>NW_023494794.1:23012395-23379895 GCF_904425465.1 Colossoma macropomum
GGGGCATACCGGAGACCGGAGGTGGGCGATGCAGAAAGTGTGGTGGTGGAACTCCTATAGGGGGGAGGGGAGGCGGAGCTGTGGGTGGAGTCAGGGGCTGGGTCTTGTTGCCATGATCACCCAGAACCTGCAAGTTGTCAAGAGAGTTTCTTTACAGTCCAAGGATTCAATTTTCAAGCATATTTATGGCCTAAATTGAAATTCCCCACTGGAAATTGTTCTCCTGAACAATTTAATTATGCAGTAATTCTTAAAAACTGATGGAATTCCCCTTTAACTTAAACTTTAACCTGTAATTATCATAGCAAAGGTCCAACCCTGTGGTGTCACGTCTGCTGTGGGATCAGGAAATGGGATTCTGAACGACGGCTATCAGTCAAAGAATAGGACTGAGAACAGTTTATTAGTAACAGTCTCAGACCTGCATTTACATCAGAAGCAGTGTCGTCTGTGTTGAGCTGTAACTTTGAATGGGCTTTACCCATTGGGCAGGCATGCCCAAACTTTTGAGACTCATTGAACACAAAAGCTGTTGAAGATTTAACCAGCCTGGTCATTTCAAATGCAGGCAGAGAGAACAAAATTACCAGTTCCACCTGGCTGTATGATCACACACACAAAGTAAATGGCCATTTATCCATGACAGATCATTTTCATATGGCCAAATAGAAGCGTTTTGCATTGCCTGGCACTTCAAAGATAAACAAAATTTTAATTATGCTAGCTATGCAAGTCATGCTGAGCTCCACCTAAATATTTTGATATTTTTGATGTTTTATTTTTGCAAATAACTGTCAGAATTTTAAATTTTTCTCAGATTAAGAATTATTTGTTAGTTAAATATCTATGTATTGTAGTGAAGTTTTGTAGTAAATAAAATTAATTTAAAAATTACTGCCAACAGCCCCCAACAGTGCCACCACAGTGCTGCTGTAGAGTTTCTGTAGTGCTGGTGAAATACTGATACATCAGTACACCAGCATTATTGTCTCGGTGATACTGATTCTTGTGCCTGGTCCCATTTCACCCTTTGCCCCTACCACACAGCCCTTACCCCTCCGTTTTGTGCATTCACATCTAGGTGTAGAGTGCCCCAATTTTTGTTGAGATAGAGGGGTGGGGCGAAGTGTTAGGGCTACATGACCCTCCAAACGGAGGTTTTTCATAAACACACTCCAAACAGTGTTATGAGAAAAAAAGAAAAACTGGCAAGATGGCTACACACATGACCAAAGAAACACACAAATGCAAGAATTTTTTCTGTTAAAAATTTCATTAACTATTGTATTACCTTAGTATAATGTGGTTTCAATACATTATGGTCCTTTTCTTCATAATAAAATTAAAAAATCGCTAGTAGTTTGCTGATGTCTTAGTAGAAAGCT
Organism: Colossoma macropomum; assembly: GCF_904425465.1. Taxonomy (NCBI): domain Eukaryota; kingdom Metazoa; phylum Chordata; class Actinopteri; order Characiformes; family Serrasalmidae; genus Colossoma; species Colossoma macropomum. The sequence goes on from NW_023494794.1 coordinate 23,013,781, forward strand.
AGCTAAATTTCCCATTCCACCTTAAATGCCGCACCAGTTCTGAAACCTGAGCCGCCAGAATGTAACTTCTGCTCCACTTAAGGTGGAACAGGAAAACTTGAACGAGAAGCTGGTGAATATCTGACTTCAGTTTCATATCACCAAAGAATTAGCAGTGGGCGATAATAAGTAATTGTCTTCTCCCTTTGAAGGCATATGATACCCTGGATGCTCTAAATGCCCTAAATATTTTACCTGCAGCCGAGCAGTGAGGTTGCTGAACTTTACCCTCCTCTGCTGTCACTGCAGACTGGCAGTGTTGCCTACTGAGTAGCGCTAGTAGCTGTTAATGAAGTAATGCTCTTCTTTATTTGTTGTCACATTTCATAGGGGAAGATTTCAACCACTAATGTTACCCCTTGTTACCCCTTAAGGAGTAAGGTGACACTTGAAAATAAGGAGTGAGGTAAAAATAAGAAATGGGATTGGGCCTTAATCTTGGCAGAATTAATAAACAACATAAACTCAGGTAAATGCAATGCATATCAATTACTGTGTGCTTCATACTGTTATGAAACATAGTTCAAAAACAAAATAATTAGTAAATTTCATTTCTGTGAATGTGATTTGTGCCTGGTAAACATTTACAGCACTGAGTAAAATTTCCCTTGGTGTAGTTTTACTAGAAACAATCAAAATAGGTTCTGTCAGGTTTGGAAGACATTATTTTACCGCAGAGCATCAGCATTCAGGGAGAGTGGGTTCCTGAACAAGAACAAAGAGTTCATTTCCAGATTATTTTACTGCTGTAGAAGCTGGTGATATGCTGAACCAGGGAAAATGATTCAAATATTGTCAGGAAAACACTGCAGATCATAGTTCTGCCATAAAAATAAATACTTATTAAAATTTCTGTAGACTGGCTGAATAAAAGGTGGTGCTTGTGAGGGGGCTTCTTCTTTGTACCCCCCCCAATTCAAAACTCTTCAAATCTCATCTTTCGCATGCACGTGATTTGAATGTAATCCTACTGCTAATCATTTGATTTTTAGAATTTACATATAATCTGATTACTGGTAATTTGTTTTGTAACTGTAACGGAAACCTTTATTTTGTATCCTAATTATGTAACACTGTTACACGTACTACTATGCAACCCTGGTCTCTGACACTATATAATGCATTATGTTAACAATTTGCACTGCATTATAAACACCGCTATAAAGTGTAATGAACTTTTATAAACGTATATAGCCGTATGTTCTTACAGGCACGGTATTCACAGAAAGTGTTAAAACCAATTCCTACTGTATGATTCTAAACAGATTTCTGCCTTTAATTTGCAAAAGATGGGTTTCAAAAAGGTTAGCATTGCTTTAGGTTTCCAACAGTTTTTAAGGGTGAAACGATTTCATTACCTCACAATCTACAACTGTTTTGAACTTGAAAGTACATTTATTGTTCAAACCCTATTTAATACAAGTCAGCATCATATTGAGAAAGAAAATTAGCGGTACTGTTCAACTCCAGCACTCACCTGAATAGGATTCTGCTCTGGGATCTCTCTTCTTCGGCCCTCCACTCTGCGAATGGCTCCCGTCTGTCCACCAATCACATCAATCGTCCCGCCCATTTTCCTGTAGAAAAGAAAGAGGGGTGGTCAGACAAAAGCGAGCTGGTGCATTGTGCCATGTGGAATATCCAATGTTGTCTTTAATTTTTTTTAACTAAGGCACATATAATATATATCCCTAGGCTAAAACAGGTAAAAAAAAAAGGAACTTCAATCTGTGTTTTTTTCTTGGCTGCTAAGAAAATCAAGAGCTGTTCCTAAAATAATTTTTTTGACTTTTTACATTTTGAGCCTCTTTAGCATTCGCTCAATTTGGGCTTTAAAAAACAGATAACTGTCCACTTTCCAAACTTATATATTTACACAACAAATCTAATACTATTGGCCTGCCCTGCAAGGTGTATATTTGTGGCAATAAGCATTTCTGTGTCTGATTTTCTAAGAATAGAACAGAACAGAATAGAAAGAGGCTCTGCTGAAGATGGAGCACAAAAGTAGATGATAATGTTAATTGCATGTACATATCAGCATTTAAACCATTACTGCAGAGGACTTTAAAATGTAAGTGAACAACAGAGGCCCCAATATAGAACCCTGTGGCACTCCTGCCTAAATGATAACCACAGACAAAAAAACATCAGAAAGTGCACAATGTAATGGCCATTTTTTATAAAATGAAAAGCAATGCTTTACACTGTTTGAAGATGCATAATGAAATTGTCCAGAAACACTTGGAAGGTACCATTTTAGAGATATAAGGTTTTGTTTCAACAGCAATGTGACACCAAAGAGTGACGGTCACTGCTGAATGTGAATCATCATATGAATATTTTTGAAAAAGTGATTGTACTTGGAAAAAATGAGAAGAAACAAATGTGATAATGATATCCACCACAGGCTAAAAGTGAGAAAACAGCCCTAACGTGTAAAAAACAAACATAACAAAAATATATGTGTATAGTTTTTAGAGATAACAAGCTTAGCTTTTGATTAAATGTGTTCATGCACTGATAAATGCATAAGAGTACAGCACTGAAACACCAATGGAATATTCTGAAACAGAGCTTTAATCAGGCCTAAAATTTGGGTCCAAACACAAACAATGCTCAGCACCTTTCTGTCCAAATCCAACCCGAACCACATCATAGTGCAATGAGTTTGAAACTAACACGAGCAAAACAAATTCTGCCCAAAACTGTGCTGCGCTGGTTATGATGGAGTGACAATAACAGCTGTCAATTCAGCACAGATAAGTAAAATTTTAAACAATATGCAACATAAAACAATCAGCTAAAATCAAAATCACATTTAAATCCTGCTTTAACAAATTTATTTGTCAAATAAGGATTTAAACAGCATCTCAAACTTTTTTAGTCTGGATAAACTCTCCACACTGCGCTGTCTCACACTGTGCTGATATAGTGAGACGTTCACTTCGCCTGTTAAATACTAAATCTCCATTTCTCCACACAAAACAATCTGAATAGAACATATTGAACACAGAACACAAACATTGTATTTTGTGAATTTTCATCAGGTCCCATCATGTTCAGACAAACATTTCAGGCTCTAATCTGGAACAAACTGTTTTGGTTAACCTATAGAAGGAGGGGTCATCGCCGCACTGCAAAAAATAGTATCTTGTCAAGTAAAATTATCTTAAATCTAGTTATATATATCCAATATTTCTCATCTTCAGATTGTTGTAAGCTTATTTTAATATTGTTTAACTCATTTCCAAACATTTTTACTTGTTATAAGTAATTTTATTAAGTAAAATTATCTCACTATAATGGCAGATAAATGTGCTTGTTTTAAGAAATGTGCCTGAAACAAGATGAATTATCTGCCACTATAGTGAGATAATTTTACTTAATAAAATCACCCAAAACAGGCAAACATGTCTATAAATAAGCTAAATAATCTTATAAAAGTGCACAACCATCTCAAAACAAGAAATATTACATATATCGACTAGAATTAAAATAATTTCACTTGACAAGATATATCTTTTGCAGTTTGGAGAACATGCTGTAATTTTATACGAACATAAAATTATACATTGAAACTAGTGGAGAGATTGTGCTGAACATGCAGACTCTGAACTTTAAAGATGAGTAGAAGAGGAGATGTTTATCAGGATTTGAATTTGATGAAATGTTATTGTCGCGTGCCCAGGCTTGTTTTGCGAAAAGAAAAACATCCTTTACACTTTTGACACCTTTTTTTGTGACGGATTGATATTGAAACAAAAAGAAAAAAGTTAGAAGTGCAAACTCAAAGCTGAACTTCAATCAAATGTAAATTTAATTAATTTTGCAACTACGTAATTATGTGATTGCACTTGAATATTATAATAAAAGTTATTTTTTGTTTTATTATAATATAATAAAATCATTGCATGTTTCCATACTTTTGCGTCTGTAGTGAGAAGTTGTAATTTTTTGTATATTCTGAAGGAGTGAATGCGTCACCTGTTGGGTGGAGGTCCAGCTTTCAGCCTGCTGGACGCCGTTATGGCCTGCGTAGAAAAGTCAGTCTTGAAATCCAGTTTGACCGTAGAGTTTTCAGCCTCCTTCTCCAAACTGACCGTTCTACCTTGCTGGACCTGAAGGAGACATAAAAAAGATTCATTATTACCCCGGAAGCAGAAAAGCGTTGGATATATTACAGCTGTAGTTTCGGGCTGATGGATTAATCATATTAATACTGAAATCACAACTTGAAAGATGCAATTTTCAAATCAGTTGACTGCATTTTTAATTACAGTCTACATTATCAGCAACCTTGCTTAAAATGGACTAATGTAACCAAATAACAGAGAGCTGGTGAAGTGCTGTGACATCACAACCACAACTAAACGGCAGTCTGTCACACAGCGTTTAACGTTAATGAATTAACGAATTACTGAATATTGGTACAGTCATACGAAAACCCTGTATCACTTTACGGGATGAGGAAAAATATTCTTAACAGCTGTTAATGTAACTAATAAAAAGTTTGAAATGCTTTTTTAAAATATCTGTTGATTCATTCGTCATGAAATGTTCACACAATGTAATGACAATGCTTAAAAACGTGGGATGTTGCAAGGTTTTCTTATGATAGAGAAGATAAAATGATATCAGTCTTTAATATTTCTAAACAGTACTGTGATTTTGTTCTCAAAACTGGGAGGAAGGCAGGGGTCAAGTCCGAGCTGAAGCCTTCTCTGCTTTTCACAGTACGCCTTCCACGTCTCTTCATTGAAACCGTAGTTAAAATAGTCCGACAGGTCAGCACCTATACACAGGCAAATACAGATATATGTCGATAAATAAATAATATGGAAAATCTAATCAGTCCTACACTAAATTAAATCAGGTGCTGCTGATGGAACTGAAGAAATCTACACAGTGGCTGAAGTGCAGTGTTCTGCTGTATTTTGTATTTACTCCAATGTTATGTAAAGCTTTCACTGGAAAAAATACTTACTGCTGGAATAAATATTTTTAAAGAAAGCCTTGCTTTTGCGCAGTGCAGACGCAGAATGTTGCTCTGATAGAATCAAATACAGCTTTAAGTGGCTTTTCAAGTGATACTTTCAGCACCTTCAGTTAAGAAATGAATGGAATTATCAAATGAATCCCCTAAAAACAAAGATTTCACTGCTGACACACTTTAGTACTGTTTAGCAGCAACCGCAATACTATCACAATAAGAGCCCCATGTAATTCAGTTAAACGCAAGTTTAGTTGATATAAATGCAAAAAAACTACTATACTATACTATATATATATATATATATATCCATTTTGATGAATGGACCAATAGCAATGCTCTTAAAATTGCTTAAAGAATACTTAAGAATAAACTATTAAAAGTAAAGTATGTTTTTTTTTCTCCTGTAAAATTACTATTTTGGAGATACTTGTTTTTCTTTGGACAGCAACTAAATATATATATATATATATATATATATATACATGTATATCACTGTTGTTAGAACAAAACCTCGTATCTCCGAAATGGTACCTTTACAAGAGAAGGAAAAAACATACTTTACTTTTAATCTAAGTCAATGGAACCAGAGTTTTTCTAAGCCATTTTGGTCATTTCTTTTGGTCCATTCATCATGAAACTTACACACAATTTTAAAAGCAACAGGCATTTTCAAATTATGTCAAAAACTGAAAAATGACAAAAATGGAGATACAAGAAACACTGACTTAAATTAGTGTAATGTTAATCAGTCAACATTTATATTTGAAAAAACCATGGGACTTTTTCTTCAGTTTAAAACATTAGATTAAAAACCTTATGTTAAAATTCATACTTTTTCCTGCACTCCCGTTCTAGTGCTAGTGCCCCCCAGGTGATTTGAGTTAGAAACCCTGATGCAATCAGTGATTTTATTACCTGGCTTCCTCCAGGGTTTGTCTTCATACGTATCAGCCTCCGCCTCAACCGCATGGAGTCCATTAAAGCCGCTCAGCGACTCCATGTCCACACCTTTACACTGAAGTTTATCTGCTCCACAGCGACAATGAAGAAACAATACAGAACACAGCTTTATAAAGATAAGATCAAAAGGAGATCTAACTGCGTATCTTCTGTGCTGTAAATACCCATAAAATCTTCACACGGATTTTATTATACTTTGGCGTATGGAGAATACAAATAGGCCACAAGGGAAAATTAATTATAGTGGTATAAATATCTTTCAGCTTGTTTCAGAAGTGACAGAGAGTTGCTTACTTGTAGCCGCCACTCCATATCCTCGCACTGGTTTAATGCTGAGGTTCATTCCAGACCCCCTGTGAAAAAAACAATCAAATTACAGTAGAATTACATTTCACTGTCACAGAAACAATCATAATAATAACCATTATCAGCTCAAAACCAACTTGCATTTTCAAATAGTGTTCAAAAAAATATGTAATGAGATTTTTATGTCAGCAGGATGATGACAAGAAACATAATTTGACTTTTCTACGAAATAAAAATGGTTAATGCTCAAAATAAACGGGATGCATGCAGTTTATATAGAAGTTATATAGACTTCTTAAGTAATTCAAATATAATTTTAACAGTACAGAGTTTAGATGATCATTTCAAGACAGAAAACCTGCAGCATACATGTAAGCTGGAGCTCCCGTCTTGATGTTGCCGATGGTGACCTTGACATCATCTTCATCATCGCTGTCACTGTCCTCCTCTTCCTCATCCTCTGCACTTTTAGCTGCCTGATCGAAAAAAATGAAATTCTTGATGTTATTTGCTATTAAAACCACTTTAAAGCCACATTTGAGACTTTCATGTTGCATCCAGTGTATCATTACTGTACTAGTCATGTGTTTAATAATCAATAATAGTTGATAACATTTAAGTAAAGTACACTCTCATTTTTTGCATAATTTAACATAAAAAATCTCTGCCTTTTTAAAATATAAAATATTTATTATTTTATACACATATATTATATACCTATTATAATAAATTGCAACAAAATAATGGAAATAAAATGAATGGTGGTGAAATTGGATGATTCATAATTTTTTATTAATTGTTTCCTAAAAAATCCTTAAAGGGGGTGGGCAATATGACATTTTATTATTATTGTAATAAAAACTATGTCACAACATGTTTTTATGAATATATTGTTGATATTATTGTTAAGAACACTGAACAGCTGCATGTTTCATTACAAAGAGAGCATCATGAGCCCTGTTTAGGTAGATGTAGTGCAGTACAGTACATGAAGTGCTGAATAAAATCAATGTATTTACATTTTTTTTTTGTTTATACTTTTTTACAAGTGGCACTAATGTTGCTTTTTTTGTGTTTAAACTTTTTAAACCTCGAAAAATATGCATATTATGTATTGCAAAAATGTCTTGAATTATTGTGATTGTATTTTTCCCATAACACCGACCCATAACTGAACAGAGCAGCTGTGAGGTCAGAGAGTTACACCTCTGTTCACATCTGTTCAATCAGGAATCTGTCATTCTGTGTCAGTTGTCAGTACCAGAGAACTTGTAGAGAGGAGAATTACCACTCTGTAATGTCCTCCAGGTTTCTCAAACACTAGAGGGCGCTCCCAAGCGAGTCCAAAATGAATGGGTTAATATGGAGCATTTGAGCAAAGTCACAGTTTATAAATGCTTAAACATTTTTAAGATGAAAGAATACAATCATTTCCTAAACACTGAACAGCATCAAACATTTTAACACCATTGTTACATATTTAAGAGCTTTTAAACTCGAGTTATAGGAGTTTAAAATGGCGCCTCATGTATATTCATGACGTCAGTGAGCGTGAACAGCCAATGAGCTGCTCCGCTCACCAACCAATCAGCACTCAGTAGCAGAAATGCCAGCATTCTGCTGCCCAAAAGCCGTTTACTGTAGGAAAAAGGGAAAATATAGGTCAGTTTTCTTTGCTTTTTTAGTGAAATACATCCTCCTATTTTCTAAAATTAATTTAGTGATTAGAAACTATTCTAACTTTTCGTTTTTAGCCGTTGAGCTCCATTCACTCCCATTCATTGAGGACTCGCTCGCGGACGCCCTCTGCTGTTTTGCAGTCCTGTTTTTGATATAACGGGGGAAATAGGAAGTGGCCAGGCTCCTCATAAACTGGCTCTGGTCAGTACCTGCTCTGTGTCGTTCTTCTCCTCCGTGCTGTTGCTGCTCTCAGGAGCAGGTTCTGTCTCTCTGGAGGACAAAGCAGGCACTGCAATTGGTTTCAGTCTCATGAACAGAAACTCACTGTGAATCAGTATATTTAGCAAATGCTTCTTTGCAAATACAACAGTTTATACAACACAAATAATCTACATAATGAGAGAACTAGAGCTGTCACAATCAATTCTACTATTAATTGAATGATTGATCAATTATTTCACCATGTTTTAAAAATATTTTATTTTTATTATTTTTTTAAATAAGGCCAAACAATTAAAGTTATGGAGAGGAACTGGTTCCAGATTGAAAAGCAGTCACTACTGTGGACAATGTGAAATGCAATGCACACATAGCTTTACTTTTACATTGTGACACACAGAAAACATACCAAAATGAAAATCAAACCCTCTATTATGCTGTTTTCACCTCGCTTGACCTCTTTACTGAAAAACTGTGCATGAGGATTTGCATTTTAAACATCAAATACTGAATTTTTGTCAGAATTGAATACAATCTGCCTTGACATGTAATAAAGACATGGCTATACTGCTTTCCACTGTACAGAACGCAATGTTAAATCAATGTAGTGGATCTTTTATTTCCTTTCTGGCACGTTTTCGTTTAAATGCAATCTCATGTGTACATTGCATTTGACTGTTTTGGTTGCATTTCAATGAGGCTGATGCAGGTCAAGCCATGTGAAAACACTGTAGCGGAGGTTTTGCTTTTCATTTTGGCACATATTCTGCATGTCACCTGTGGTAAAGTCATGTGTCCACTGCATTTCACTGTTATGACTGCAGTTCAATTAGGCAAATCTGTTATACAGCACAGTGGAAAGCAACACAGCCCTGCCTTCTTTACATTTCAAGGTGAATTGTATTCACTTCTGTTCAGTATTCAGTATTTAATGTTTAAATTCAAATCCTCATGCGTTGTTTTTCAGTAAAAAGATGTAACAGAAACAATGTAATAGAGGGTTTAATTTTCATTTTGGTACGTGTTCCCCATGTCACTATAGAAACCTAAGGCCAAGTGTGCACCGCATTTCACATTTAGCCACTGTTGTGACTGTTTTTTCAATTTGGCACTAATTCCTCTCCATAAAATGGACTTAAGAGAACAGTAATAAATCATGTGGAGGCTTTCAAAGATTCCAAAATACATTACTAGGAGAAAATAAACAATTAAGCCTTTAAGAAGATTTCATATGAAATATATGGATCATTTTGCTGAACTGGTTCAGTCAGGGTTGAAAACACATTTGGGACTTTTAACTTTGGGACTTCAGACTGAAATCCTTTTGCATGGAGTGATTGTGTACCTTAATTATGTTCATATTATTAAAATAAATGATTGACCATTCCATTTCATCACTACCAAAACAATCATAACATTACCTAAACTTTACCGAATGCTTCAGTAGTGACTGTTTCGGTAGAGACAATTTTAGCTCATTTTGACCAGCAAACACAGGTTTGACCAGCTGTGAGCATAAAAAATCACCTTATTTTACATTAAAACACAAAAACGTTACTTAACTGCAGAAAATATGTTTCGGCAGTGACAATTTTTAATGTTTCACACTGATTTTCAGACTTTGGGACACAATTACTTCAAAACAATGGGATCTACCTGCTCGCCATGTGGCCATGAGGGACAGGGATGCAGTCTCACTTCCTGCTCTGAAATGCAGGGGGGTGACTAAAATAAGCCTCCGCCTATAGACTTTGGCTGTGTCCCAATTGTGTACTACACACTAATACTGTACAGTATATACTGTGTACTAATCTTAACAGTATGAGCTCGACAGGTTAGTGCACAAAACCTTAACATACTACACCACTCTTACTAACAGGAAGTGATGAACCGTTGCTATGACAACGCACATCATAGCAAGCTAGACTCTGAAGGCTAGCTAACAAATTAACGTGTGTACACAAACAAAATTCTCACAGAAACGCTAACAAATGAAAACATTAGTAAGTGTAACATGTTTGTTTTTTTACAGAATATTTTACAAATTTGGGATGAACTCACATTTATACACCGTTTCTGGTGCCGCTACGACTGCAGCTCCTCCCTTTCCGTTTCCCGCTGGATTGTGGGACAATAGTGTCCATCATTACTGTACCCAAAAATCGACTGGTTCTAAGTATGCACTGTGGGTTTTTGAGTATACTCAACTTTGACACTTGTGACTATACTACATACTACATACTCAAACACTAGTTAGTATTAGTATTAACTGCGCAATTGGGACACAGCGTCTGTGTTTCAGTAGTGACATGAAAAAAAAAAAATTTTAAATGAAAGGATAAATCTAAATCTTTCAACTTCATTTTAGGGGTTAGGGTTTCGGACAGACACCTCACAATAGAAAGTACCCTATAAATGTGATACATTTTGTATATATATTAAGCTTATTAATATTTCTATTAATTCCTTGAGTTTAGATATAACATAACATAATCCTTGTAAATGTTTAAGGCTCCGTTACTTACTGTGAGAGAATAATTAAATAACATTTTATTTGCACAATCAAGTATAACAAACTAACTTTGACAGCATTTAAAAAAGTGTGATTTTTAACGGTCATATGCCAAATGGAAAATGACCATCTTAATATTTATTTTATACATAATAATTAGTGGCTAATTGAACAAAACAGATCAAGACTTCCCTTACCTCGTTTCATCGTTTACAGCCTGATTCTTGGAGTTTTCATCTGGTGGAATACAAAGAAAGGCTTATAATAATATAATAAAATAACAATAACATATCAATAACTCATCAATAACCTGATCATCTCATGCACTCATGGAATTAATTTGTTTGAATTTATTATTCTAAAAAGTGTAAAAGTGTGGATCACAGCCTTGTCTAAAGGAATAGTCTAACATGGTGGGTTTTTACTTCATTTATAATTTTTGTTCCCTTCAAAATTAAGTTTTTCTCATAGACTGAATCTCAAATGGCTCCCTACTCCCTATGTAGCGCACTATGTAGGTCATGAAATAATGGATTCTACAATGAAATAGTGCTTCATATGTCAGATAAAAAGCCATTTATATACAGCCTTTAGCAGCAGGACTCTCTACTTAACATTTAGAGTCCTATTTGGGTGTAGAACAATTGTTTTATGACCTACGCAGTGCACTTTATAGGGAGCAGGTAGCCATTTGAGATTCAGCCATAGTCCTCCACTTGTCATATGACTGCTTCCAGTTTTGGGTTTAAAACGATCCTGTTTTTAATTTTGAGCTATATACCTTAAAATTAAAGACCAAATAAAAATTGTACGAATCACATCCTCAGATTATTACATATTTTAATAATGCATATTTTAAAGGGGTACCCCACCAATCTTTCAAAATTTCCACATAATTAAATCATTAAGATGTAAATACAGTCATTCAGAGTCAGAATTGTTCACAGTGGTGGTGATAGGAACCAGACGTCCATCTCTAAAAGCTCCCTCACAGAAAGTTATTGCCTGAAATGGCGACAAACACGCTGCCTAATGTGTGAAACATTGTTTTATCATCGTTTTGTGATAAAGTGTTTGCCTAAGCCTTATTGTTAATCCATTTGTTTTAAACCATTCATGGTGGAGGGGTACATGCAGGGCACTGTGAGGCAAAATAGTCCCCAAAGAAAATTATTATTTCAGATTTTCCACTATTTTACCATCATCAACATCACATATAAACACTCAGAAGACTCGTGTAGGTTCACTGTGGCTTTTGGACAGTAAATAAAATGGCTATATTTGTGTTGTAGTCATGGCGACCCCTGGTTCCTATCACCACCACTGTAAAGAAATCTGACGCCGCGTCCCAAACCACACACTTCGGTACTTCGCACACTACACTAATGAGTGCACTTCTACTGTTATATGCGCTTTTTTTTACACACTATTTAGTGTGTTAGTATGCGATTTGGGACGCGGCGTAAGTCTCTTCAATCAACTATTTCACACCAAACCACTCTGAACGACTCTGTTTACGTCTCAAACAGTGAATTATTCAAAAATTTTGATAAATCGTTTGAATTCCCCTTTAACATACTCTTTGAAAAGTTTCAAGTTTCGGTATTTCATGTTTTGTTAATCTATTAGCACGATGCTAATTTTCTAGCTAACTTCTGCTCCCTGTGTTCCTCCGCCCGAGCGGGAGGAAAGTAGGACTAATGACGTACAGAAACGCATCACTACCCACAACATTCAAAACAAGCAGCGGAGCAAAAAAAATAGTTCCAATCGTGTTACAGAACTGCATGCGTTCTGTTCTTTATCAGAACCAGCATATTATCTTTCATAATGTAACATAATATACAATTTGGTCTCGCTTTCTTAACGCTATGCTCCGCGGAAGACTATGAGAGATAATGCTAATTTTGCGCCGTATCTTGGTTCTTTAGTAAGGCAACTGTTCCATTTAGAACCATGAGTTCTATATAGAACCATTTGCATGCTTAAGTTGTATTTTGCATGGAGAAATAGTTCCACAGATTAATGTAGAATGTGTTGTATATAGCTCTATATAGCATCAAAAAGGGTTCTGCTACTGTTATGATTTGAAGCAACAGTAGAAGATCCTTTTCGGTGCTTTAAAGAACCATATACAACACATTCTCCATCAATCTGAAGAACCAGCTCACCATGCAAAGAAAATGGTTCTGTATAGAACTTATAATTCTACACGAAGTCATTTTTTTTTTTTACCAAAGAACCCTAGAAGAACCATCTTTTGGTATTTTCGAAGCAGCAATTTCTCAATTATATATATATATATATATATATATATATATATATATATATATATATATATATATATATATATTCTCTTGCAGTTAAGGGGGTGTATATATTTGTTTGAAGCATCTACAGCAGAGCAGTGCCTGGACGAGGTGTGAAGTTGGCTTCCCTTTTCGAATGTTCCGTTCCACCTTAAACGGTGAGGCCGTCCCATTCAAGCGCCTGTACATGTATGAATGTATCTGCACCACCATTTAAGGTGGAACGGGAAATTCGAACAAGAAGCTAACTTCAGCTTCGCGGGATGCGCTGCTCATTCCGACGTTTTAACAAGGCTGCTGTTGTAGCCAGAAGGTTATAAAGGAAGGCTGTGCTTTCGTAAAGAGGTGGATGTTGTGTCACAGTGGTTTATTCGGGTGTACAGGCTGTCTTTACCCCCGTAGAGCCAGTGCTCTTCATCCTCGACCTGCTCGGACTCCGCGGCTGCAGTGGCCATTCTGCGCAGGAGAAGCTCTACAACTGCACGGACATCGTGAGGCAGAGTAACAGACCGCGCTTCTTTATGGACGAAAAGCGGGAGATCAGCGGAATTCAGGTCTGAAATGGGACACTCCGTGATTTTCTTTGCTGCTCCATAACCCCGTTAAAGCCTCTGCTCCTCCTCCCGGGTCCAAAAGCCCTCCGAATACTGATGGGGAGTCGATTCCAAAAGAATCGATACTTCGCCTCCAAACACGTTTGAGAGTCGGGGTCGACCAATGACTCTACGATTCGAAATGTTTGGAGTCGACTCTTCGTAATACGGAGCCCCTAAGGTGACATGGTGATTATTTTTTAATAAGGCGTGGCCGCAAATTAATATATTGTAGACCACTAATTACTATATTGAGGATCCGAGTTAATGTATTGAAGCCACAAATTAAGTTTCTCATAACTCGTGGCCTCAAAATATTAATTTGTAACCTCTATATAGTAAATTGTGGCCGATAGTAAATTGTGGCTTCAGTATTTTAATTTGTGACCTCAATATAGTAAATTGTGGCCTCAATATAATAATTTGTGGCCTCAGTTTGTTAATTTGTGACCTGAATATAGTAAGTCGTGGCCTCAATGTAATAAATTGTGGCCTCAATATATTAAATCATGGCCTTAGTACATTAATTTCTGGCCTCAATATAGTAATTTGTGGCCTCGATATATTAAATTGTGGCCTCAATATATCAATTTGTGACTTCAATATAGTAAATTGTGGCCTCTGTATATTAATTCGTGGCCTATAGTAAATTGCAGTCTCAATATATTAAATTGTGGCCTCAATATAATATTGGGGGCCTCAGTATATTCATTTATGACCTCAATATTGTAATTTGTGGCCTCAGTTTAGTAACTTGTGGCCACATTATATTAATTTGTGGCCTCAATATATTAATTTGCGGCCACGTCTTACTAACGAACAGTCAGCAGGTCTCCTTCGTTGCTCTGTGCTGTAATACAGGAGAGAGTCTGACTTTGTTTAGCTGGTTTAGTCAGATTTAAACGGCGCCAACGCTGCTGAGCAGCTACTCAGCACAAACTCTGCTCACAGAACCGCTCTCGATCCGTCCTGCAGGGCAGCTCCCCATACTCCTTACGATTATGGTCGCAATAAACAATTAGAAACTGAACAAGGATCGAAAACCAAAAACAAACAATTTTTTCCATAAAAAGTTGTGGAGAAATGAAAGGTAGCTGAGATTTGCTCATTAGGAAGGGGCGACTATGAAGCTTAAAAGAGGATCAAGATAACATCCAACTTTTCTTTTTCAAAGACTACAGAAAGTTCATCACTCCACCTCTCCTGCGAAATAAGCTGGATTTTCATCATTTCTCCGTCATCTGAAGCTCCTCTAAAACTGGGTAATCTTCTTTTGGGATGGTTTGGTCTCTGTTGTTTCCACTGTCTTGGTTAAAGTGAGTCAAGGAGTCGACTCCATTGATTCCAGCGGCACGAGTCAACTCGGAATCGACTCCAGAAAACTCGAAAACTAGCATCACTACCACCGAGTCGGGAACAGCTCCGTCACATCACACTGTACTGGGCAGTGAAATGCAGCAGTGGCGCCCTCTGTTGAGCATTGTTAGAATTAGAGCAGAGAGCCTTTAAAGGGCCCATATCCCACACTTTTCGTGTTGTAAATTTCTCCCAAAGGAACATTCATGACATTTGTGTATGTTTGTGTACCACAAATAGTCATAATTCGTTTTTTACACGATCATTTCTCAGCATCTCTTTATCTCTTAGAATTAATCAGGCTTTTGCTCTGTTGCCTTTAAGACTGACGTTAACGACCTCTGTTCAGATAGGCTACTTGTTCAAAAAGCAGTCCAAGTGCTGCTGTGAACTGCTGTAGGTTCGTAAAAGTAATATATATATATATATATATATATATATATATATATATATATATATATATATATATATATATATATATAGAAAGAGAGAGAGAGAGAGAGAGAGAGAGAGACAGAGAGAGAGAAGGCTGCTACAGTATATAATATACACCATAGAAATAATACATAATATACATAATACATATATATAATGGTATAGACATTATATATTAATATATAATATATAAAATATAAATCTATCAAAACTACTTAAAGGGTAATTCAACCTTTTTTTTATTTCTACATAATTCAATCCTTGAATGGTTCATTGCAGAAAAACCTACAACACAAATATAGACATTTCATTTACTATCCAAAACCACCAGTGAACCTACACGTGTCTCCTGAGTTTTATATGTAATGATGATAGTAAATAGTGGAAAATCAGAAAAAAAGGGTCTGTCTGTGAGGGAGCTTTTAGAGATGGACGTCTGGTTCCTATCACCACCACTGTGAACAATTCTGACTTGGCAAGTTTCTCTAGAACGGAGCGTTTCACACCAAACCACTCTGAATGAGTCTATTTACATCTTAAACATTTATGTGGAAATTCTGAAAAATCTGTGGAGTACCCCTTTAAACAGTAAAGTAAAAAATGTAGCAACACGGTTTTTTGCCATTTAAAGTGAAATGCACTTCTCCTTTGAGAAGCCTGCTACAGTATCAGACATTAATACTGCACTCCTCCCCTGCAAGAGAAACCATTCTTTTTATTTTTAATACAGGTACAGACAACATACTAAACTCTTCAACCGGTGACTGTATAAAACACACTGACGGTACAGTTCAAAGTGAAAATGTAGTGAAAAAATCTCATTATTCATCGCAAACTTGTACTCTTTGTGTTCATCTATCCTGAAATTACAGCACTACTGGCGTATTATCGATTCGGAGATGCTGAACTGTAACATGCTTTTGACAACTACATTCCCCCGGCCACTTTATCAGAAACCCCTCTCTCGTAGCTCCACCATTTTAGTATACAGTTAGAGACTACAACTCATCTGCTGATGTAGTTTGTGTTAGCCATCCTCCAGCCCTTCATCAGTAGTCAGTTTCTCACCACAGAGACAGTCATGTAGGTGTTTCCAATAAAGTGGCCAGTGAGTGGAAGTACACGGTATGTGTTTCTAATAAAGTGGCCAGTGAGTGGAAGTACAAGGTAGGTGTTTCTAATAAAGTGGCCAGTGAGTGGAAGCTTATGGGTGGTGTTTCCAATAAAGTGGCCAGTTAGTGGAAGCACAAAGTACGTGTTTCCAATAAAGTGGCCAGTTAGTAGAAGCACAAAGTAGAAGGAAGTTTCTAATAAAGTGGACGGTGAGTGTGAAATTCTGGAGCGCGCTGATCTTGGAGTGGACACACTTTGGTTGACTGTAGATTTGGTTCTTGGCTGGTCACCAGGCACATGACATCTCAGAAGCAGCGTCACTGTTACGCCTCGTACGAACTGGGCTCCATCCAAATTCTGATTGGGCGTCGTTGGCCACTTGACCCCGCCCCCAGCGGGCAGAGCTACGGAAGCTTTGCTGTTTCCCTCTCCATGTACGAGGTTTGGCGTTCATCTGCAGAAACAATATGACATCATGTCATGGTTACTGTGATAAATTACATCAAGAGACTCTTTTCTGAGTATATGATGGGGTGATCAGCACTTCTAGAACACTGGACAACTGATTTGGACCAATTATAGAGAGTCTGTAAACATTAACAGCCTGTGTTGGACGGGAGCCCATTATAACCATCTTTTTTCATTTATTTATTCATAGGGCTGGGCTATATTAAACCAATAAGCCTCAAGAGGCTGTGGGTTACTGTGATTTTATCATTGGAAGGGTAATCTTAAGTGCGACGCGAAGCATAGTGCCTAAAACTCCCTTCCCTGTGTTAAAATCACAATAATGCATGGTCTCAAATGGCTTATTGCTTTTATAAAACGGCGGCCAACATGAAATATAATAAAATGCACATTTGTTAATAATAATCGACATAAACAAGTAATCGGCCAAGAAATGTAGTTCCTTTAGAGTACCAAGCAACCATGGACCACTGAATGAGGAGAACGTTTGGTCTCCCATCGCTGTATATTGCAGTCATTTCATGAATTTTTCAACTTTTTGTTGTACAACGATAAACATATGCTAACACACCACTGTTTAATACAAATATTTTGGCTTTATAAGCACTTTTTGGTCACTGAACTACCACCACGAGTCTTATTTAGCACCAATCCAGCGACGCCCTCTTCTCACATCTGGGCTGAATCTCAAATTGCTCCCTGCTCCCTACATAGTGCACTACGTTGGAATTTAAATACTGGATCCTGCAGCCCAACAGAGCAAAATACAGCTAAGAAATAGTCCTTTAGGACTTAGACACATCCACACTCGATAAACGATGCACTGTTTGGCTGAAGGGGCTAGAATTTCTAAACTTTCATAGCTAGAACACTGTTTAGGGAGTATGGGGCCGTTTGGGATTCAGCCTGGGTTTGATGCTACTTCTGACTGAAATATGGACTTTTGAAGCATGTAATCCATTTCAGTGAGATTTTTTAAAGATTTTCATACTGCAGTTTTTCAGTGAATCATAACGTGAGAACTTTAATTCAAACCTGTGATATTCATGTTGGAGTTGTTTAGCATGTTTGCTATCTTTTAGCCTGTTAGCCAACTGACCAGCCTAGTTCTAGTTAAGAATATGAGTCTCCAGCCCCTCAGTTTAAACAAAAACAGGTTCATCAGTATATTCGGTGGTCCATACGAGCAACATTAGAGTTAAAGATTATTCCATTAACAACACAAGGGTTTTTCGTGCCGAGCTGCAGTAATACAGAGTTCAGTCGCTGTGAGGTGGTCATAGCTCTGGGTATATCGTGGATTTTACTATGGCTTTGAACGCGGCTCAGCCAATCAGATTTTAGGACCGGAACTCTGTTGTATAAGACAATATATGTTGTTATTGTGATAAATAATGTGACGATACAATTTAATAATGCTTTTCTGAATATATTGTGTATATCGTCATTACTTGTAGACACTGACAAACTGCATGTTTTATTATAAAGAGAGCAAAATGTGTCCCGTTTAACTGGATTTAGCGCCAAATACTTAATAAAAATCATTGGTTTCATATAGTATTTTTTTAGAAATGTAGCACTACTGGTTGTTTTTTCTCATGTCCGAAAAAATAAATATCGTGACATACTGTATTTTGAAAATTTCTTGAATATCGCAATATTAAATTTTTGCCATATTGCCCACCTCTATTCATTTATATCAATTACTCGGGTTTTCATAAGCATCTCCGCTACACATTTGGTCCGTTCTAACTTGTTTGAAAACTTCAGAAAAAAATAATTTTGTGATGCATATAACGTATCAGGAAAAGTCTTTGAGTATTGTGATACATTTTTGCCATATTGTCCACCTTTAACCATAAAAAGCCTCAAACATCATACATAATGACCAGGATTTATGAAAAAGAAGGAAAATGACCAAATTTCTTCTCACAAGTTTGCGTACCTGGACGAAGACTGATGTGTTCATCTGCAGAGTCTCCACGCGCTCCGTTAGCTGACCCAGCCAGTCCATGTGTTCAGCTATAGACTGCCTCAGATCTCCACTGTTCTGTATAGATACAAGATTTGCAACATAGCACCATATACCTTATCAGGGCTTAGATGAATAAGTTTAAAAGACTCCACATCATAAAAAAACTAAATTTCCTTCTTTTTTTTAATAACACAGTGAAAACATTGTTAAAGTTTTAAAAAGGTACCATTCACTTCCTAATCCATACAGTCCATAGATGGAAAATAAGGTGCAAGCCCATGTTGAGCTCATCATGGCTGTGAGGTCACAACCATGAACATATGTACACAGGACTGTCCATTTGGCCTATAGCACTTTAGCCCCACTGTTTCATGCTGATGTGATAAAGAGTGTTGTTACTGTACTTTTCATTGTGGGGCACAATACAGGGCAGCCAATCAGAACAAAAGATCAGAGATCATTTACATATACATTTATTACTGTTTACTTGATGAATTTAGTATGCTGGAAAATAGTAAAAGGTGCAAAAGCTGTGGCACATTTTATATTTTAAGTTTTTTTTTTTATAACTTTTAGTTGAGTTTAATTTTTCCTTTTTATTTGAGTAATTTTTAAAAAATTTTCTTTTCAATTAATTTATTTAATCTCAATTCTATTTTTCTTAAATTTGATAATCCTTTTACTTGACTGTTAAATTTTAGTTTGCTGATTTACCCTCTTGTTGAAATCTCAATAATCATTTTATTATCTTGATTTTATTTTATATTTCACCTTCGTAAGCAAATCTTAATTGTTCTCATAACTCTTCTGCCATTTATCTTGTTTGTTTTTTTCTGTTCATTTGTTTGTATGTTTTGTTTATTTGAGTTAAACCTGATTAAATTCCATTTTAATTACTTTTTCAAACCTTTTAATGTTGTAAAAGCCTGGCTATGTTGAAAATGAGGGTTACCATCAATGTATTTCTGAGTGAAAATAGTGGTTCATTCACTGATTGATTGATTGATTGATTTCCCCAATATATTAAACTCAGCATGTAAACAGAAACTGTGCAGTAAGATTTGCGTGTTTACCCCAGTCAGGTTTTCTTTGAGGTCCGTAGCAGCGAGACGGATGTGCTCCAGTTTATCAATCTGCTCCTTCAGTCGATCCTCCAGCTCCTGCATCATCATCAGACCTTCATCCATCCTCTTCCCCTGCCTGCCCACCATACTGCAGAGAAACACTACCACAACAAGCACAGAGAACCTTATTAACAGGGACAATGACACTTCATGTTGATCTACAATGAGCCTCAGCTAGTCTTCAAATCAGACTCCACAGAGATCCTGAATCTGTGGCTGAACATCATAATAAACTTTATTATATACATTTCATACATTTAAACAGCAGCCAAAGTGCTGCGTAAAAAAACAGGGAGAGAAAAAAATCAAAAGGCACTTAAAACAAGGCTGTCTAGAACCATTATTAGAACCATGTGCCTGCTTAAACGTTTCTTAGCATGGTGAAATGGTTTTTCAGATTGACACGGAATTAGGGCTGAACGATTTGTGGAAA
Source organism: Colossoma macropomum (assembly GCF_904425465.1). Lineage (NCBI taxonomy): Eukaryota > Metazoa > Chordata > Actinopteri > Characiformes > Serrasalmidae > Colossoma > Colossoma macropomum. The sequence continues at coordinate 23,034,299 of NW_023494794.1, forward strand.
ATATCTAATTGCGATTTTTCCAACTAACATTGCGACTGCGATTTAAATTACGATATTTTATGTTAAACTGAGATCCAGGGCTGATTTATTTTGGCCATGAAGACCAGAACATCCACCCTTTTTTGGCTTGAGTCTCAACCCCTCAACATAGTGTGTCAAACTGCCAGTAAGTTGTGCTTGTGATGTCACAACACACAGAGGTTTGGTTGCCTCTGATTGGTCTAACTTCACAGACTCTTATTAGGTTCCGTTTCCCCTCTTAAAACTTAAAGTAACATTTTTGCTGATGCACACACTTAATAAAGATGGTTCTTCAAGGGTTCTTCAGTAAAGACAATGGTTCTATGTACAACCATAAGGACTCAGCAACCCATTTGCATGCATAAAAAGTTCTGTGCGCAGTGAAATCGTTCTTCAGACTGTTGGAGAACGTGTTGTATATGGTTCTATATAGAACCTTTTTGAAAAAGAGTTCTCTACAGGACCAAAATGTTGTTCTATTGTTATAAGCTTGACATCAACAAGCAGCAAAGTAACAATACCAGAAGCCTTTTTGATGCTATACAGAACCACACACAACACATTCTCTAACCTGAAGAACTATTTCACCATGCAAAGAACTTATTATGCATGCAAATGTGTCTGAGAATTCATGGTTCTATATAGAATGACTGTCTTTACTAAAGAACCATTTTTTAAGAACCTTGGAGAACTACATTTTAAGAGTGTAGGGTACAATTAAAGAAAATTGCAGCTCTTGATTTGACTGCAATTTCGATATAAAAATGATTAATGATTTCAGCCCTACAAGGAATGTGTTGTTTATGGTTCTAAACAGAACCTTTAGTAAGGGGAATGGTTCTATTTAGGACCATTTGCATGCTATAGTAAATATAACCATTTAAATAGTTCTTCGCATGGTTAAATGGTTCTTTAGATAGAGAATGTGTTGTATATGGTTCTATACAGAACCTTTCTGAAAATGGTTCTATACAGCTGCAAAAGGGTTCTGCTACTGTTTTGATGTCAAGCTGCAAAAGAACATTTTTGGTGCTGTATAGAAAATTTTCACAATGCACAGAACCATTTAAGCATTATAAAGGACTCATTGTTCTAAATAGAACAACTCCCTTAACTAAAGAACCCTTAAAGAACCATCTTTAAGAGTGTAGCCTTCAAAAGGAGTGAGAACATTGCAGTGCAAATAGAGTAAAAAAACATTGTTTGGTTAAGTGGTTCTTTAGATTTACAGAGAATGTGTCCTATCTGGTTCTAAACAGAACCTTTCTGAAAATGGTTCTATACAGCTCCAAAAGGGTTCTGCTACTGTTTTGATGTCAAGCTATAACAAAGAACATTTTTGGTGCTGTATAGAAAATTTTCACAATGCAAAGAACCATTTAAGCATTATATAGGACTCATTGTTCTAAATAGAACAACTCATTTAACTAAAGAACCCTTAAAGAACCATCTTTAAGAGTGTAGCCTTCAAAAGGAGTGAGAACATTGCAGTGCAAATAGAGTAAAAAAAACATTGTTTGGTTAAGTGGTTCTTTAGATTTATAGAGAATGTGTTCTATCTGGTTCTAAAGAGAACCTTTCTGAAAATGGTTCTATACAGCTCCAAAAGTGTTCTGCTACTGTTTTCATGTCAAGCTGTAACAACAGAAGAATCTTTCTGGTGCTGTATAGGACCATTTCACAATGCAAAGAACCATTTAAGCATTATATAGAACTCATTGTTCTAAACAGAACAACTCCTTTTACTAAAGAACCCTTAAAGAACCATCTTTAGGAGTGCAGCCTTTAAAAGGAGTGAGAACATCGCAGTGCAGAGTAAAAGCTGTTAAAGCCACAGTGGAGTCTGGATGTGACTGTTCTGTGATTCAGGTTAGACTGACCAGTGATCTGACCTGTTCTTTCGGCTTTAGCATCACAGCTTGACCACTTAGACGGCAACAAGCGCTTCCTATTCCAACCTTCCGTTCCACCTTAAGTGGTCCGGCAGTTATACCGTTGCTGCTGCACTATTTAAGGTGGACCGGAAACTTCGAATAAGAAGTTGACTTCAGCGCTTTGGGAAGCGCAGAGAGGTCAGTCTTTTAGATGAAATGACCGCGCTGTGGCTCTCAGTGAGCTGTTTGTGGTCAGATCTCTAACTGGAGGATCTTTTCTGGACACTCGAGTCCGCAGGTTCGTGTCGGAGCGCCGAGACGTGGCGAGAACTGAAGCACAACCGGCTCAAAAACAGCGACTAAAACCGCACTTTTCACCACCAAATCGACCGGATTGCTGCTTCCTTGACGCCAAACGCACAAATAACGCATGAGCGACTCACCTTTGAGCGGGTAAAACAGGCAGAAAGCGGAAAATGCCCCCTGTTTGGATTCTGTTGCCTCCGGCGCAAAAAACTGGCAGAAATGTTGGGTATGCTGACGTCACTGCGGGAGCTTGTGGAGCTTTTCTTTATGGACTGTGGGCCTCGTTTATCTACGGAAGTCTGGAGAGGCCAGAGGTAGTTATACTTTTCTGGATTGTTATCTTGAGATAACATGACTTAATGATCTTGTAATCTCAGCATAAAGGGTGTTATCTTGTGATCTCAAGATAAAAGTTATCGTGAAATTACGACTTAATTGTCTTGTGATATCAAGATAAAAGTTATCTTGAGACCATGACTTAATTATCTTGCAATCTCAAGATAAAAGTTGTTATCTAAAGATCTCAAGATAACAATCCAGAAAATTATAACTACCTCTGGCCTCTCTGTACTGAGGAGCCCTGCTGGTGACATCCCATATAAATAAAAATAATGCGTGGCCACGGCTTATTAATGCGTGGGAACGAGATCCCGACTTAGTAAGGCGGGAGAATGAGATAAGTAAGTTGTGGCCACGACTTAGTAACGCATGGGAACAAGATCACGCCTTACTAAGTCATGGCCACACGTTAGGATCTCGTTCCCACGCCTTACTAAGTCGTGGCCATGGCTTAATTATCTTGTTCCCCTGCCTTACTAAGTTGTGGGCACGCACTATTTTTATTTATACAGGATGTCACCTAAAAAAGTTGTTATCTAGAGATCTCAAGATAAAAATCCAGAGAATTATAACTACCTCTGGCTTCAGACTACAGAGCCCTGCTGCTGACATCCTATATAAATAAAACTAATGCATGGCCAAGCCGTATTAATGTGTGGGAATGAGATCTTAATGCAGGGCCACAACTTAGTACGGTGGGGAATGAGATAAGTCATGGCCATGACTTAGTAACGTGTGGGAACAAGATCATGCCTTACTAAGTCGTGGCCACGCATTAGGATCTCGTTGCCATGACTTAATTATCTAAATTAAAAAAAAATTTTTTTTTTTAAAAATTAAAAAAAAAAAGTTGATATCTAGAGATCTCAAGAAAACAATCCAAAAAATTATAACTACCTCTGGCCTCTTCAGACTATGAAGCCCTATAATACGTATTAATGCATGGCCAAGACTTAATTATCTCATTCCCACACCTTACTAAGTCATGGCGACGACTTAGTAAGGCGTGGGAATGAGATCATGCCTTATTAAGCTATGGTCAAGCCTTAATTATTTCATTCCCATGCCTTACCTAGTTGTGGCCACGCATTAAGATCTTGCTCCCACACCTTATTAGGTCATGGAGTCACACAGCAAACCACTCTGAATGACTCTGCATTATTTCAAGCCATGCATTCTTCTATGTGCTGTATTTGCTGTGCACAGATTAAAAACTCTTAAGGGGGGTTTTTGCTTTTACCCCTTAAAAAGATTTTATGTAAAGACAATGGTTCCATATAGAACCATGAACACTCAAAGAACCCTTTGCATGTTTAAATGTTTCTTTAGATGGATGGAGTATAGGACGTTGTATGGTTCTGTATAGCTCCAAAAAGGGCTCCGATATTGTTACAAGCTTGACATCGTAACAATAGCAGAACCCCTTTTGATGCTATATAGAACCATATGAAGCATGCTCTCCATCAATCTGAGGAACCATTTGAAGCACTGAAAAGAATGGTTTAAGAATGCAAATGGTTCTTTGAGTGTTCATGGTTCTATTTAGAACAATTTGTCTTTAAAGAACCTTTAAAGAACCATCTTTTAAAAGAGTGTACAGTTCTCACATCCACACAGAGTGTATACAGTAACACTGTACGCACAAACAGGGGAAAAACTAGGGTTTAAAAACAGATAAACAGGCATCTGGAGGCCCGTATCATGGAAAACACTGGGCTTCTTCTCCAGTATCTTCCTGAGTTTGTTCTTAAACGTGTTCTTAAGGAAGGTCCTAAGAAAAAGTCTACGTCAGATTCATGACGTGTTCTTAAAGCGCAGAACTGTTCTCACCTTTGTGCTCTTGAGGACAAATCCCAAATAAGAAAACACTGGTCAATGTCGGAATCGTTGTAAAAACTGCGTAAGTGGGTTTTACGAAGAAATTTGTTCTTAATAACAGTCGGTGAATGATGCCCAAACATTTTAAGGAGCTTCAAAAAACACTGTTCACTCACTGGTCTGCATATAAAATATGATCTGCAAGAACAGCCAGTTTTGAAAAACACAAAAACCAACACATTTACATACACCCACCTATTAGGCCTATAGCCGTTTAGCCCCGCCCACTCACATTGAACCAACTCAACCAGGACTGCGTTTTGAATGAGTGCAATACAGGTCAGCCAATCAGAACAGAGCTCATTTACATATGTAATAAACTCCAGTACCATACTTCTTTTTTGGACCCCCCCCCCGCCCCAGTTTTATCATATCCAATATCCTATATCCAATACTGGAACTTGTAATTAAGTTGGCTCAGTTTTAGACCTAAAAAACATTTAAAACAACTTAATACCTAAATAAATAATCTAAATGTTCATTTAAAGGGGCCAAATCATGACAAACCTCACTTTTTGATGTAGTATTTGAACACTGAAGTTTCTAAACGCACTGTTCACTTCCAGCCCACAGTTCATAAATATAAAAGAGCAAAAACCTCTTTTTAAATCTTAGCCTACCGCAGTTTAGCCCCGCCCATTCACACTGAAGTTATAAGGAGTGTTTCAGCCCAGACTGGGTTATAAATGAGGCTCAACAAGACAACTAATGAGAACAGAGCTCATTTACATATGTCTTAAAGGTACAGTGAGAAAACAGCCTACTTACTTATAAGGCAGGGGTGTCAAACCCAACCACTAAAAGGGCCATGTTAAAAAATCTCAGCAGATCTGAGGGCCAGCGGTGTTATTTTATTTTTACTTCACTGCCATGAGCCTTCCGCCCAATGACAGCTGGCATAGCCTCCAGCACCGCCCCCCCCCAACCCAGAAGGATAAGCGGTACAGAGAATGTGTGTGTGTGCCATGACCCAAAAGGGCCACTGTTTATTCAAAATATGCCAAAACTGCAACAGCAAAACAGTCATTGAAAACATTCAAAATAATTTTGAATAATTTTTTTAGTAGTTTTTTTTACAACTGCCTATTTGCTTGAACTAGACACCAGGCATCTTTTCTTTTTGAGTAACCGCTGGCCCCTAGGTTGTTGTTGGGGAAGAGGGTCAGAACGCACACTGTGTTGCAGTGCATGTTGGGGACTGTAGTGCATTTCAGGATGAAACGGGCAAATAATAATAGAGAATTTAAATATTTTGTGGGCCAAAAAGTACAGTGTCACAGGCCTGCTTGGCCTGCAGGCCTTGTGTTTGACACATGGCTTCTAAGGAACAAGGAGAGGTTGGGAAACGAAACCACAAATGTCAGTCACACTTTATTTGGATGGTCCCCTATAGATGATCAACAGATACTTATATTATTAACAAACTCTCTGGTGAAGCCCAGCTGATTATCAACAACATTAAGGTTATGGTCAGGTCTAGAAGTAGGTGTAGGTTTTGCCTTCAGGTTGGGTTTCGATTTATTAGAATCTTTCACACACAACTTCAAGTTCAGCTGCATTTAATAGATGTCTAGCTGAATGTTAGTTAAAGATTGAGCATCTACAGTGGACCATCCAGCTGAAGTGTTACCAATGTGATAAGGAGACTTCGCGATTTGGCCCTTTAAAAAGTAATAAGTAACCGGAACGGGAGGTGCGTTTTGTTGTTTGTCTCTTAATGAACTGGAAATGAAGACGTCCTCTGGAAAAAGCATTCTGCTTTATTTATTTTTTCTCTCAATGAGATCATTTAACAAGAAAAAAAAAGAGCAAATAAAGATCACATCTCTGAAAGGATAAACAACAGTAAGGGATAAATAGGCCGAAGGGTCAGCGGTCGAGGGCGCGCCGACCCGGACACAAAATTAAATACGTAAAAGAAAAACTTCAACAGTAAAATATCCATCGTTGTTGCCCCCCCCAACCCCAACTCTTTAAATACAAGTCTACAAAGAAAAGCGAAAGGGCAATAATGTGTGCCTGTACAGTTATTACTGTGAAGAACAATACTATCATCTGAAGTTCAAGTGTCCAAAGCAGTGCTGAATGTACACCTACCAAATTAACGTCCAAAAGAAAAGAAAAAACCAACCCAAAATCAGTCCAGGGGACAGCGGTCCACTTAGGGAATGTCCTTTAAGCGGTTTCTTCAACAAAAGCACATCAGCGAACAGCATCCTGGACCATCTTTTCACTCCCCCCCCCCGAAGGCAAGCACACTCACGGATGGCTATAGTTTTGTACAGCTGTGGCGTATGGAGCAAAGAAAGTTCGCGTTTCGTTCACCGGCGACGGTAACAGGTCAGGTCTTTTCTTTTGTCCGGACAGGACTGCGGGATGAGATGATGTCCTTCTCACATTTCCAACTGTAACATGAAATGAGAGTCTCCTCTGTAGAGTTTCTCCAGCTTAAAAAAAAAAATAAATAAAAAAAATAAAGAAAAGGGGGGCAAAAAAGGTAACCTGGTTGCCTTAAATCATTTAATTAAATTAGAACTAATTATTTGAACTTCTAATAAGTGTGTTAAGGAGTTCAAATACATTCTGGAAGTAAATAAACAAAGTTTGCTGAAATATAAAATTTTACCCACTCTTGGCTCAAAATGTAGTCGATCAGCCAAGACTAACACAAAACAGACGTATGCAGTAAGTTTGAACACCCCTGGTCAAATTACACTTTGCTGGCTTAAGGTTAATAAGTACAAAAAAATTAACCGGCTCTCTACATGTTTCTGCACATTTTAATGCACAATTACTGTTTATTGGCTAAATTTAACATATTGAAACAAAAATCATAAAATGCAGCTTACGGTAAGTAATTTATGGCATGTTTTATTCTTTCCGATATATTTTAAGAAATGTTAAAAATAACCAGTAATTGTGCATTAAAACGTGCAGAAGTGTGTTTTCTGGAAAGGAGGTGTTCACTTACTCTCACTTAAATCAACAAAGACACTAAATTTGATAGGGGGTGCTTCAACTTTGACGCAACAGTAAGAGTCTGCAGTCGATTCATTTAAGACAGCCAGGCTAACGATGCTGATTTTTGATTAAAAGTTACATTTAAACCCCTTAAATTAGAAGAGCTGTATGTCTGTTCTCTGCACCGTCTCTCTACACACTGCAGACGGGTGAAAAAAGTTTTGCCCAAAACAGAATTCAGCACCAACCAAAACATGAAAAACTGAACCGAGGAGGAAGGAGAGGGGAAGGGGGAGGAAAAGAACCACAGAGGAGATCCCACATCCAGAGAAGGAGAGAAGTGCTTTAAAGGAAAGATGAAAGGAAGGGAAAAGGAGGTGATCCAGAGAAATGCTTTAAAAGGAAGGATTTGGAGGGAAGAAGTAGGGAAAAAAAAAATAATAATCCACACATCCACAGGGGAGCTTTTACTGGAGACGTACACCACCGCTCAAAAGTTTGGAATCACACGTAAAATGACAAATGATTATTTTTCAGGCCTCAATTTTCAGAAGCTGTGAAAATTAAGAAATTTGGGTGGATGATCCCACAGTAACTGAGAAAGCTCTACAGCACTGACAGTAACTTAAAAGGAACAAAAAACGCCCCATATAGTGACTGAATCTCGTCGATAAAACAGCTTTTCACAACTGACGATAAACAGTTTATTATTTAATACATTTTTTTTTTACCATGTCCGATTCTTATTGTCTTTACACTGTGAATAAACTACTGGATTGCATTTTAGTGTCTGGATCACAACAGTCAAATCCACCATATATAAACTAGAGTTTAATAAAACTTATTAATGCAAGTGACTCCATCTTTTAAACAGCAGTGTCAGCCCTGGTGGAGGTCCTGTCCAAAAAAAAAGAAAAAAGAAAAAAAAAAATACAGCTGCATTTGACTCAATACAAACAAACAAAGCGACAGAGAGGAGCTATATCTCTATATGGTAACGTGTCTGATTAGCGTTAGCATTAGCTATAGGGATAGCACAAAAAAGCCACTTAAAATAAAGTGATCACACGCTCCAACAAGTTAGCGGCCACCCACAGCTCGGTTCACCAGGAGTACACGACCCACAGCGTTTCACAGACACATACAGCCTTCAGACTATCACCGTTACTCGCCCTCGACTGGCTCTGAAAACAAGCCTTTAACAAATCAGAGGTTTTCATGGTCTTTCTACGAGTTAAAGGGCCCATATCCTACACCGCCCCCCCCTTTCAGATCACATTTGTGCTAAAATGGTCATGACCTCTTTACCCCTTAGAATCAAACAGGCTGTTTTTGTTGTGCCTTTCAGACTGATATATGCAAATGAGCCCTGCTCTGATTGGCTGCTTCATTCAGGAAGCATCCAAGGCTGAAACATTTCTTATGAGTTCAGTGTGAGTGGGCAGGGCTGAGTTCAGTGTGAGTGGGCATGGCTAAGCTGCTCTAGGCTGAATAGGCAAATGTGTGTAAATGCATTGGTTTTTGTGATCACAAAAAGTCATCACAAGTCAAAATGCAGCTTCGTGTCCACTGGGGATAAACAATGCTTTCTGAAAACAAACAATGTTCACATATTACATAATGTATTAAGTCTTGGGAGGTAAAAACGAAAAAAAAACAATGAAGAAAATTTGGTTTTCCATGATATGGGCCCTTTAAGTTCCTCATTCAAGTAATACTGCGCAAACCATTTGGCGAAAAACCAGGAAAATGTCTTCAAATTGGGGTTTAAAGTTTTTGTTTTATTGAGTAAAAGGTGCCCTTTAATAATAGAGCAAATAGGCGTCGATTATGATTTATATATTTATTAAAAAAAAGAAAAAAAAAGTTAAAAATTCCATGGTACCCAGTAAAAATGACAAAATGGTGCCACACTGCAGTTTTTTTTTCTTGCTTTTTTTTGTTTAAAGAGGCTTACAGTTTAAGCTTCCGACATGTTCGTTGATTCTCAGTCATGTCAATCAAAACTACAGTCCAACCAGGTGGGCACAGTTTGGCAATGGGTGGGGAAATGCATAAGCTGAAGGTGATGATGCATCCTTTTTTTTCAGATGTTCTCTTTTCAAACTTTGATGGAGAGAAAACATGAAATCTGACATTGTTTTTACCCATTATTCTTCTCTTGAAATGGAAAATAAATGTTAATAAATAAAGATGTTCTTGAAGAGAGTGTCTGCTTAGAAAAGTCCCAAGCTATCGTGTCTATGTATATATAATATAGTATACATTTATATATATAGATATATTTATATATCTCTATATGCTGTGTTTAAACAGTAAGTGTCCGATTTTGGTGCTCCTGTGGTTTCAGTTTGTTGTCCTGGTAGAGTGGTGAGATGAATGTATGTGAAGGGGAAGAAAAAAAAAAGAAAGAAATAAAACAAAAAATAAGCCAAACAAAAACAGGATAATGGAGAGAGGTCCTTAAAAGTTGCCTGGAGACGGGCGAAGTTTGAGCAGAGCGGTTTCAACGACAGCAGGATGGAGTCAGACGTGAGGTCCAGCATTAGGCCTTGCTCTCCTCCACTTTAACGGACTGAGGCTTGATGGCTCCGGTTCGGGCCGGTTTGACCTGACCTGGGGGCAGCGGCTCTTGCAGCTTGTTGGAAATCACAGCCGACGGAGCCTTCAGGTCACCTACACCTGCCCGAGCCTCACGGAGAGCCTTTGCCTACATGAAGACAGACAAAAACAAAAAGTGATGTTATAATAATTTTAGGATGTGAACATGCTTAAAATATATTTTATATTTATATATATATATATATATATATATATATATATATATATATATATATATATATATATATATATATATACACACACACACACACACACACACACACACACATACATACATACACACACACACATATACACACACAATTTTTAAAAGATTGTTAAAAATTGCTTTTTGACCTTTAAAAGAACAGCAATGCTCATTTAAATGATGTTGAAATGTATGAACAAAAATAGAACATTTGATTTTTTTTTTTTAATCTTACAATATTCTCCTTTAAAAGAACAAGAAGGCTAAGATTAATTAATCTCCATGATGGAAAAGGAAGAGAAAAAATGTATTTAACATTTAAGGAAGTGTTCACAGATGCTTAATATCATGGTTTTAAAGCATTTGCATTTGTACGAATGCATTTTCTGACCTTCAAAAGAACAATATGTTAATTATAATGATCCTGAAACAAATGACATTTATTTTAAATGTAGGTTGCAGTGAAATAGCCAATGTTTCTTTTTCCAAGTTAAAAAACTTAATTTTGTCCTTCAAAAAATTAAGAGCACTAATCTTAATAATACCAAACTTAAAAAATAAGACATGAAAATTCAGCCAAATGTACAGAGATGCTTCTAACAAAACAGCTGCAGTTCAGGCTGCACAATATATCCTTTGTTAAACATTATTCTTATATTAGTTCTTGCAGCACAGACATCGACGAAGGCTGCAATATGCAAAGAAACCCTCTAACCAGTCACAGTGTGCTGTGAGCATCCTGACCAATCACAGCTCCAGATGAGTTTCTGTTAGTCTTGATTAATTATTTTGGTCAAAATCATGTCAACCAATCTCGTCACATCAACCACCTGTTTTGAGAGCATATTGCAACCCTGGTATGTACACAACAATCAACATACAACTACAATTTGGTATTTCAGACATATCCTGCAGCCGTCGTGTTGTGTTTTAACAAGACTCCCTCAAAAGAATAAAGCTTACATTTATTTCAAGCTTAGAATGTTTTTACTCCAGCAACAAAAAGTAAAAGCAAAAGGTAAAAGAAGAACAGAAAGAGAAGTGGATTAAATGAAAATTACCTATATTTACAGTGGGTGGCTCACCTTCGTGCCCTCCTCAGCCCCTTTGGGTGCGGTCTCGGGGTTGGAAGGGGGGGTGGAGTGGGGCGGCTCGCGGCCTGGGCTGGGGTAGGGAGGGGAGCGGATGATGACGGTCTTGTTTACCTGCATTACAGGCCGCTGGATGGGGTTGGGGAAGGGGCCAGTGGTGGGGGGGCGGATGTGCATTACCATGCTGCCTTGGGGAGGGGGCACCTGGAAGGGGGAGGAGAAAATTACTGTTGCGCTGTGTTATATTTTGTTAGTTTATATACATGCAAACCTGCGTATACACATACAAACAGTACAGAACATTAACTGTTTAGTAAAAGAAAATTACATATACACACAAATAGATTATTATAGTTGACATTTTCATTAGTTATTTATTTCATTTTAAATTTTAAATTTTGGTTTTTCAGTTCAATTTTATGGGTTTAGTTTTATGGATTTAAAAATGTGATGTGTGGTATTTTAGTTTTAAATGTACATAAACTCGATTGTGCTCATGCCTTGATACTCTGACTGGTCTGAAATGCAATCAGGAGTTTGTGCCCCTCACACACGACTCGACTCTCTCTCCAACTTTCAACTTCGACTGACCCAAAAATCTGCAGACTAGAGTCAACAAGCACACAGTCGGGTAGACTGAGAATCGGGGCGAAAACCAGGGTGAAAGTCGTGTAGCGTAACCCCGGCTTAACTCTGGGGTGTCCAATCTCATCTTCTACTTGTTAAATCAGTTGGTCTTAGTCTTCAAACATTTCATCAGGTGACCTCCTGCTTTGTTGGAGTGAAAACCTGCAGCCATACCGGCCCTCTGCGGATTAGACTGGGCAACCCTTCACTGTTTAAACATATACATACCTACATATAAGAAGTGTGAGTAAAGATCCTGGGTGCATATTTTGTACCTGCTTGCACTTAAGTTACAAAGCGTTTACAGGACTTGACCAATGTATATTAATTACTGGATCACAATCACTGTACGCTTTGATTAATAAACAATACAAATGCTGTGGTGTGAATACCTGTTGAGTATAATGTCCAGGGAGGGGGCCTACAGCAGGGGGGGCGCCAGGACCAGAGGGTTTTCCACTGGGACTAGCAGAGCCAGGCCTAAACAGAGAAAACAGACAATCCATTACGCATAACAATAGCACAATACCCGCTGACAGCCATTGGATTTTCTTCTATTAAAAAAGGGAGCCACTTTTAACAAAGACTCACTTCACTTAATATGTTCCTCTGCAAGGGTGAATAATATTCACACAGCCAACAACTCCCACACATGCTTCGCTGATTAGCTAACTACTCATAGCTCTTGTAGAAACATTAGGCTACATATCAATTCTGTTATTATATGACTGAGCCAAAAGTAAGATTTGTTACAGGTTTTTAAGTATTTTCTGTTTGCACTGGGCCGACACCAAAACAAGGCATCAAATCTGTAACATCTCAAATTCTGCTCTGATAAGATTCACATGTAAACTGTTGCTGCTCACCTGTAGGAGCCGGCAGGTATTCCGGGTGAGTGGCTGGCCTTGTCGGAAAACTGGAACCCTTTCATCTCCATCTGCGAAGGCTGTGGGGGGGTTGAGCAGTAACCAATAAACCAAACATCAAAAGACAACAACTCTTTTAATCCACTCTAAACCATACAGGTGTAAATATGGGTAATTTCTAAAAGCTGAAATACGCCCAGCTCACCTCTCTGCTGGCTGGCATGACGGGTGGCTGTGAGCCTGGAGGCATCATGCGGCGCGGAGCGTTTACAGAAAGGTTCTGGCCTTGCTGGAGCTGGATGGACTGGGGCAGGATCAGGTGCTGCTGGGCTGAACCATAACGCAGCTGAGAACCAGGCAGGGGCATGGTCACCTACACACAAACACAGGTTTATACATTATTAATTGTAAATTCTTTTCTGAGGAAAAGTTTGGGCGCCTTGATCATATATAAAACACATCAGCACTTTAACACACAGAACAAACAGAAATGGTGCGCTATTAGCAGCAGAAAACCATATTTAAGTGTGTTCTCTATAGAGGTGTTAAAGGGGAACTCAATTTTTTAAAGTTTCTACATAATTAAATGGCTCAGATGTAAGCGAAGTCATTCAGGGTGGTTTCTACTGAAATGCTCGATTCTAGAGAAGCTTACCAAATCAGAATTGTACACAGTGGTAGTGATAGGAACCAGACATCTGAAGAGTTTGTCTTTAAAAGCTCCATCACTAAGTTATTAGACCAAATGGTAATGAATACGCTGCCTGACGCCTGAAGTGTTGGCCTAAAACATCTTGTTAATCCATTTATTTGAATCCATTCATGGTGGACGAGTACAAGCAGGGTATTGTGAGGCAAAATGGCCCTCAAAGAAAACATTTTTTCAGATTTTCCACTGTTTCACCATCATCAACATTCCATATAAAACTCAAGACAGGTGTAGGCTGGGGGTCCCGAGTGGCACAACCGTCTAAGCGTTGGCCCTATCATCAGAAGATTGCGAGTTCGATCCCTGGTGATGCTACAGCCATCCGTAGCCGGGAGTCCGAGAGAGCACAATTGGCCTCGCTCTCTCTGGGTTGGTAGGATGGCCTCCCTCTCCCCCCATCACTTAACACGATGCTAGTCAGCGCAGGCGTCTGTTAGCTGACGTAACAGATCTAGCGGTTGGTGCTTTCCTCCGAGCGCGTTCGGCTGTCCAATGACGTTGCGTGAGCGGCAGTTCGAAAAGAAGCGGTGGCTGGTTTCACAGGTCTCGGAGGAAGCCTGTGTTAGCCTTCGCCCTCCTAGCGTTGACAGTATCGTGTGATTGGGGGAGTCCTAACTAGCGGGTGGAATTGGACACGACTAAATTGGGGAGAAAATTGGGTAAAAATCCAAAATTAAGACAGGTGTAGGTTCACCAGTGCTTTTGGATAGTCAATAAAATGGCTATTTGTGTTGTATACATGGCGACCCATTTCCCATCACCACTGCTGTAAAGAAACCAGAATTTCTTTCTACAACAGACCATTTAATGTTGAACCCTTCTGAACAACTTTGTATTGCAATGAAGGAATTAGGCAAAAATTCAGAAAAATTGGTGGAATTCCCCTTTACCTTATTATCAATTTGAATATCCACTAAAAACAATTTGACTGGGGATGTTCAAACATTTGCATATGACTGTATGTACCTAAAACCAGTAAGAGCAGTAATTCCAAAGGCCTGAGTCATACAGTGTCAGAAACCATTAAAAAAAATCAAGTCTATCAGAGATGACTTAACAACTCAACGCGATTGCAGGAGAGTATGTAATGACTTGGCATGCTAACTGGTTGGGTACAAGTTTCCACTTGTTCGCAACATTAGCCTCGTAGCTCCAGTGCTACAACTGAAGAAGCAAACTTCAGACACTAAACAGGTCTTGGCTGATCAACTACATTTGGGATAAGTGGGGGAAACTGTCTGAATTTTATTGTGGCAATAACATCACTAACACTAGAAGGGGAAACAGGTGTACTATGGTCACCTGGATGAGCTGGGAGTCCATTAGTTGGGAGGTGCCCATGCCTGGAGCCTGGTTCATGGGGCCGTCGTAGACCAGTGGCTGGCTGCCGTTGATAGGCTGGTAGTGGGAACCTGACTGAGGCTTCACCATCTCTGAAGGCTGTATTCCCGGAAAGGCTGAGTATGGTCCTTTTAGAGGAGCTCCACCCGACAACACCATCGGACTGGGCTGGGACAGGTTGGGGTGCATGTACACTTGGGACCTGGATGTCAGGGGTAGGCAGAGAGTTACTGAACTATTCTGTCTCATATCAAATCAAGTCATTATTATTTATATAGCATATTTGTGTTGGGCAAAGTGCTGCTCCAACAAATTCAAGCAATGTCAAAGAGAAATAAAATAAAATAATTTAAATATTTAAATAAAGCAATTAAAATGTAAATTATACCTGAAAGGAGGGATGGAGTTGAACATCTCCTGCGACTGAGAAACAGGCAGACCCCCCCTGAGCCCCAGCTGGGCCTGAGCCTGCAGAGATGTGTGCAGGGAGATGGGAATCTGCTGAGCTGCTGCAGCCTGATCACATGCACGCAACAGAAAAAGAAAAACATTACAAAAAATATCTGAGAACGTGGTTATCCAGTAATAATTTTATTTTGGTGAATTTGCATAGAACCAGGGATTGGAAACAAAACCATTTGGTGCAATCTGAACAGAAACAGTTGCTCTACACCCTGTCCATTTGGTAAACAGTCAGATCAAAATAAAAATGGTTAATAAGTTTGTTATGGTTCACTGTGCAGAAATAAGGTCTTAAAATACTACCAGATCAGTGACCACGGCATTTCCATAGCAAATTTAAAATCAAGTTTTTGCTCTAAGTGGTTTTTGAAAAATATTTAGCTTTTTGCTTCCTGGTAACCATTTCTCATCACAAATTAGTGATCAATCAAATAAAGAACAGTAAGAAGGGTTTCCAGGCATGTGGCGTCACAGAGTTCAGTGACTTTCCTGCTCTAACAGACTCAATTCAAGCCATCAGTAACATGAAAACTAAATGAACAAGTTCAGATTTGTCCATCAAGAACAACAAACTTTGCAACGAAACTGTACTGTAGTCTGTGTTCAAGTCAAAGTTATTCACCACCATTAAAGACAGGAGCATTGTGGGCTAGCTAGACTCGTACCTGTTGGTAGCTCTGCTGCTGAGTCATAGTCGGCGGCACCAACCGAGGTTGACTTGGAAAGACGTGGCCGTCGAGGTACAGAGGGGTAATATGATTACCTACAGAGAGAGAAGGGTAAAATATTTCAGACTGTATATACCCAAACTGACAGTTGGCCAAAAGCGTTTGAACTTTTACACATTACAAGATTTTCTTGGTCTGGGACATCGCTTATAAGTCCAAAATGTCAAGCCCCATTTTCAAATAAAGGGATTTTCAGGTGATGCCCTACCAAGCACTACAAAGTGCATCTTCCCCCCCCATTGTCATCCAGGGAGTAGCATGCACCTCAACTGAAAAGCTCTCCTGCACCCTGTGGAGGTTTTGTTAGGTTAAAAACTGGTCAACTACTCCGCTGCCAAGACAATATCAGAGGCATCTCTAGTCACCAAAGCAGTAAAAGCTAGTTTTGGCCATTTTCAAATACCCAAGCTGTACCAAACTCGGGTCTACAATTAACACAAACTGAAAATTTTAAAATTTTGAAAATGTTTATCGCTCGTCTCAGTCTTCTGTTTTCTCTCACATCTCTTTCTCTTGTACCTTGCATCTTTTTAAGCATAACATGCTGCCTGCTTCTCCTTTAAAATGGCATTGTATGTTCCCCATAATTGGGCTGAACATGAGAAACAGAATGAAGCTTAAACTAAACTAACGCAGAGCGTCAGGCTACGCAGTCAAAACTTAACTTTTAAAACAGCTACAGCTTCAACTATGCTTCACTGGTAAAAAATACATAAACAAACAAATAAATAAATACATACATAAACAACAAAGGAAATAAATGAAATTAGTCTAACAGGAATGCTACAACAGATTCATCAACATGTGGGGAACAGCCCCAACTCATAAGTTGACAACATGGCACTTGTGCTGGTTAGAAGTAAAATGCTTACTACATAGTTAAATTTATGGTAGATATAAATATGCATATTTAAATGTTTAAAATAACATCACTGAGTGAATGAACAAGTAACTTGGGTGGTTGTGTTGTCCTAATAACAGACTGATAAATTTGTATGCTATGACAATAAGTTAACATAAAAATGCCAATAAAGGTTGAATTCCAATACATCTGAACAAAAGCCACTGACTGAGAACTTTACGATGAGCTCCAAATCATTTAGTTTAGAGCACAACTGCTAAAATTACTAATATAGAGAGAAGGTCACCTTGCATGGAGACAGAGGGGGCAACAGAAGCCACAGGCATGGGGGGCATGGAGACACCTCCAAAGGAACTGTAGCTGACCCCGCTGGAGGAGCCAGCGCTGCAGGGGGGCTGAGAGCCTGAACCTGCACCGCCGGGAGAGCCCTGCTCTGGGAGGGACTGAGAGTTTTCCCAGGCTTTACGTGCAGACTCCATCTGAGAAGACATAAAAACACATAAGCAAACAGCAGTCAAGACATCTGATGACAGTGTTTACCAACCATGGTCATTAAATAACATTCTTTCATAATATTGCAGTAATATTGCAAAAATATTTCATAATATTTTTGCCCCTTCAAAAAACAAACAAACACAAAACAAACATTTCACCTCATGAGCACTGAAAGCACTGTACTGCAGGCATACTTTTTAACAAAAACAAGAACCCCACACAATTTTCCAACCTGTATATTGCAGGCTTAAAACGATGTTTTCATTGCTGTGCTTTTAAGGCTGATGTCAATGAGCACTGCTCTCATTGGCTGCCCAGTGTTGCACCTCATTCATTAACACAAAAAACAACAACAGTCCAGACTGAAACACTCATTAACTTCAGTGAGAATGGGCAGGAGCGGGTAGGTTTTAGAGGCATCACAAAATCACTGTTTTTGCAGTTTAGTTTTCATAAAATGGTACTGTATGGACTGAGGAGTGAGTCAAATATTTAAATGAGCTCTGCTCTGATTGGCTGCTCTGTATTGTGAGCTAACTAGCTATGGGCTGAACAGGCAGATATACGTTAACATGACAATGAATTTGGCTCCAGCATAGTTTCCATACATGGACTGTATGAACTGGGGAGTGAACAGTACGTTTTGAAGCTTTAACAATGTTTAAATACCACAGCTCACTCTTACTGCTAAAGGTGAAGTTTTTCATGATATGGGCCCTTTAATGAAATCTGATGCAGTTATAGAATATCTATAAATATTACGGTTCTATAACCTAAGCTATAGCATTTGTTATTTTTTCTGTTTTCCTCAGGTGTAAATCCAATGTGTGTAAAGGTGTAAAGGCTGTGTGAGTGTGTGTCACCTTGAGAGTGAGGTCCGTGGTGGGGAAGGATATGGGGTTGAGGTTGATGGCGGGCTGCAGGTGATCTCTGCGCAGCATCGGAATGCCCTGAGCAAGGCCGGCCTTAAGAAAGAAAGGGGGGAAAAAAAAAAACAAAACAATGTGTTACACTCAAATACAGCTCCAGTTTTAAAGCTTTATTAAAAATATAAAATAAATTATTCTTGTGGCTAATTAGGCAGGTATGAAATATGAGACTGGTATCAGTCTTACACTGTTACATCACACACACACTCAAATATTTAAAACCTACATTGCCAGCAAGAGCATCCTGTAGCTTGGTGACTGGGTTTGAGACAGCTACTGGCGCAGAGCCAGGAGGGAGGCTGAAGTCAGAGTCCTTTGCACTGACTCCAAATTCGATAGGGGGAACAGGGATGACGTTGTCCACGTGGATGTCCACTCCATTTACTGGGGTGATGGGGCCCTCCAGACGCTCCACCCCTTCAGAACCCTTTCGGTTCTTCAGCGAACGCTCATTTCCGATGGGGCCAGGTTTGTGCTCTTTGCTCTGCTCCGGCCCTGCGTCCGAATCCTGGAGGTGGAAGGTTTAAAAAGAGTATTTCAAAATACTACAAAAATGCTAACTGCTAAAAATGAAAACTGGTAGGGGTCGGTTGGCATTATGCAAAAGACTCCTGCTACATAGATTTTCACGTTTCAGAAAAATGCCCAGTGACAGTAAAAGCGTCCCCCCCCACACTTTACCCTGACTGGCTGCACTGATCACTGACAGTGGTTTCCATAAAAGACGAGGAACAGAAACGCTCAAGAGAGCCAGGGGTGTATTGGTGATACGGATTTCAACACCGTGTAGGGCTTATTTTCTGCCCCTGCCAGTACTGTGCTGAAATTGTTAAACTGAAATAGTCCTTCATACTATGATACTATTATCATGAATGTTGCATTCAAATAGACAAATAAAAGCCCTACCTCTGAATTTGGTTCACTCCCAGTGTATGACACTTGCTTCGTCCAAGAGTCTCCACCAGATGACTGAACTGTGAGGGCTTTGAGGTAAGAAAAAAAAAAAAGTTTTACTTCCACATCTATTTAAAAAACAAAATTACAAAACGTCTATATTCAAGTCCTTCATTTCCCACAAGTCAGGATCGGTCTTACCTGAGCTGTTGGTCTCCCATATCTCAGTGCCCAGGTTACTGGCTGAGAGCGTCTCCTCCGGCTGTTCGATGGACATGCTGCCCTGCTTCTTAGCAAAACGGGGAGGCATTTTTGAAGTGATTGGCCTGTTTTTCACTGCAACCTACAGGAGCACACATTGAATATCCTGTAAAATCTCAAAAATTCCAAGAAAAACACAGCCACGGACTTCTGTGCTATCAGTATATGGTAATTAAACAAACATGGACGTAACCTATTTTAAGGTTAAGCTGAGGATGGAGGTTGAGGGAACTGGTCCTAAAAGAACTTGCGAGGGCTGAGAACATTTAGGTCTTGTTGAAGGATGGTTGTAACCTACCTGTGCATTTTGCTCCTTTCTCCTTCGGTCCTCCTCCTGTGGACGCCTCTGCTTTTTGGAGAGGGCATCTTGGAATCCCTCGGGACTCGGAATAGAAGCCCCTGAATCGCTTTCAACTGCATCAGAAAGAAGTCACAGTGAGATATTAAATTTTCAAGGGTAGCACAAGCCAGCTCTCCCAGTACACAGTTTGGGGACACCTTTCTTTTGAGTTATCATAAAGCAGCCATGTGGTAATCCACTGGGTATGTTTAGCTTTAACAATGTTTCAAATAGCAACAAGAAATTGATCAATTAATTAATTTTCATTGAAGTGGCACTTTCCTGATGGATGTTATTTTGGTCTTACTTGGGTAACTGTTCAGGTCGTATTGAGAAAGGGACTCCCCCATGTCTCCTTTGATGGCTCTGGTTTTCAGCTCCTTCTCCATTTTCTTCCCTGAAGACTCAGTAGCGCTGGTGGGGAGGTTCTCCTCTGGCTGTTCCACACCGTAAACAGACCCTGCGTTCA
Source organism: Colossoma macropomum (assembly GCF_904425465.1). NCBI lineage: Eukaryota > Metazoa > Chordata > Actinopteri > Characiformes > Serrasalmidae > Colossoma > Colossoma macropomum. The sequence goes on from NW_023494794.1 coordinate 23,054,561, forward strand.
AGCCTGGAGCTGCGTCCTCTGGACTCCTGCACAAATAAAACCATGGCACTTTGACTACAGGGTCAATGTAATAAGACAAGCTCTTTTGCTCATTTTATGTACTTCTACATCTGTGCTGAGAGATAAGCAGAGAGCTGAAGTGGGTGAAATGAACTAAAATTCAATATTGTGGTATTTTTTAACAATAATAATAATTATTATAGCAACCACAATATAGCAAAATCCACATGCAATCTCATACCATAAATGTCCACTTTATTAGGATACTTCCCAAAAATCAAAACTTAAATTTTTGTTTCGTTTCTACTGCAGCATTTGCTCTTACCTTCTGCAGTTGGGCGACACTCCATTCTGCCAGCCATCATTTCGGTTAGATGAGCTGCCGCTCGAAGGAGTGTCCGTGGAACGGTTCATCTTGCTGCTTTCCAAAACGGAGATGTCGCTCTTGCGGTTCTGCCGCTCCACTAGTGGGCGCTGGCTTGAGAAACTTCTCTTGGAGAGCTCTCTTTTTTCAGAGCCTGGCTCACTGTGACCTGAATCAGCTGCCGCATCACCGTGCTGGGCACCACGTTTTTCTCTCCAGTCGTTAAAATCACTGTTTTCCGACCCAGTCTCCCAGTCTTCACCTTGATGGCTGAATTCCTGTTGTCTGTTTCCAGAATACTGACCTGGCCAGTGGTCCTCTCCACCTTTCGAACGACTGGGCCAGGGGTTGGTGAAATCTCCGTTAACATACTCTTCGCTGTTCCACTGGCCTCCAGGCTCTCTCTCTTGACGCAGTCTTCTAAAGCGCGGAGGCTTGTCCTGGCGTGGAGGACGTCTTCTCCTCAATGGCCGGTTGTCGGGGTTATCATTATCTAGATAATAGTCACCTTCTCTGTCTTCTACACCGTTCTCCACAAAGGAGGCGGAAAACTTTGGTGGGTACTTGAGTGGATCTCCTTCTGCTGGTTTTCTCGAGTAGGAGTCATTCCCGAAGTTGTATCCATTCTCTTGAGAGGAACCGCCTCCAAACTGGTTTCCTCTTCCCCTCCACGTAGAAATCTCCCTCGACCCGAACCCGCGGTTGTAACCGGCGTTGAGGCGTGGAGGAAGGGATCGACCGTAACCTCTTGTTTTGGACTTCTCCCTTGCTTCGCCACTGCTCTGATCATTGTTATATACCTTATTGGATCTCCACGAGTCCCTGTCCGCCCTTTTGGTGTCACCACTTGCAGAATAAGCGGCTTCTCCGTTTTCAGCCCCCTTCTGGCGACGACGTTTAGGCAGCTCCTCGTATTCTGAAGCTTCACTCAGCGTTTCACTTACGTTCCTTCTGCGTGGTTTGCCTCGTTGCAGATCTTCGGTTTTGACAAATTCCCGTGTGCCCCGTCCCCTGGTAGCCCGGTGGTTGTTCCCAGAGTTGTAGGCGCCTCTAGAGTTATCTGTACGTCCTCCACGGGTGCCACTGCGCGAGCTGAACTCTCTGAAACTTCGCCCACGGCCACGTCCACCTCCTCTGGCTCCAGCGAACGCCTGCTCTTCATCTATGAAAATCCAGTTGTTCCGACGTGGAGCAGCTGGGGGCTCTCTATTTTCAGAGTTTTCTTTAGTCTGGGATTTAGTACTGTCCCAGTTGTTTTCTTTATTGGAATCTTCAATTGGGTTGATTATCTTTTCTATTTTAGGTGGAGGTGGCTGCTTCTCCTCAAGAGAAGAAGTCAAAGGAGCTGGGGCTGAAGCTGGATGCCTACTGGTTAGGGGCTGGTTGTCCTTTTTCAAATCATACACGTTAGTAAGGACTTCCTTTTCAAGTCTATATGGAACAGGCTTCTCTTCAGGTTCCGTTTTGGGCTTCTCATTCTCCTTGTCTTCAACCTTTAAAGCTTTTAGCACTGGCTTCTTGATGGGCCCTGTTCTCCTAAAGGTTCTTCCACTAGACTCAGACGGCTGGCTAACGCTGCTGCTACTGCTGGAGCCAGGCTCAGACCACTGAGCCTGTCCACAACTGATGTCTTTCTTCAGAGAACCGTCCTTCTTCCAGAAATCTGAGTCGTAGCTCTTCTCCTTACCCTCACAAGCATCATCTCGGGAATCTAGGTTCTCTCTCTGGGGTCTAGTAGTGGAGGGCTCTTTCTGGTGCTCTGCTTTAGAGTAGTCACTCTCTCCTGGGTGCAAGCGGCCATGAGCTGAAGGCTGATGGGTTTCTTCAAGGCTGGCGTCTCGCTGCGACCCTAAAGACATGTCAGAACCGCGGCCCTGGCGATATGCCTGATGGGGGAGGTCTTCAGCAGGGCTGTCGACTCGATCGTTTGCTCGCTCCTCATAGGAGTCCTGCTGAGAGCATGACCTGTCACTCCTGCAAAAAAGGGGGGGGCGGATTATGATATTATAATAGCCTTGATATAATTACTTGACCTTTCAAAACTTATGGTGTAAATTTACAGTTTCACAATGTTCATGTTGTTGAAGTTCAGTTATAGTGTAACTATTTACAATGTAAAAACAGACAGACCATATATTTTAATTAGGAACACACTAAAATCTCGGCCACTGAAATGCTCAAAAATGATACTTATGGCAAAAACAAACAAACAAACAAAAAAAAACAAAAAAAGGCACAAAATTTTGGCCATAAGGGGGACAAAAAAACATCAATGTTTAAAAATCAAATACCTCCCAAATTATTTATTACAGTAATTAAAATTGCTGTTTTCCAGTAAAAATAATAACTTAATGTTAATGAGTTGGTTTTCATGACATCACAGAAATTAATAAATACAAAAGAGGGGGCAGTGTAGTTTTCATATATGGGTTGCATCGTGAATATTTAAAAAATTTAACAGTGTTTTTTGAAAAGAAAGAAAGGGGGAAAATAAATAAATAAATAATAGCCAACCTGTCATCGGCGTGACTCCTGTCAGTGTTGTCATGCTGCCTCTGGTAGGGTGGGGTGAAACTGCGAGCTGGAGGGTAGCCGTCTTGGCTCCAGACAGGGTAAGGCTCAGTGGAGGGCGCTCTCCTCTCCTGGTGTAAGCTGGGATGGCTTCCCTCATCAGAGGCAGAGCCAGGACTGTTGAGGCGATCCTGCTGCATGACTGGCTTCATCATTCCTGCACATGGTCCACAGACAATCAATAGTGAGGAGGAAAACCTAGAGCCCTTTCACAGCAGACACATTAAGTTGTACAGCAGATGGCGCTGTAGCTCTGAGCAAATGCACTTTGTTTTTAATAGCACTACAGGAACAAGCCATTTACTGTAAATATAAACGTCCACTAAAGGCAACATTTCAGAAACAAAAGCATATGATCTTCAGATTTTTTGGCTCTTTGGTAGTATTACTACCTTTACTGCCAAGACAACCTCAGATCAATGATTACAGTCACTGATATTACTACTGTAATTTTTTCTAGTACAATTACCAATAAAAACATTATAAGCATCTATTTATATGGCATTTTATTTCAGTTACCAAACATGAAACTGCAAACAGGAATATAAGTAAACCACTGGAAAAATAAAGCACTGTAGTGTGACTGAAAACAGCAGCAAACAGGAGAAAATAAGCCGAAATACTCTTGGCATAAGCTGGGTTAAAGTTTTTTTCCCCCCTCCATTATTATTATTATTATTATTATTATTATTATTATTATTATTATTATTATTATCATCATCACGGTGATCACAATATGCATTTCTGAGCATACTGTGGATATAGTCAACCTTTAAAGATCAGTGATCGACTGTTAGCTCCAATAAAAAGAGCATAATAAGTCCTATTTAACTGAAATTAATAATCAATGTATTTGTAGTTGTTAAATAATAATCATTGTGTTTGAAATAGCGGTTTTAAATGTTGCAGGATGAGCACATTTGTCTGTCAAAATATAGTGGTATCAGGTATTGCAAAAATTTAAGTATAGTGATACTACATCACCACTATTACAGACACAAAATGACTTAAAATAAAAACACTGAACAGTAAAACAGGCAGCGAAACTAAACACAGAAACGAAATGAAAAAGTAAGAATAATTAACTCACCAGAGGAGTGGACACTGGGAGGGTAATAATCGACTGGGGAGCGGCCTTGGGTCATACGGGGGTCCATGTAGGTAGGCATCATCATCCAGCGTGGATCAAAGCCCAGAACATGTGCAGGATAATATCCTCGCTGTGGGTGGCCTGAGCCAGACTGGGGTGGATGACCCGACTGCTGCCACTGCTGCATCTTGTACACTTGCTCCTGAAAACAACGGCGCAGAACCATCATACACAATATTCGCATCAAATAAGGAGACATTTAAATCAAGTATGACTTTACAGAAAGAGAAGACAGCAGAAATGACTTTAGAGTATCCACAGAAACACAACAGCTGCGTGATCTCTCGTTATTGCTACTGCCTTTTGCAATATCGATACCAAGACTGTAGTACACAAATGAACTAACAAACCACAACGCTTTTACTGTGTGCTGTGAGAATCTTGACCAAATCACAGTTGCATATACGTTTCTGTGGATGTTTCTGATGAATGATTAAATTCGTGCAGACCAGAAAAATAAAATTACTCTGGTCAAAATAATGCAAATCTTTAACCACTTAACATTAATCATTCATCTCTGTGGTTATAATCCATTTCTAGGTTTGACAATATGCAGCAATACAATAATAATAATAATACTAGTACTCCATCTATGTCAAGCAGCACTAGGTACTACTAGAGCTAGAAATATTTGCTAATTTGACCATAAACCTCTCAAGCCAGGTTCTGACAATTTCTCTAATATCCACTGACATTGCACCATGTTCAGATTTCACATTTAGGTGCCTGCATTTATCTGGCTGCTTTAGTTTTTTTACCTTCACTTTTTCTTTCTATCTGCTTTAAATACTAATTAAATACTTAAATACTTTAAATACTTAATGCTAATTAAATGCACGTTTCAAAGAAGAAAAAAAAAACCCTAGCAGTATTTGTCTTTTTATGCATTATTCTGTACAGCCCACAGATTCATCAGTTACAGAATATATGAATTTATATCGTTTTTGTACTTATCAATCAGTTACATCTCTCTACAAAACCCAGCATGAATTCTGCAAACACAAACAGCCATCGCAAATCCCCCCACCAAAAGCAACAAAGATATACTAAACAATAGCAAAGTCACTGATGTAGAGGCTAATAAAGACCCCCCTCATATATTCACCCCAAAGCACTTTGTTTTTCCAAAAACATCATTCCACCTACCTTTCACCTGTTTTTCCCCTTTTCTGTATTTGAATATTTTAGACTAATGTTAAAACTTTATTCTTTGTTCATTTTGCTCTTGCGTTATTGTTTGCTATCTGGTGTCGACCAGAGGAGGCCGAGTTCCCCTTCTGAGTCTTGGTTCCTCTCAAGGATTTTTTTTACTTATGCTCTTAGGGAGTTTTCAGGGTCTCAGAGCAGGATTTTTCTGTAAAGCTGCTTTGTGACAACGCCTGCTGTAAAAAGTGCTATATAAAATCAACTTTGACTCGACCTTTCAAGAACACTATCACAAGGCGTCCTTCATAGTCACTAAACAGGAAAATCCCACTCTGGGGGCTACCGCAACACCACTGTAGGAGGCAAGTAGGCATGATTACAACAGATGTAGGCACGGTTACTTTTGTCATTGTGGCCATTCTGAAATTACTCAGTGGATTGATGCAAAGTGCTCTGTTCTAGAGATGAGTTGGAACTGATCACAGTGGTGGTGACAGGAACCAGACGTCTGAAAAGTTTAAGAAATAGTTATGAATGTGCTGCTTGACGCCTAAAACACTGCTTACAGATTTTTGCCTAAAACATTTTTAAAGCCTATTCACGGTGTTGTGAGGCAAGACAGTCAATTATTATTTTTTTTTTAACCATTATCAACATTACATTTAAATCACACATATTCAGAATATAGGTGTGGGTTCACTGGTGGTTTTGGATAGTAAATAAAATGGCTATTTTATGTTGTAGTTTACAGCGGTGGTGATGGGAACCAGCGGTTGTGATATTCAAGTCTCTACAATAAACCATTTCACACCAAACCACTCTGAATTAGTTCCTCAATCAATGCACTATGAAGAAATAAAGAAAAAATAGTGGAATTTCCCTTTAACATTGGGTAAGTAGGCCATTCATGTACTTATTTTTGTTGCTATAGCTGCTACATGGTAACCGGTGCCATCATTAAGGATGTGGAGGTTTTTAAGTCTCCAGTTGGTGGTGATCAGGTTAAGTCCAAATTTTGTCAGGCTACATTTGAGACCACAATTTCAGGCCCGATCAAAGCTCCCCCTTCTGCCAGCATTACAACAGAAGCCACATGCTCTCTTTGAACTCTGCTAAAGCTGCCCTCTGCAGTCCCAACACTGATCCTGGAGAATTACAGGACTAGAGACGTCAGGGCTTGCGGCCTTTGAAGGGTTCAGCTGTTGCTCACCTGCTGCTGATGCTGCTTTTGGAAGCGTGGCGGGACGGCCTTTTGGTGCCGGCCGTAATCTGGGACGGGAGAAGTGGGCTCTGGACAGTCATCCTCGTTCCGGTAGCTGAAACCGTTATCTCTGTAATCCTGGCTGGACGACTGATCAGAGGGCTGCTCCGACACTTCTAAAAGAGAAAAGCAATGTTAGGGGCATGGGGGGTGGGCAGCCAATACAGAGGTTTTAAACATTGACGCAACATTATACATAACGACAGCGGAAGACAAAATGAAAAAGACAAAACAAACAAAAAAAAAACAATCATAATGAAATGAAAAAAGTCATGCATGACTGAGTGACTGGAATGATCAGCGTTTAATATAAGAGTGCATTTAGACAGCAAAGTTGGAATGGGAATTTTGGGCCGACGCAGACGTATTTTTCTATGTGCACAACTTCTGGTGTTGCAAAACATTTATAAAATATAGAAATCAGGACTAAATTTAGCTGGAAATGTTATATTTATGCAGAGTAAAGAATGCAGAAAATAAAATATGGACATTTTAGCGCAGTAACTTAGTGTTCACTTAAACATTTTGCTCTTCCTGAGTACAATAAATACATCAAGTAATGGCCTCAAATATTAAGCAAATCTAATCATCTGTATGACAGTTATTTTTGTTATAACCTATCTGCTGAAAAGATGAGTTTGATATAGTGCATCTCTACCCTGGAAACAAATGATATCGCTGGTCAAGACTGATACCATCGTCAAACTGTCAAGACTAACAAAGTTAACTGACGATCGTTGAGGGGTGCTGAAGGGGTGCTCTTCATGAAAACCATTACTAAACTTGTGTTTACCTTTAGTGCCATACTGCCAGCTGTCCTGGTGATGTTTTGCCAAATCTCTGCCTGGAGACTGTGATAGCTCCTTACTTTCCACACCGTGTGGCTCCCTCTGTGTCTCCACACAGCGAGCAGGTTTGTCAGTTTTGCCGAACTTCTCGTCCAGCTTTTTGAGTTTTTCTGCACAGGCGGCCAGTCTCTCCTCACGAGCGCGGCGCTCTTCCTCCTCGCGCCGACGCCGCGCCCTCTCCACCGCCTCAGACAGATCTGCAGAGACGAACTTTCCCCGAGGAGGAGCCGGGCGCTGATTATCGTCTTGATCCTCCGCAGACTCACTGGTCTTCTGCTGGGGCTAACGAAGAAATGAAAAGAATGACACTTTAAAAAAAACAATGAATTACCTAAATACAAAGAGCAAATATAATTTGCTTTTCAGATGTTCTATGAAACACCAGTGCATCAATTAGAAGAAGGCAATTCAACTGGATTGATTGATTGATTATAGAAGATTAAACAATTACAATCAATAATAGCAATAATAAGACAATAAGTTCACACTTTTTTGGTCAAAGTAAAATTCAGGTTATTTCCAAATAATGAATACATTTACTTTTTTAGTGTTTCACTGAAATCACACATACAGCTTGCTGGATTCGTGTGACTGTCTACATGCTGCTACTGGGTAATTTCTCCAGTCACATGTGTGTATTCAGTGTATATGGCAAAAAAATAAATAAATAAATAAAATCCTAAAAACAAAATGACAAAACTGTATCAAGTGGTTTTGTTAAAATAAAAAGAAATATATTAAAAAAAAAAATGGACAAGCTTTGTTTATTTCAATCAAAATGTCCTTACTTATGTACTTAGTTTAGTTTTCTCCCATATTTTCAGTACAAGATTATGCTAATTAACCACGGTAACATTCCACACCTCACCCAACAGCTAAATGTAACTTTGAATCGTGCTAATTAAAAATAATAGAATCACAGAGAAAACTGTGTTAACCCCCCCTCCCCAACAAGTCATCTAAATGTCAATGCACTTTAAATGCGGTAATTGTGTATTCAGACAGCTCTCATGAACGCCTAGCTTTAGCTCTTATTACCTGCGAGTCTGCTGAGATGTATCTGCCGTTGGTCTTCCTGGAAGGCAGAAGATCTTGCGGGTGCTGGTAGGAATCTTCCTCTGGCTCCTGTGGATACTGGCCTTCTCCTGAACTCATGGAGCACTGACGCTCACGGTGAGGCTCCCACTCTCCCCTACAGCAAACATCCCATTTAACTTTTAGGGTTGAAGAGTTTCGTTTTACTGTAATGTCTACTTTACGGCTGTGCAGCATGTTCTTTGTTAATTATTATGGTGACATTAGCTTGTATAACTGCAATACGCAAAAGACCTTCTAACCAATCACAGCATGCTGTGAGCATTCTGACCAATGTTACCAATGAGCTTCTGTAGGTGAATCATGATATTTATTAAATCCAACAAATAAATTACTTTGGGTCAAAATAACATGGGCCAATATTTAACCCTGAAAAATCATGGATTCGCCAGTGAGCTTTTAAAATATTGCAAAGTATGGCAATATAATCTTATTTTGTCTGCCACATGCAGCCTTAGCCTGTCATTTTATATACGCACCAAATCTTATTCTTCTCACTAGGGCAATGATCCTCTTCATCGTCACTAAATTTGAGCTTCTCGCTGTAATCCACCTCCTCATGGAGACCTAGAAAATAATAATCAATTTAATTATTCAAACATTTTTGGACTTCCGTAGGGGTACCGTGATCCAATGTACTAGATCCGCATTTGCACTGATGCTAACCTCATTACGGATCAGGTAAACACGATCAATCCACATTTAAATGTTCAGTCACCAACATTACCCATGTTTTGGCCCAGATTTTGTTTGTGAAGGCCTTTCTATTCAGCTACATTGACTGTCTTCTTTGCCAGACTATTTGATTCTGATTTGATCAAGCATGAGTGGCTATTGTGCACAAGTAAAAATAGAAACTGGAGCAGGGGATATATATATATATATATATATATATATATATACACACACACACACACACACACACACCACATACATTGAGTTCTACTTAAGCTGAGCAATCTGAATTTTTGCGCCTGTCACTGGAGGGATGGGCGATGTTTTCAATATTACAGAGCTACTTTAAGTATCCCAACAGATGAGGTAATATTTAAAAAGTGTAAAAAAAAACAAAAAAACAAAAAAAAAAATAAAAAAAAACACAACATATTAAATAGGCCTGGCTTGGCTTTAAAGATTTATCATTTGGCCACATGGTGGCGCTAAACAGCTGTGATCGACTACGACTAGAGCTTATAATTATGAATTTTCAACCCCCGACTAGGAAAACCCAAGGAAATGGCACCTCCACTAAGAATTCAGCACTTAAAAATAAATAAATTAATGAATTAAAAAAAACAAACAAACAAAAAAAACAAACAAAAAAAAACAACACATACCAACCTGGCTGCTCATGACTTTTTACACCGTTAAACATGACATGCAGTTATATGTATAGTTAATTATCACGGCCTCAACAGAACAGTAACATCGGTCAGGATCATACTGGCATTGACATCATCAAATTGCCCAAGCCTGGTCCCTGGTTAACGTACCTGCCCATCCGTCCTCACAGTCGTTGTCCAGGTCATCCAGGTCTTTCAGGTCATCAGGGTTGATGATGGCGGGACGGGGTGCCCTGTCTCCAGGGCGACGGATAGGTCGAGGTGAGGGACGAGGGGGCACTCGGGTGAAACGGTTCTCCCTTCGCACGTCTCCACTAAAAACACACAAAAATAAAATAAGCTACATTCCACAGAGAGATTTCTGATTATGAACTATGATAAGTACCACAATGGGTTCTTTCAGTGATGCAACAGAAGAACCACTTTCGTCCCATTAATGTGTGAAAAAGCTTTAAAGAATTTAGGCCTAATCCAGTTCAACCCTGAGAGAAAATATTCAACATATGTTGTTTTTCCCTTATATGTTATTTTCTCAAGGGTCTTAACCATGTTTACTGTAGAGTTTTAGCAAATTGCCTTTTGTTGTAGAAAAGTAATAACTGTCACCCGACCTATGCAGAAAGGGATGAGGGTGAAAGGTCAACTCTAACCTTGTCAACTCACTCCTATGTTTGTACTGAGATGATCCTTTGTCTCACAACCTTAAGGTGATATCACCCCCTCATCTCATTTCATATTCTCCTTCTACACCAACTCCTTTTCTTCCTCCTTCCTCCCCCACAGTTTTGCATGTATATAAGATCCTTTCAAAATATTCTTGTTAGCCTACAGACAGACTGCTGATTGACTGTTGATCGATCACGCTGTACCCATGGTTCTCTGTATGTGTAAAACTCTAGTCAACGCAGAAGCTCCCCTACCGCTTCGTTTTGAGCGTTCACAACTAGGGGTAGGGTGTCCCAATTTTTTTGGAGATAGAGGGGTAGGGCGAAGTGTTTGGGCTACATGGCCCTCAAAGGTTTTTTAAGAGTCACACTCCAAACAGTGTGTTATGGGAAACAAAGAAAAACTGGCAAGATGGCTGAGTAAGTCACCAAAGAAACCCACAAATGTGAGAATTTTCTCTGTTAAAAATTACAGCACCACTGTATTATATTAGTTTAATGCCATTCAGTGCATATCGCTAGTAGTATGCTGATGTCTTGGTAGCTAGCTAAATGTTCCACACTTAAGGCGGAACGGGAAAATTTGAACAGGAAGCTGGCGGACAGCTGACTTCAGCTTCTTATCAGTGAAGAACTGGGAGTGGGTGATAATAAATAACTCTGCTTCTATGAAGCACCGCTAGCAGCCTGTTAAAAAAGTAACGTTCTTTATTTGAGGGTCCCATTTCGTAGGGGAAGATTTCAAGGGGTAAAAACAAGAATGGGATTGGGCCTTAGAGAACCTTTACACTACGTTCATACATCTCATTTACAAAAATGTTTTTCTAAAGAACCACCCATAGTGGGGTTCTTTAGGCAATCAAGAGTGGTTCTTTTACAGCAAAGATGCTCAATTCCTGTCCTGGAGAGATCAGCTTTAACCCAAATCTAGCACACATGCTCCTGGAAATTAAAGCCTTCAGGAGCATCTTAATATTCAGGCCAAGTGTGTTGGAGCTGAACTCTACAGGGTGATAGATATACAGGATCAGATTTGGGCACCCCTGTTCTACGAAATCACGCAAAAATTAGTGGGGATCAATAACAGCGTACCTTTTTTCCCCCCACTCTGCACTACAACACCTGAATTAGCAAATGAAATACCAGTAGTTGATGAGCTGCATCTCATCAATCCAGTCCTTGCAGAACTCATTTTTGCTTTATTCCAGCCTTTTAGTACCTGTCGTGATCTTTTGTAGCTACTGTCGCAAGCTTTACAGAATGCGTTAAAAACCCCATTTAGTCTACTGTGAAAGTGTATTACACAACTCCGATGTATTCAGATAACCGGTTACTGTAGTGAGCGAACACTGATAGATGAAGACAATTCGAAATTCGAAATTACGTAACAAATAATGAAATCGTAGTTTGAAGCCAGTGCACCTCACTAAGGTGACACATCAGTAGCTCAGAGTTTGGTACTTACTTGACAGGCTCAGGAGCAGTGAAAGCTGGTCTAAAGGTGGGCCTGGCGTCAAAGCGCATGGGGGCGATCACAGCGGCAGAGCCGTGCTCAGTGGAGCCAGGGCCATCTCGAGTCTCTTTAGGGCACATCTGAATAAAATCAGACAAATAAAAGTCAACAAATAAACACCACCAACAACACCACCACAAACACCAAAAAAAAAAAACCCTAGGCAAAAACTCATGAAAACGCAACTGTGAAACGAAATCATCACAGAAACATTCTAACGACTAAGAACTCGCATTTCAGCCTCAGAAAAACAAACAAAAAAACTGCTTAAATCAGGATAGCCAACATTAGGCAGTAAATGAATAAAACAACTTAAACAGTTGGCTACAAAGTAAAGCTGGGATAGCAAGTGTGCTAGCCAAGTCAATAGCTATTATAACTTTATTCATCAGCCAATATAACTGAAGTTTTAGTAAATTACAAACCACATTCCTTTCATACCTACTATAACCAGCTGGATTAGCGATTATGAGAGCTAGCTTGCATGTTTGCTCTTCAAACTGTAGACTAACCAGCTGGTTCAAGTTGTTTTGCCTCTTTCCTTTAAACACCACATTGACTACATGTAGTGCTTCAGTTGATCAGACTAAAGGTTTTTCTGTAATGAAAGGCTTGTGATTTGACAGGTGTTGAGTTTTATAATGCAACAGCTGCAGCTAATTAGGAAAATACCAAAATTCCCCACTAAATACATGTCTTGACTCTGACATGAACTGACTTATCAACATCTCTGTTCACTTTTCACTCGCAAAAAAACTAAAAACCTCCTAAAAATCCTATCTTTAACTCTTCTCTGCAATGTATAACTTTCTGTGCACACTTGGGCCTTCTTGGTAATTCTGTGTGAATTGTAACAGATCTTAATTCTTGTTTTTTAGCCATTTCCTCCCTGTACTGTACTTACAAAGGCAGGCAGCATGTCATGGTAGGTGGTGGTGGTGTGGTGGAGCTGGTACTGCAGGGCAGAGGGCGCTGCTCTGCGCAGTGGCTGAGCCGGTCGCAGCGACGGCTCCTTCAGATCGGGAGATGGAGCTGTGGCAGTGGGGGCGGCATTGGCAGACGAGGACAGGGAGGAGGGGGCGGAGGATGAGGAGGGAGGAGGAGGTGGAGGAGGAAGAGGTGCTGCGGTTTCAGTCGGGCCGCTGGCCTTGCCCTCTGTCTCGGAGGAGAGGGCGGGGGACAGAGAGAGGGGCTGTAGATTCCGCCCGCCCCCCTCCCTCCAACTCGTTACGTCTATGAAAGGAAAGAAAAAAAAATTAATAACTACTGGAAGAGGAGGACAAATCACTTACATTTTATTTGTAAACACTGATTTTTTCCCCATTCGCTTTTTCCCCCCAACAGCAGATTTAAGATTTCATGCACATTCTGCATTTTTTTGGGGATTTTATTCTCAAAAACAAAAAAAGCGAAGGAAATTTGGTTTTCCATGATATGGGCACTGAAATTGACAGGCAGGTGGAATAGAAACACTTACTCTGAGGGCGGAGGCTTGGTCCTGGCCCATACGACAGATCGAAGGCGCTTCTTTCCTTGCCAGCCTTGTCCTGTTCTCCTGCTGCTTTCAGCGTCGGAAATTCCTCGTGAGAGAAGGGCTGCAGTCGGCTTGAGGCCCTTAAACCTGCAAAACAGGTAAAGGATGGTGAGATGTGTGCACTTAACCACATATTTATTAATTACTTATTAGTACTCATCAGGCATCTATTACAAGTATTAGTTTAGCATTTTCTAAGCACCCGTTCTTTTTAATATGTATATATCTGTATTTCAACTTTTTTTGTATGACTAGCTTTCCACTTCTATTAAGCTCTCATTGTATTCATTTTTTTTTTGCCATATGCTGTTTCACTGTATAATGGGTTGCATTTTTATGTATGACAAACTATATAAAGACTGACTAAGATTATTTAATCTACATACAGAGTTCTAGACTCAGAATTATTTACAGTGGCAGCAAATGGAACCAGTCATTTGAAGAGTTTACTGCCTACTAATATTCCTCATAAAACCTCAAGACACGAGTAGGCTCACTGGTGGTTTTAGATTAGTGTCGTACACACAGCGACCCCTGGTTTCTATCACCACTAATGACGCTCTCGTTATAATTAAATCCAAAACAAAGCCAAATTTGGAGGAGGTGTCGCGTTCGTCTCTAGAACGTTCTCTCCTAACTACTGCTTTTCAACTTATCAACACAGCAGACACCTAATAAAAACAACTCTCAGGGACTCCAGTGCAGAACGAACTGCGCTGAATGTAGGACCTTGAATTCACTTCTATTGGCACAGACGCAGCCTATAAAAGGCGACAAGGTTCTGACGTTTTGCTTTACGCACACACAGCATAGGTCATCACAACCGAACATGACAATGACCTTTGGGTTTGTGTGCAGTTTTTCTATATCTGATGTACGTGTTGTGAACAGGATAATGAAAAAAAACGTGAACAGGATAAAAAAATGTTACCATCTTGATCTACTGCCTTTCCATTTAGTTGTGCCCATTGCTTTGGTCCACCTGTGCTTGTGCTCTGTAATAGTTTAAAAACAAAGAAAAAAAAAAAGAAAAGAATGAATACTACAGGTACAAATGCAACATTTATTGCTGACATAAACTGTGTTAGTACAAACTGCATCATGAAATGTCACTCCACCACAATTTAATTTATTTTGGCATAATTAAGAACTTTTTAGAACTGATTTAACAAACTTAATGGAAGGAACTATTTACACTAATAACAATAAAAACAACAAACCAAGCTTTTTAGACATTTGGTCACCCCCCCGCCCCCATGTGATTACCATAATAATCAATTATCTTCGCCAAAATTGATGCAGAATGACTCAGCACTTTCAGACTGCTGCATCACAGTGTATTTACACTCCTAACAAAAGTGAATGTAGGCTTCAAGTTTTATTTATAGCCAAAATAAGGTATGAGTGCTGCTGCAACAAAACCCTGTATCTCCAAAATTGTAACTTTACAGGAAAAGGACAAAAGTTCTAACTTCAAACAGAAACTAGTAATAACGTTTGAAATGTGGAGCATTTCTGTTGGTGTACTCATCAGGAAATTTCATCACAAAATAAAGAGCAGCTGATATTTTCAAAAGCCTAATGGACACAAGGTTTTGTGCCAACAAAGTACATAAACAAATACTGTAAGTCATATTTAATTACTTTTACAGTAAATTACACTTGGGACAAAAAAATACCTAAATTTATGCAATCAAGTTGTTTTGATACTTTATACCACAAGTTGCAAAGCTCTCTTTTTCTGTCTCACTACATTATATACATAAATTAATTTGCTGTCTACACTTTTTTTTTTTTTAATAATACACAGTTAAAAAGCCATAAAAACGGCCCGTATACTGAAATGTCACATGCTCCTTCTTACCTCCTGGCTGGCTGCCGGTGTTGGCTTCTGAAGATTGGAGACAGATTTCTGCAAAGGCAGCTGTGGCTGCGACTCCTGCAGCTGTGCTGTCGATGCAATGGAACTGAAAAAGAAAAGAGTAAAGAAAGACGTGTTTAGCCTGTCTGCTGCGCTGATCACACAAGGAGACAAAACGCGCTGACTCATCATTTTAACCAAGAGCTCCTTTAAAAATGATGACATCAAAACAGGGAAATAACATTTTTCCTTCAAAATATTCTTTGAAACAGGTTTGCATTAGGACTGGGAAACATGACTATATACTTATCGTGACAAATGTTCTGAGCACACTGTGGACGACATTGTTATATTCATAGTTTTTGAAGGTATTTTTAAACGTGGCACTGCTGACTGCTTTTTAGCTTCTTTTCCGACTTGCCAAATCTCAGAAAATTAGATGTTATGACATCACATCTGGTGAATATATCCAAGTACTGTGAAATTATTTTTTGCTGCATCACCCACTTTACTATGCATGATTTGTTAATAAAATAAAATAAAATAAAATACACTTATTTGATAATTTGCTCAAATAAGTGTATTTGTTTTGGTGCTGGATTAGCTGCCCGTTGATTTCCATTCTAGCCATGTTTTAAGTAACTAAAACTTCTGAATGTTTCGGTATATCTATTTTAGAAGCTTAAGTTAACCCTTTTTTTATGTTAACATTTCTGTATTACTACAAGATGTCTTCAATTTTATACAACCATTTTCGACAAACAGAGCAAATCTGAAATATTTTTTATTTTGCCAAACAGTAAAAACAAAACTGAACGATGCATCAATAAACCTGTCAATATTGCTTTCTAACACTAGCTGCACAGGCCTGGCAAAAACACTTAAATGTTGACTCAAATATGAATTGCTGGCTTCTTATTTGGCAGCTTTTAGCTCAAACTTTGTTCCACCTTCAATCCACCTGTACAGGCGCCTCAATAGCCACGTTTACAAGCCGCCTGATAACGCGTTAATAATTAGACTAATAGCTCAACCAGAATAGAATTCGTCCATGTAAATACCTCAATCAGAATAGACTAGTCCGATTGAGACAATTCAAATACAATTTCTATTTAATTAAATGAGGTGGGCAGTCATATAAATAATCTGTTAAATAGAAGAAGAATAACCAAGTAAACACCTGTACCTGATTAGATTCCTAATCGGAAAATTTAAGTACGTTCTGCGCATGTGCGTTAGCGTTCGCATTAGCGCAAGTTTATAACGTTCCACATGGTGGGAGCAGAAACTGGTCTGCAGATGAGACGAAGTTTAATCTCTAAAAGACGGCGGTGGGACAGGTGTCCAGCTTATGTGTCTCAGAACACGACGTCTTCCTCTCGTCCTTCTTTTAATCAGTACATGTGAAGTACGTTTTCCTGAATTTGACCATTGTAAAAATCGTTTTGAAGTAATTAAAAACAAGTGCGCCAGCTGAAAACTCACAAACACACTGCTGCTGGTTTCACTCTGATTGGACTCAGGAGATGCTCACTGTCATGGTAACGTCTACACTAAGTGGTTCTCTACACATGCATGTAATTTTGAATTGGATTACTTGTAGTGAGCATGTAAACAGACTTTCCATCAGGCTGCTGAGTAGAGTGAGAATATAAACACCTCAGTCTTATTATGTAATCGAATTATATCAAACCGGATCAGCAAAAATCTTTGGCCATGTTTACATCCAAATGTAGCTGCTGTACCATTTAAGGTGGATCAGAAATTAAAAAAAAAGAAGGCAAATTTAGCTTTACAAAATTTCTCAAGTTGTTAGTTTTTTGTTTTTTTTTTATATGTCGATCACAAACATCTGCCCCCCCCTTTACCATCAGACACAGCTGGAGTTTCGAAATTACGACAGTCACTTAGGCTTCAGTACACTCTTTAAAAAGATGGCTCTTCAGAAGTTCTTTACTAAAGACAGCGGCTCTATATGGAACCATGAACACTCATAGAACCACTTGCATGACCAAATGGTTCTTCAGATTGAAGAAACGTGCTGTATATGGCTCTAAACAGAAGCCTTTCAACAAAGCACCAAAAAGGGTTTTTCTACTTTCTACGTTACAAGCTTGACATCTTAACAATAGCAGAACCTTCTGTGGTGTTACATACAACCATTTTCAAAAAGGTTCTATAGAGAACCATATACAACACGTTCTCCGTCAATCTGAGGAATCATCTCACCATGCCAAGAACCATTTAAGCATGTAAGTGGATCACTGAGTGTTCTATATAGAACCACTGCCTTTACTAAAGAACAGGCGGTACAAGAGGAAACAGAAGAGCTCCGGTGTCCATGTTACATTAATGCCAGCACCAAAAAAAACGTCCGTTCCTTCACACCTGCTGCCTCGAAAATAAAGCGGACTGCTTCAGATGACGTGGACTAGACAGCGGGAGGTGATGGAGGGTCTGCTGCATTTGCATTTGAAACGTGACAAAGATCCCCGACACATACATTCAGCTAAACGGACTAAAAGTGTAGTAGGCACTGTTAGTACATCACATTATCTGTGCTTATTTGTGGCAACACGGTTATAAAACTCATACCTGAAGATTTCAACTTCTATTTAATCATTTAAACAAAGAACTGTGCTTAATATTACCAGGACATGAACTAGCCAGGTAAAATTTGATGACAGGTTGACTTCAAGTTAAAACAACAAGTCTTTTTACAGCAAATATTCATCCTCCACCAACTCTCTCCAATCATCGCCTACTGAGTTACAGCAGCATAATGTTCTCCACCCACACAGACAGACCTTCAGAAAAGAACATCTCACTTCTTCACTCATTCACGTAAACACACACACTTTCCTTTCACTAGCACTCCCCCTCTCTCCTTTGTCTTGAGAAAGGAAAGAATCACCTGCTGACGCACCTTAGTTCCTAACCAAGGCCGAAACACACACCCAGGACACAACCCACGGCTCTGTGGAGACTCACTCCATCTTTAAATATCTCTATATCCCTCCACATCTCTATTCAGAGAAGGAACTGCTTTTTAAAAGACAGCTTTGGCTAATATAGACCTAAGCATGAACTGAAGCAGCACTATCGGTTTTTGGCCAAAAAGCAAAAAAACCCTAAGGAGAATTCCACCTAATTTCAAATTTGCATAATTAAATGGTTAAGATGTAAACATGTTCATTCAGAGTGGTTTGGTGTGAAATTTACTGAGTCAGAATTGTTCACTGTGGTGGTGATAGGAACCAGAGGTCCTCCTCTGAAAGCTCCCGCACAGAAAATACATGATGCCCGACACGTCGTCTTAACGATAGCTTTGAGTACAACAAAATTTTTAAATCCACTCATAGTGGAGAGATACGTGCAGGGCATTGTACAGCAAAATAGTCCCCAAATAAACCTTTTAGATTTTTCACTATTTTACCACCATCAACATTAGACATCCGTTTCTGTGTTGTAGACATGGCGACCCCTGTTTCTGATCACCAAACCACTCTGAATGATTGCTTACCAAATTATGCAGACATTTTGAAAATTCCTCTTTAATGAACACTAATAAGTCTTGGAAATCTTGGAAAGTTGGGATGTAGGCCAGTTTAGTGACCCTGAATTTATTTGACCTTATTATTTAATTACTCTTTGCAAGTATACATACAGCAACAGCATTTGGGCCCAAATCTCCTGCCGTTTTTCCATCATGCTCACTACAGTCACACAAATGATTGTGCTGCGGCTTGAATTTTAGCACCAGGCAACGAGTTAGTCCACACAGCTTTACCCTACCTCTTTTGATCGGATTGTTCCTGCTTGTTCGCCCATCCTGTTCCGTCTTTGGGCACAATAATCACGTTTGGATCGTTTCCTTTATTTTCGGATTTCAGGCTCGGCAGGTGAGCGGGTGGGGGCATGCGCCGGGCAGTGGCCACTTTACCGAGACTCTGCAAGCCATGTCGTGGAACAACTGATCGAGAGGGAAAGAAAGGAAGAGGATAAATTAACAAAATAAGCCTTTTAACAGTGCTTTTATATTTTATCCCACTTAGATACATTACAAACAAATGCATTTACTTCATGATTAGAATACATACAACACTGCATCACTGCCATTACACACAATAAGTCCATATCCAACATTTTTCTTGCAATCTGATAATACAATTCCCAGCCCACTCAAGGTGCATGTAGCCTTTGCGAAGGCCTATTAAATAAAAATAGTTAAAACTCATTTTTACATGGTCATTTAGATAAAATGCTACAAACTGAAATATGTAAAGAAAATGGTTTTAGTGACATCACTAGATATTTTTGCAGCTTATTTTCGATTATATGGGCTGGGGAGTCAATGTTAATGTTTCAAAACGAACCAATGTTTATTTGCTCTGCGAAAGCCGTTTCAAAATAGCAGGGAGAATATAGTTTTCCATGATATGGGCCCTTTCAAATCACTATATAATACTACAATACTAAGGACTGTGGTCCTCACACATAAAACACCATGACATGACAATATAGACATGACATTATAGATCATGTCATCACATAGCTCAACTTGCGTTGCACATCATAGAATTTTTTTTTTTAAAACAAAACATTTCTTAAAGTAAAAAGTCAGTTATTATAATCTTACCTGTGGTTTTCTGAGTTTCTATTGACTTTCCCTTGTACTTGTCAAATAGGCTGAGCGAGGAATACTTGCTTTTCCCATCCTTGGACTTGGTTATTTGCCCCAAACGATCGGACATTGCGATGTAATGTCATCGAGTAAGGAAATTTTTCTTTGCGCCTCTTCCTCTGTACCTTCTGTTTCTGTGGATACAAATAAATAAATACATCTCAAGCCTCCATCATCTCAAATGCATAAATATACCCAGTACAGACACAGAAGGGGACATATTGCATTCTAGAGCAGCTAGAATTAGAATTGTTTACAGTGGTGGTGACGGGAACCAGACGTCTACAGAGTAATACCCCTAAAAAAAAAAAAAAAAAAAATTTGACCTTAAACGTACTTTTAAAACACATTCATAGTGGCGAGATACATGCAGGGTGCTGTGAGGCAAATTAGTCCCCAGAGAAAACCTTTCAAGTTTTCCACCATTTACGTTCCATCTAAAACTCGGGTGACATACATAGGTTCACTGGTGGTTTTGGATAGTAAATAAAACGTCTATATTTGTGTTGTAGTCATGGCAACCCCCTGGTTCCTATCACCACCACTGTAAAGGAATCCGAGTCTCTAAAATCAACCATTTCACACCAAACCACTCCGAATCACTCTGTTTACATTTCAAACTAATTATTTTGAAATTCTGAAAAACTGATAAATTTCTCTTCAATATTACCATTATTTTCTTAATCAGTTTGAAATCTTTTAAATCAGAACAGAGGTAATCTTTTACATGCCTGGCTTTAACCCAAATATCCATGATCAGCTTGAGCTGAATATTTTCCTCCTGGCAAAACCCAACAGCACGAGCTCGAATTCACATTCAGTACAGCCCTGAAAAGTCCTCGGCTGCCTCAGAGAGGTCCACCGTGTCCTACGTTCAGCTCAGTGTCACTCAGAGTTTTTCATCACAGAAAAATAACCAGTATAAAAAGAGCAAATCGTTAAATATAGCTCCACTCTCTTCTGCTCTTAACTGCTTCAAGCTCTAACGCAGAGTCAAGGACCTGCCCTGGCAACCCAAATGAAAATATGAGCATGATGTACAAATGAAAAAAAACGAAAGGTTTGCTTAATTTAACAAAAAAGTCCCACTACAATTCGCTGCTGTTGGAGCAAAACCTCATATCTCCTTTTTTGTTGTTTTTAAATTTTTTGACATAATTTGAACGTTCCTGTGGTCCTTCACATTGTGTGTAAATTTCATGACGAATAGACCAACAGAAACGGCCCAAAATTACTTGGACAAAAGTCGGTTTCCATTAACTTACATTAAAAGTAGAGTATGTTTCTTCTTTCTCTTGCAAAGTTCTCATTTTGGAGATTTGGCGATTTACATGTACAAAGTACAACCTGTGAATAACTTCCTTATGTCCACTAAACGGCTGATGTATTTTGCCAAATTTCTCCTCTATTGATGTGGGCGGCCCTAATCTTGGGTAGAGCCGACGTAAGCCGAATCCTCACCAATCACAAGGATGATGGGGACAATTTTACTGTCATCAACCTAGCTTTACAGAGCTTTACCAAAACTGTGCCCCCTCCACCTCCAGGGTCTCTCCGTGTTCAAGTGGGAGAAACTTAGAGGGGAAGCTTACAACCAAACGAAAGCCAACCTGGAAAGCATAACTGATCTATCAAACTAGCTCATCTGTCCGCCGGTCGTCCAATGCGGCGGGCTCATTAGAATATCAGAACGCATCCACATATTTCTCAGATCTGATGAGCCTTTTTAAACCCATGATTCTAAATTTCTATCTTTTGTTTCCATTACAACTTTGAAGGATGACTAATAACAATTTTAATATCATACAAACATTTAATATCTTACACTTTGTTCCCTGTGACTTACGCAACTGTTTTGTATGTTATTATTGAGCAATAGTACAGTACCCAAATAGTTAATCCTAAAATCAGGTTGTTCCATTAGCTCACTATAATCATAAAAACATCCTTATGCTACTGTAGCATGATTTTTTCCATTTTTAAGATCCACTGCTACTGGAGAGGGGTGAAAAAAAGCATGAATGTACTGTAAATATTGGGGCTGCATAATTTATCGTTTAAGAATTGTTATCGCAACATCAGCAGCGGTGATGTCGCAAAAGTATGAAATTTGCAAATTAGCCTCTAACTAATCAACAAATGTTTCCGGACCAATCGTAAATGGTCTCTGGCTTTGAATGAAATCATTCACATGATTCAGATAAGCTGTTGTCAAGATAATGTAACAAAGCAATATAATAACAATATGGTATTTTGCCCACATGTAGAGGTGTAGCATTTTCAGCATTGGTGTCATTTTTAAAAAGGATGCACAACAATACTGGAATCATATCAGTTTCAGACAGACGTTTGATGACGTTATCATGCTCAGAAATAACAGAATATGTAGGCAATGCGGAGTTACTGTACTAAAATGTCTGGGTTACATTCATTTTACTGAATTTTGTAACCATGCAAAACTCTTATTTTTCTCTGTAATGCTAATTTCTACATTTACCAGCATCATCTGACATGTATATGAAAAATATCTGATGTCGGCCTACAATTCTCACGTCCTGAATTTTTAATTTTGTGGAAAATTTACAATCATATTAGCATCTGCCGTATCAGCCTCTAACAAAATAAAGCCCTAAAATGTATGTTCTTTGGATAAAAAAGCCCAATCATTTGAGGGTGGGTGTGTCCATATCATCAGCCCCACCCACTTTACTCCAACAGGCTGCACCCACAAGCCTAGTTTTTATCCCTGATAGTGATTTCTATGAAGCACAGTAAACAAGAGATGCTCATAAGACACTGAAGGACGCTGGCCTTTTTTCTTTTACTTTTTATAGAAGCAAATTTTAACTTTTTGATATTGCAATAAAATCTTTACACCTTTAACATCACACAGCCTGATTACTTAACTACTGCCCTAATTTAACCTTTAAATAACCCTTTTTTTATACCGGTCTTCTTATTATCTCCACTCAGGTAGTTTATCAGGGTTAAATTTTTGACTTCCCAATTACAGGAAGAATCATCAATACCACAATATGACTTCTCCCCTTCCATGTCGTTCAGCCCTCATGAGACCAGAAAAGAGAGTTAAATGAACAAAGGAGTCACAACCTCTTCAGCCTCACAGCACTTCAAACAGTCTAATAAAAGCGACATAATTTCGTGCAGAAATCTGCGTGGCGCGCAATTACAGGAGTTCAAAATCTGAGCTCAGAAGGACCCCAACTACATAATCGGCGCTCAGATTAGTCACAAATGACTTTTCTAACACAGAGAGAGAGAGAGAGAGAGAGAGAGAGAGAGAGAGAGAGAGAGAGAGAGAGAGAATAGAAACAAACATCGGTCCGTCCACTGACGGAAAGAAAAATAATGATAATAATCCAGCATTCACGATCAGGGCTACATCATATTGTTTCTTAGTCATTATCACAAAACAGTCCTCTGCCATAGTGATGCAATGAGAAAACTGGGAATGAAATGGTGTAGCAGATATTTGCTGAAATCATGTAGCAGATACATGTTTAAAAATATATCAGCGTCGGACAGATGATTAGATTAGACTCACTGCAAACCGATGTTCAGTTTTTAGGCAACAGTGGGTTACTGTGTTAAAAATATCTGCATTTTATTCATTTCATTTGTAATCCTACATACATAAATGTTTCATTTCGCCATAATGTTATTATTGCTTATGTATCTGTATCGGCAGATATGCACAAGAAAAATATTGTATATAGGCCCACAGTTCAACATATCGGAGCAGCCCTGGACAAGGGATAACTTTAATTTTCAGTCAGACTGTGTGGCCAGAACTAACCATTACACAGAACTGTCATAAAGACTAACACAATATACTGCAAGACCCTGCTGTAGCGCAGAGACCTGGGACACTACAAAAAACAAGCACTAGAGCACATACACAACAGCACAGGTAAAACCCTACTGCTAATAAAACGAGATGCTCTGGAGCAGCTGCACGAGCTTAAGGTCACAATGCCCAACGCCAAGCGTGGACTAGAGGGGTATAAAGCCCCCCAGCTTTGGGCTGTGGAGCAGTGGAACCGTGTTCTCTGGAGTGATGGAGCTCAATCCTGAACTTCTGGGACGAGTCTGAGTCAGTCTAAGCGATCCAGAACTGGGGCCGGATTCACGAAAGTGTCTTAAGAAAGAAAACCTTCTTAAATGTGTTTTTTTTTACTTCATTCTTTTGAAAAAAGTTGTTATTCTTCAAACAACTTCTTAAGAACTTCTCAGGTTTTTTCTTATCTCCTTTCTTAAGAATAATAATAAGAACAAGTGCTATTCTTGAAAACATTACGTTCTTAAATGTGTTTTTAAGCTTAGAACAGCCTTAAACTTGTCTTAGTTTGTAAGAGTTGACCTAAATCAATTATCGGACGCTGCCTCTGCTGCTCCTCGTCCCTTATTTTCCGCCATCAACTCACAATCACAGGATTTGTTTCCTGTTGGCTGTTTTTCCACCATCACCTCTAGTTCTTGGTTGCTAATTTTTTAAATGCTTTGTTTGACGTTTTTCCTCCATTTTCTGAGCAGATTAAACTAAACTAAAAAAACTGTTAAAACTAATTCACAATCTCTCATGTTGTTTGCTGAAAGCTGTAAAATGCAACATAAAGTCCATATCGCTGCTGTCTGAACAAAACCTCTTACCTCCATTTTTGTCATTTTTCTGTTTTTGACAATCTGAAAGTGACTGTTCTTTAAATTGTGTGTAAATTTCATGATGAAGGAACCAAAATAAACAGCCCAAAATGACTTGGAAAAATGTCCGGTTCCATTGACTAACATTAAAAGTAAAGTATGTTTTTTCCTTCTCCTGTAAAGTTACCATTTTGGAGACAGAAGGTTTTGCGATAAGAAAACAACAGAAACTAATTAAGATTTTCTGAAGAGAATATTTGAGAACTTAAGTTTCTTTTACAGAACTGCATTTAAGAACATTCTTATGAACGTCTTAGCGTTTGTCTTAAGAACCTCTGCAAGTTTTTTCTTCAAGATTTCGTGAATCCGGCCCCTTATCATCCAATATCAGTACCTGACCTCACTAATGCTCAACCGAATCCTCACAGCAATGTTCCAAAATCTACAGTAAAGCCTTCCCAGAAGAGTAGAGGCTGTTACTGCAGCAAAGGGGGATAAACTCACTATTAATGCCCTTCATTTCAGAAGAATCGCTGGAGAAGCAGATGTCCACAAGTGCATCAGAGTTAAAATTAACAATAAACCCCTTCTTTGAGTGCTGTGACTCTATGCTAAAGGAATCTCTTACAAACCTGGCTTTGCTTGTTTCGATTGGACTGTCTTCTCCTATTATGACGAGCACAGTAAAGGTTAACCAGAAACCAGGTGTCATTAAAGGAAACTTACCACTGTGTAAAGTGTATCAAATAAGAATACACAATAAATAAATTAATTAAATAAAACTGAAAATCACCATCAGGCTGCGACACATATACTGTTATGCAAGTATTGCTGGTATAATCCATCACTACGCTGAATAACACGAAGATCTCGCCATCTGTGAAGCTAACTGTGAGGGACAGATTGACGCTGCTACAACCGAACAACACACTCGATGTATAAATCTTACTAAAAACTCTTTCCTTTAAAATGTCCCTGTTGTGGAGCCCCTTTCCCCCCACAGTCATGGTCCCATCCCAGAGAGCTGGTTGGGGTCTTCTTACTAGAGAACATGGATTTGGTTTCTGTGTTCAGACACCTACATGTTCGCTGTGATGGATCACGTCACTGCCCTCACTGAGCACCACAGTCATAATGAGAACATCCAAAAATAATAATAATACTAAAGTTGCACAGTAACAGATCAAATCTATAGCCTATCCCCTTAAAACAGATGGTTCTTCCAGTGTTCTTTAATAAAGGCAACGGCTCTATTTATTTCATGCTTAAATGGTGCTTCGTACTGATTAAATATGGTTCCATTGTTCTATATAGCACCCAAAAGGGTTCTACTATTGTATCAAGCTTGACATCATTAACAATAGCAGAACCTCTTTTGGTGCTACATGGAATGATTTTCAAGAAGATCCCATATAGAAGAACATGCAACACATTCTCTACTAATGCAAAGAACCATTTAAAATAAACATAACTATTCAATTTCCTAAAGAACCCTCGAAGAACCGTCTTCGTGTAGGGATGCACTGATACATGCACTACTTCTGCATTTTACTACACGCTATGCAAATAAATCTCTCTTCACAATCATCCAAGCAGATCTTACGTTAGTCTGTTTCTACACTGAAAAACAGTGTTTTGAATCTACATAATTTAAATGTGTATCATTTCCACGCAAATAAAACATATTACATCAACACTGGGCTTGAAAAACCGAAACACAGCCAGTCATTTCTTTGTGAAAACGAAGGCACATTTGAATCAAGTCATTCCAAAGCTGCATTTGTTTTTAGTATACATTTTCTAAACGTGTCTGACGAAAAATATTGGATATAAATAACTGATATCAGCCCAAAACACCTATTTCAGTGCATCCCCAATACAAGAGACTCGAATTGAGAAGCCTACACTTGACGATTTTGTGTTTAAAAAACATGAAGTGAACATTAAATCAACATTTAACGTAACTCAATCTATAAAACACTCCTGGAAAAAAAGTCTTAAAGGGTTAAACAGCCTGAATTTCTAGGGAAATCTCTCAGAAAACCGGGATAGTTGTTAGCTGATATGCTAATGCTACGACGCTAAACCCTAGCGTTCAAATCTGAACGATATTACTCGATAATAAAGATAAATTTCGCAAATAATTCACGAATTCCACAGCAAAACATCACATTAAGGTGTTTACTCACGGGAATCCGCCGCGAAAGTGTGTCTGCTCTCAATTTTCACGGTTCGGTCGCTAAAAAGCTAACTAGCATTATATGTAAACATCGCTACGAAGCCGAAGTTGGTTTCCTATTCGCCAGCTTTCTTGTTTGAATTTTCCCGTTCCACCTTAAACGGTGCAGCGGTTACGTTCAGGCACCTCAAGCACCAGAATGCAACTGCTGCACCATTTAAGGAGGAACGGGAGAATTCGGACAAGAGGGCTAGCGCGTCGCTAACCTTAGCAAAGCTTGGCCATTTTTTCCATTTGTTGAGGCAATTAAGCACGATTTATATCCAAGTAAGACTCCTGGAAAAGAATAAATAACAGACGAGGATGTTAAAGTTAGTTAAAAAGTGAAATGACAACAAGTAACGGTCGGTTTTAACCAAGTAACGCGAGCCTGTAACGTTAAAGCTGAGCACAGCTAGCAGGAATTCAAAAAAACGGGACGGGACCTTCTTTAGTCGCGGGTAAAAACACATAGATTTACGTTGTTCAGTTCTACCTGCCGATAATGTGGACGTTAGAAGTGTAAAATAGGCCCAGGCACTAGAAAGAGGTCTGTTATTTTTCCTGCCTCTCGGTTTTTGAGGTGCATAAAGAAGAGGAGATTAAAAATGGCTGCAGCGCCAGAACAAAGCGACGGTGAAGCCGAAGGGGGGGCAGCGGAGCTTCAGATTAAAAATAAAAGCGGATTTTTCACACGAACGGGCGTAATAACTCACCGATTAGACTGGTTACCTTTCGTGCGTGTCAGATGTTCCGAAATTTGTCCACCTGCTTGTGAAATCTGAAAGGATGGAAGAAGATTCTCCGGCCGATTCTGTGTTTTTTTTAAATCTGTTTTGCCGTTTACTTGCGTTGCCACACGGCCTGCTGTCGGATATGACGTGTGTGTCAAACAGCGACCTCTAGAGCCGAGTTCAAATATTACAGACACAAGAGTGAAATGACCTCTGAAGTGGGTTTAATAACAACAACAACAACAATAATAATAATAATAATAATAATTATTATTATTATTATAATTATAATACATCTGAGTCTCTACAATCAACTATTTCACACTAATCCACTCTGAATGACTCTGTGTACATCTCAAGATCAAATTAGGCAGAAATTTTGAAAATTTGGTGGAATTCCCCTTTAAGTATTAATAATAATAATAATAATAATAATTATTATTATTTTATTAGGTTGTAGCCTAACCCAGCAGTCATTGGGTGGAAGGCAGGATACACCCTGGACAGGCCTGATGTGAGTCGATGTTTTAGAGAAACTTATCAGGTCAGAGTTGTTCCCAGTGGTGGTGATAGGAACCAGACGTCCACCTTTAAAAGCTTTGTTACAAATACACTGCCCACTGCCTGAGATGTTTTTTTTTTTTTATTATGGTTGGTTTTGAGATGAGATTTAAGCCTAAAAATGCATTTTTAAAAATCTGTTCATGGTGTAGGGGTACATCCCTGCTGAAAAAGGACCAAAAGATTTTGCTTTCTAATGGGAATTGGCTTACTAGTGTCCTACAGAGACCACTAGTTTCTTGTAGAACACCTTTAAATCCCATTAGGAAACCATTAAATGCATTTAGAGTCAGCCATTAGTCACCTGTTAAACCATTAGGATCCTTTACATTGTGATATGAACCCATTCAAAAAAAGCCAAAACACATTACAAAACCATCAGGAAGGTTTTTTCAGTAGGGATGCAGGGCCTGTGAGGCAAAATAGTTCCTAAAGAAAATATATTTTTTCAGATTTTCCGCTATTTTACATCATCAACATCACACATAAAACACTCTGAAAACACACATAGGTTCACTGGTGGTTTTGGGTAGTAAATAAAATGGCTATACTTTTGCTGGATACATTGCAACCATCACTGTAAAGAAATCTGAGTCTCTACAATCATCTATTTGACACTAATCCACTCTGAATGACTCTGAATGGTACATCTCAAAGATCAAATTAGGCAGACATTTTGAAAAATTGGTGGAACTCCCCTTTAAGTATTAATTTGGAAAATTTATATACAAACCACATTTAAGACTAAGATTCAATTTTATTGTCACTGCTCAGAGTACAAGTACGCAGGCAATGAAATGAAAATATGTCAGTGGATTATCCAACAGATTAAAAACAACGTTCCTCGATGAGCATTTGGAAGGACTTTAGGTATTTCACTCTCTACAGTGCATAATCTCTTCACACACATCATCTAAACCGCTTATCCTTCTGGGTTGCGGTGGGGTGCTGGAGCCTATCCCAGCTGTCATTGGGCGGAAGGCAGGATACACCCTGGACAGGTCGCCAGTCCATCACAGGGCAGACGGACAGACAGACAGACACATTCACACACACACACACTCACACCTAGGGGCAATTCAGCACGTCCAATTGGCCTGACTGCATGTTTTTGGACTGTGGGGCATAATCTCTTCAGATTCAGGGAATTAAAAACTGCATTAAAACCGGCATGTTTCTGTAAAGGATATCACCTCATGGGCTTAGGAAAACTTTAGCAAACTGTTGTCAGTAAACGCCGTCCGTCACTGCTTCCACAAACACGAGCTAAGACTGTACTATACACAGTGGCAGTCATACATCAACAACATCCAGAAACGCTGCCTGTTGCTGTGGGCTCCAACTCATGTGAAATGAACTGACGCAGAGTGGAAACATGTACTGTGGTCTAAAGAGTCAACATTCAGACTGTTTTGGGAAATAATGGACCTTGTGTTCTCTGGGCCAAAGACGAAAAGGACCATCTAAGCTGTGTCCCAATTCAAGGGCTGCATCCTTCGTAGACCGTGTCCTTCGAAGGCTGTGTAGACACGTGAAGCCTGAACTGAAATAAGACAGTCTACTTCTACGACGGATTTCCTGTTTGCGTCACAGCACAGCTGTTCCCGCTCTTACAGGTGCGTCATGAAACGCTGCTCCTGTCAAGTTATTTTAAAGTTCTTTAAAGACGGAGTCAAAAACTTTGATTTTAAAGTTCTCTTCTCTCCGCCTGCTGCTTGTTTCCCAAAATGAAACGAAACGTTAGCCTAAGTTTTGCTTCAGACAACATTGGCTTTTTTTAACATTTGTATCTTTAGCTATTCGACTCAGTTTAAACCCAAATGGAGCCTTCGAAGGATGCAGCCCCTGAATTGCGATGCAGCTCTAGAGTGTTACCAGCATAAAGTTCAAAATCCAGCATCTGTCCTGTTATGGGGGATAAATATTGGGTAACTTGCTCATTTGTGAAGGCACCGTTAACATTGAAGAATATTTGTACATTCCGGAGCAACATGTGCTTTTAGATTCCTTCTAGATGACCTCACTCCTTATTTCGACATGATAATGCAAAGCCACATTTTGCATGGCTGTGTAATCAGAGAGTGTTGGTGCTAGACTGACCCACCTGTCTCCCATTGCAAATGTGGCACACATAAAGTTTAAGGCAGGCATCAAATATGGAATGAACACATATTTATTAAAGAAATAAAGAAAGAAAGAAAGAAAGAAAGGTCATAAGCTAAAACATCAAATATCAGATTTTGGTACATTTTTGAATACAGGTCAAGTAGAATTCACCATTTCACTGCTTTCTGCTTTTATTAGCATTTCACATACTGTCCCAGCTTTTTGGAACTGAGATGAGTAGATGATACCAACAACCACCTGGAAGACCTGGTATTGTCCCCATCAAATAAACAGCACTTAAAGCTTTCATCTTTGAGAGAGAGGAGAAAATCAAGCTGCTTCAGATCTGAAAACATCCACAGGTGTTTCTGTCCATCCTTCCGCTGTGAGAAGACGACTCAGCGCTATGGCTCTGAAAGGATGTGTAGCTGTCAAGAAGAACCTCGCTAAGAAAAGGAGACAGACACATCAAACAAAGAAGCTGAACAGTGGACTACAGTTCATCGCGAGTTTTTGACAGAAAAAAGCTTTTAATAAAGAAGATCAAGCCTTCACAGTGCTTTGTTCCTTACCCTGCATTTAGATGTGTTAGCCTGAGTGTTCCACTAGGTGGCGCCAAAGTTCAGCTGCAGCCTCTCAGGCTAAAGCACACTCTGGAACAGCCTCAGCAGATGTTTACATGCGTGCTTTATGGTCCAGACAAAAACATTCCAAACTGTGGCTGAAAACGAACACAAAGTCAGCTTGTCTAACAACTTTATCAGAAACATCCCTCTTCTAATTCCACTTTGCTGCAGTGTAGGTGTGTTTCTAATAAAGTGGCCAGTGAGTGGAAGCACAAGGTAGGTGTTTCTAATAAAGCGGCCAGTGAGTGGAAGCACAAGGTTGATGTTTCTAATAAAGTGGCCAGTGAGTGGAAGCACAAGGTAGGTGTTTCTAATAAAGTGACCAGTGAATGGATGAGCAAGGGAGGTGTTTCTAATAAATTGGCCAGTGCATGGAAGCACAAGGTAGATGTTTCCAATAAAGTGGCCAGTGAGTGGAAGTACAAGGTAGGTGTTTCCGATAAAGTGGCCAGTGAGTGGAAGTACAATGTTGATGTTTCTAACAAAGTGGCCAGTGCGTGGAAGCACAAGGTAGATGTTTCTAATAAAGTGGCCAGTGAGTGGAAGCACAAGGTAGATGTTTCTAATAAAGTGGCCAGTGAGTGGAAGCACAAGGTAGGTGTTTCTAATAAAGTGGCCAGTGCGCGGAAGCACAAGGTAGATGTTTCTAATAAAGTGGCCAGTGAGTGGAAGCACAAGGTAGATGTTTCTAATAAAGTGGCCAGTGAGTGGAAGCACAAGGTAGGTGTTTCCGAAAAAGTGGCCAGTGAGTGGAAGCACAAGGTTGATGTTTCTAATAAAGTGGCCAGTGAGTGGAAGTACAAGGTAGATGTTTCTAATAAAGTGGCCAGTGAGTGGAAGCACAAGGTAGGTGTTTCCGATAAAGTGGCCAGTGAGTGGAAGCACAATGTTGATGTTTCTAATAAAGTGGCCAGTGAGTGGAAGTACAAGGTAGGTGTTTCCGATAAAGCGGCCAGTGAGTGGAAGCACAATGTTGATGTTTCTAATAAAGTGGCCAGTGAGTGGAAGCACAAGGTAGGTGTTTCTGATAAAGTGGCCAGTGAGTGGAAGCACAAGGTAGGTGTTTCCGAAAAAGCGGCCAGTGAGTGGAAGCACAATGTTGATGTTTCTAATACAGTGGCCAGTGAGTGGAAGTACAAGGTAGGTGTTTCCAATAAAGTGGCCAGTGAGTGGAAGCACAAGGTAGGTGTTTCTGATAAAGTGGCCAGTGAGTGGAAGCACAAAGTAGGTGTTTCTAATAAAACGACCACTGAGTTGTAAGCTGGGAGTTAGAACATGCAAAGCATGAATCTCTAATGTCCTGTCTGATGCAAGTGTTTAGGCCATCTTTTCATTGGCCCGATGTTGGAGACAGAAGCAGTATCATTTGTGCTGCCGTCCAGCTGAGTTTCCCTTCTTTCTCCTTCTGAAACAGTCTGCCCTGAAGCCCCCAGGGGCCACTCATCTGTCCATCCGCTTCACTTCACCTCCTCTCTATCATTCCATTCACAGAGGATCTGCAGCAGACAGGCTGAAGTGGACAATCCTGAGAGCATTTTTCACCCCTGCGTTTTATCAGTGTGGCTGAAGTTCAGGTTTAGTGATCAGCTCTGTGCTAATGTGCTAATGTATAAGAGTATATTTTAAAAATGATTCTGACAGTTTTCTCTTCTAAAATATCATTAAAAGCACATATTGAAACTGTATTTGGCCCAAAAGCGGAAAAGGCTTGAGTGCTGATATCACAAGGGGAGAAAATGGGTGTGGCCTTTGGTTTTATTCCCAAACTAGTGATGTCACTAATACTATCACTAATATTTACGTGTGTGACGCTTTTTTCGTCTAAATAAGCCTAATCAGTCTTTAATATGGTAAACCACTGCAAACCGACAAGAAAAACAATCAACTGCATTTGCAAAAAAATAAAGCTAGGTGTCCATTCACAGCACGTCACTGCATAGAGCTCAGAGCAGGAATTAAATACTGATTTTTTTTAATTCCATGCAAACTGATGCAGTGTAGATGATTCTTTCTGTTATTTTCAGGCATCAGGAATAAATTACCATGGATTAGAGCTTTTGATTTACAATATTTATATTTTATCAGAGAAATTTTCTATTAACAAATAATTAGCATATTGTCACACACTGGCCACTTTATTGGAAACACCTACTTTGTGTTTCCACTCACTGGCCGCTTTATTAGAAACACCTACTTTGTGTTTTCACTCACTGACCACTTTATTAGAAACACCGACCTTGTGTGTGTGTGTGTGTATATATATATATATATATATATATATATATATATATATATTTATGTAATAAACTCTTCACTGAGTGTCAGAAACGTGATGACAGAGTGGGCAGATGATTAGCAGCTGTAATGTGTTTGTTTACCACACTGAGTTTGGCGAGTGACAGTCTTTGTGTTTAATTCTGCTGAATGCTCTGTGGAAGAACAGAGTCGACTGGCCTGTCAGAGCTGTAGATGTGGCCCAGTACAGATTAAACCATACGTGTCACAGGCAGCAGCGTGGTCAGCCCTGATACTCTAATCTGACCTACAACAAGCGGACAGTTTATCTACAGTATGCATGTGTTTGTGTTGGTAATTCCAGCTGAGGCAAACAAACCCAGCCTAACTCAGCTTCATCGCACCACAGTCAGGCTTACAGGATCCGCTCAGACAGGGCTGAGCTATAAATGGGCATATAGACCACAAGCTGTACACAAGTCAACACTGTCAAATTCAGCTGCTGACATGCTTTTTAAAAAAGCTTTATCATAACTTAAAAACACGCAGCTCTCTACATTGTGTGAATGTTTCATGATAAATGAACCAGTAGAAATGCTTTCTCTCTCCTCTGTAAACAGGCCATCCTGGAGACCTTCTGACAGCAGCAAAATATAATTTAATCATCACAATTGACCAATTAAATCTACCTAAACTGCAGGCCTGTTATTCAATTATGAACCGCAGGATGTAACTTTCAATAACTACTATTCCAGCTGCAGCTTTGAAAACAATTCAGAATCATATTAAAATAATTGAGTTGTGGTCAAATTAGAGATTTTATGATTCAATGCATTATTTCCCAAAGGACCATAACTGAGCCACCATAAATTATCCACTGTCTACTATGACTTATTCATTATTATCCATTATTCAGTTACTACTACAAATATTTTAGTAGCCACTATGAACTATTCACTAACCATTATCAATTATTCAGTAACCACTATGAATTATTCAGCAACTACTATAAATTTTTCA
The DNA here is from genome assembly GCF_904425465.1 of Colossoma macropomum. Lineage (NCBI taxonomy): Eukaryota > Metazoa > Chordata > Actinopteri > Characiformes > Serrasalmidae > Colossoma > Colossoma macropomum. The sequence goes on from NW_023494794.1 coordinate 23,088,758, forward strand.
GTACCTACTACAACTTTTGTAGGAAAAACTGCAAATTATTCAGTAACTACTACAAATTATTCAGTATCTATTATGAATTATTCAGAATCAACTATAAATTATTCGGAATCTACTATGAATTATTCAGGATCTCCAATGAATTATTCAGTATCTACTATAAATGATTCAGTACCTACTATGAATTATACAGTAACCACTATGAATTATTTAGTAACTACTATGAATTATTCAGTATCAAAATAACAAACTGCACTGTTTTAGTGTTGTTCAAAAGTAATATGCCTTTAAGATGTGATGTTTCAGTTGAAAACAAGACTATTTGAAATATACTGAAAAAACGCTGAACAAAATTTTAATTGAACACTTTAAAAGCAGATCACTGCTTTATAAACACACTGAATGTGGAGCAGCAATAGAAACACAGCAGGACCGGAAACGAACAGCATTAAAAACAAAGTGTAAAAGCAAGAAAAAGAGATTATTTACAAGAAAAGTAATAAACAAAAATCATAAACACTTTTGCAGAATCCCCATTCGAAAATACACCATCACTGCACTTCAAACATTTCTGTTTAGTGATTCAGAGTGGTTTGGTGTGAAATGGTTCAGATTTCTTTATAGTGGTGGTGATAGGAACCAGGGGTCACCATGTCTACAACACAAATATAGACATTTTATTCACTATCCAAAACCAGCAGTGAACCTACACGAGTCTTCTGAGCTTTATAAGGACAGCAGCTAAATACAGTAAATAGAATAAGTGGTACATTAAAACATGCATGTTTACAAATAAAAGGGTCATGCAGATTCACACACTACAGTACTGTGGGCAGCCTAAACAGGCATTAAGACAGAAGTTATTCATTTTTCAGGAGATATGTCTGAAGAGATTAGTTATTAGTTGTAAGATAATCCACTTGCACAAGTAAGAAGAAAATCAAAAGAAAATATTTGAGTTTCTTAAGCTGGAGTTCAAAAAATGATTAAAAGCTACAGAGGAAATGTGGCTCCTAACAACCACCTGGAAGACCTGGTAGACACTAAAACTGCCCCCATCAGATAAACAGCACTTAAAGCTTTCATCTTTGAGAGAGAGGAGAAAGTCAAGCTGCTTCAGATCTGAAAACATCCACAGGTGTTTCTGTCCATCCTTCCACTGAGAGAAGACGACTCAGCGCTGTGGGTCTGAAAGGATGTGTAGCTGTCAAGAAGAACCTCACTGAGAAAAGGAGACGGACACATCAAACAAAGAAGCTGAACAATGGACTGACCACCCCAGAGTCCAGACCTCAACATCACTCAATGTGTTTGATTACTTCAGAAAATGATCAACCAACTTCTAAGACTGAACTTTGGAGGTGTGTCTGCAGATTTCTTAGAGAAACTGAAAGTGAGCCTCCTGAAAAGAATGGAAGTTGTAATAAAGGTAAAGAGTGACACACTGAAACACTCAAACATCTGATATTAGATTTAGTCGTTGCAGCTTCTGTGTGTTTCTGTTAAATATGTTTATATTTTAATGCTGAAAATGAATAACTTCACTTAATGTCCATTTGACTGGAAATAAATAAAACAAATGAAGGGTCTCTGACTTTTGCACAGCACTGTAAATAGAAACTGTTGCATAGTTCGAGTGACATTCAGAGTGTTAAAGCTGAGAGTGGTGTACAGATGTGTGTGTGTGCTGTAGCATCATCAGGTCCAGAAATCTTTATCATATATAATACACTGTACATCACCTATATTTGGCAAGAAGACATGTTTATACAATATCAGCAGCTCTGAGGAATCAAATCTAAAAAGATTCAACTGCATAAATAGAAACGAAACAGTTCACATTATCATTAAGCTTCTTAGCTTCACTAAACAAGAGAAGGAAATTGGGCCGAAAGACACTCGAAAAATTTACACACTACACAAAGTCACCTGTTGACTACAGCATACATCAAAACCAGGAGTGGCCACAAAGTCTTCTCTAGCCATCTTCCACTATAAGGTCGTATGCAGACGTTTGAACATCCCCAGGCAAATTACGTTTTAAAAATAAAACATAACATGTGAAAATGTTTTATGCTTAATTTTCCCCCAATATCAGTAAATAAACAGTAACTGTGTATTAAAATGTGCAGAAATGTGTTCCCTGTAATAGATGTCTTAACAATGTTTACATGTGGAAAATCAAAAAACATGGAATTTGACCAGGGGCGCCTAAACTTTTGAATACACCTGCGTATATGGTACTGTTCAAAAGCTTGGAATCAGTGTTTTCAATAACATAAAACCAATTTAGTTTCAGATAAATGTATAAAATCATTCTAATAGGTTCGTCCTGTGCAGCTTCACAGCTTCAGATCATCAGTAGAAGCTGTAAGTAAAAGTGTAGAAATGTTAGATGTGTCTAGAATGAAGAACCGATCTGTAGAAGATACTAATATTGAACATGAAAGCTGTAGAACATGAAGAATTAAGTAATGATAAAATTAATATCCAGAATTCATCATATACCTAAAGTGGTGGACAACAAAAACTATGTAAATAGATGATTACAGTATATATTCACAACTGAGTAACTTATCATTCACATATTTCTTGAAATACCGAATGAAACTAATTTTTACAAATACCTTTTGCAATGTTTTTCCCCAATATTTCAAATATTTTAGAAAAACAATGCAACACTGCACTCTTGCAAAGTTCTTTAAGTTGTTACATTATAAATAATATACTATAATAATATAAGTTACCTGCCTCATCATGTCTTTTAAACTTTTTGAGGCATTTTGGGACCTCAAATTCTGAAAATGTTAATATTTCATTCTGGATATTAATTTTGTTCAAACTTCATTCTGGATATTATGTTATTAGAACTTCGTTCTGTATAATAATTTTTTTAGAACTTTGTTCTTGATATTACTTTATTAGAACTTTATTCTGAATATTAATTTTATTACAATTTCTTTCTGGATATTATTAGTTAGAACTTCATTCTAGAGGTTAATTTTATTCTAGCTTCATTCTGAATGTTGGTTTTATTAAAACATCATTCTAGATATTTTATTAGAACTTCATTCTGGATGTTAATTTTATTAGAATTTCATTCTGGATGTTAATTTTGTTAGAATGTCATTCTAGATTTTAATTTTATTAGAACTTCATTCTGGATAATATTTTATTAGAACTTCATTCTGGACATTACATTTTATTATAACTTAATTTTGCATATTAATTTTATTAGTACTTCATTCTTTATTTTTTTTCTTAGAACTTCATTCTGGAGGTTAATTTTCTTAAAACTGCAAGCTGGATTTTAATCTTGCTGTGTTAGTCATTCTCGACAAATCAAATGTCTTCAAATTGAAGGTAAGATATTTAAATCACTGATTGCATACTTTTGAACACTAGTGAACATAATAATAATAATAATAATAATAATAAGAATAATAATGATAATAATAATAGCAATAATAACAACAATAATGTGTTTCACATATAATCATATGTGAAAATTGTATATATTTCAATACAAACAAAACCTTCTTGTGATTCTTCTTTCTGAGCCGAAGCGTACCGTTCCGCAGTTCTGCGGTGCTGTGAGAACGTCTCTGTTTCGGCTCTACAGAGTTCTGTTTTAGGGGAACGGGCTCCAGCTGAGCGTTCCTATGGAGATGAGCGTTTGGCAGGCGTTAGACGAGAGCCACACCGTCTCCACCAGGCTGAAGTGCAGTAAACCCAGCGCGAAGCCGCAGGCCATGTCCGTGACGTGGTGTCGGCCCAGAAGAACCCGGGACAGCCCCACCAGGAAGGCCCAGACCACCAGCAGGATCCGCAGCGGCACCGCCAGCACCAGGTGAGACAGCAGGAACTTGGACACCATCGCCGCCCTGCTGGCGTGAGCCGCCGGGAACGAGTACACGTCCATCGCCACGTAGTCCAGGAAGCCCGGGGTCATTTCCCATGGTCCTTTACGCCTGACCAGTTTCTGGACTCCAGCCACAGTCAGGATGTCGAGAATGAGCGCTGAAAGGAGAACAAATTAAGGCTTTCTGTTATGAAATAATATGACGGAATGTTTAATTATGAGTAGGGCTTTGCACAGAAGTTCAGCATTTTTATGATAACGATTACTGAATTACTTCAGTACTGCTGAGTACTGACAAATACTTCATTCCAAACCAAATTTCAGTACCACAGTAGTCAGTGAGCCAATAAGAATTCTTCTTTCAAAATCTACACTGCTAATAATTTGGGCTGTCTAAATCACATGCTATTTACATGGGAATTCCAACCAAATTTTCAAAATTTGGTCCCACTTTATATTAAGTGTCCCTAATAACTGTGTAGTTATGTGTGAACAATATATGCAACAGCAGCGTAACTACTGATGATTTAGTCACTGTTACAGATGGATTGCAGAAGTACAGCTTATGTAATTACACATGTGTATTAAATTTGGTTTTGTAATTACATGAGTGTATCTTCTTGATACATTACAGATCAGAAGTATTTTCCAGCAGTAAAATGAAATATGTTTTACATAACATGAAGTTGATACACATGTGTAATTACAAAGGTTCTACTTCTGTAATCCATCAGTAACACTGATTAAGTCATCAGTAGTTTTATTGTTCATTTAATTTTATGGTTACAAATATGCTGCCTATCTGAGACATTATTTTACAACAGATTTGAGAAGGTTTTGGCTTTTTTTGTGAGTTCAGACCATGCTTTCAACGTGGTGGTGGTAGTATGAGGAAAGACTGTTGGAGAAGTGGGGGGGGGACTTGGGCTGGAGTTCCTGGCAGCTTATGCCTGTATCTAAAAGGCCAGACCCCCCCTCATAGCTATAGTAGGACAGGTGTAGGACTGAGGAACAGGGAGGAGATGGGGTGGAGGTGGGAACTGCAAACACTTCGTCACAGGAACGGAAGGTGAGGATGTGAATTTATAGGACGTTAGATTGGAAGAAGGATTGGAAGAAGGACTTTAAAGAAAGTCTCTACAATCAACCAATTCACACTAAACCACTCTGATTGACTTTAATTAATCAAAAATTATGGAGAATTTTAGAAAATGTGGTGGACTTCCCCTTTAAAAGCAGTGTTGTAATTTTAGTATATTTACCCAGCAGCAGATTGACCAGGACTTCCTGTCCAGCTAGAGTGTTGCTCCTGGTGAGACACACCAGTGTGCCACAAATCCATGTGATTCCATGTCCGGTGAGCGCGAGCAGTGTGAAAACGGAGCGGACGCTGCCCCAGGACGATGAGGTGTGGACACAAACTCCGAGCCGCTTGGATAAATGTATATCGATGGCCAGGAGAGAGTTCATGGCGATGCCTTTGAAGGAAGGATTGAGCTGCATGCAGTCTTCTTCGGGCAGCCTCGGCGGTTCTTTTCGCTCTTTGGCACCTTCGCCAGGTTCTTGCTGGTGGTCACTCTGTGGGTTTTGATGGTACTTGCCTGGGCCGGCTCTCCTGGATGCCCCCCGGTTGTTGTCGTTGCTGCTGTTTCGCAGGGGCTGATGAAGGGATAAAAACTCCAGCCTTCCAAGGACATTTCCACGGTCTCTGGCTCTCGCTCGGCTTTGATTGTATGGCATTTCGAATATCTATAACACTATGTTTTTTGTGTCTGTAAGACGGATGGGGTTCTCCAATACAAACCAGTGGCGCAAGTGGCTCCTATGTAGAGTGGCAGGTCTAAGTGCGAATGGGGGCTGCAGTTTGTCTTGAAAAAGCACCGTCAGGCGGCCTATATTTAGCCTTGTAAGAATGTGCACACAATTGTGACCGGGGTGCAGGGCAGGCTATCCTATTAAAGACAGAAACAAGGACAGAAAATCAAGCCAAGTCACATCAACGCTACACTGTACGAAATGTAAATTTGTCCTTAAACCTAAAATATTTCTTCATCTGCTAACAGGATGTTTATCTGGCTTAACCCAAGTCAAATAAGTACAGTGAAGTCTTCATCCATCCAAATCAATCCAAAACAGTTTGTCTTTTAGAGTGGAATTCCCAAATTTCTGCATAATTCAGTGTTTGAGATGTAAACAGAGTGATTCAGAGTGGTTTGGTGTGAAATGGTTCAGATTTCTTTACAGTGGTGGTGATAGGAACCAGGGGTCACCATGTCTACAACACAAATATAGACATTTTATTTACTATCCAAAACCAGCACTGAACCTACATGAGTCTTCTGAGATTTACACTGGATGTTGATGATAATAAAATAGTGAAAAAACTGAAAAAAAAATTTTTTTTCGCTGCATCACAACGTCCTGCATGTACCCCTCCATCATTAATTGTATTTTAAAAACACATCGTGGACCAAAACTACTGTACAGCAATGTTTTAAGAATCAGAATCAGGCAGTGTATCCAGAACCATTTCATGTAAGAACTTTCTGTGAGGGAGCTTTCAGAGGTGGACGTCTGGTTCCTATCACCACCACTGTGAATAATAAAATCCTGACCCGGTGAGTTTCTCTAGAACGGAGCATTTCACACCAAACCACTCTGAACGACTCTGTTTACATCTTAGCTAATTAACTGAGCTGAATTTCTGAAAAAGTGGACTTCCCCTTTAAGACCGTTCACGGTGTAAACAGACTGTATTGTTATGAAAGGCGGCGTTAGGCCGACAGTGACAACACACGGTCAGCGCGCGCGGATTTAGGAGCATGAATGGTTTAAATAGGTTCACTAAACACCTAAAATCTATTGAAGTGATGAGTGAAAGGAGCCCCACCGTGTCTTCTGACCATGCCTTCCTCTGTCTGTCCGTTCTCCCTCGTGCAGCTGCGGGTTCTCTCCGCGCTGTTGGCTGTTTCTTCCATTTAAGCCGTGATTTTCAGAAGCATCGCGCTGTCAGTCCGGAGCCGCAAGTCTGTACGAACGGAAACACCGGGCTGGTTTTCTGGGTTTAAACGGCCTCTAACGGAGCTCAATCTCTGCTGCTGTCTCCTCTGAGCCTGCGATTCCGGTGTGCGCGTGCGCGTTCGGGAGCGCTGGAAAACGTCCAGCACGTGCAATTATAGATCTACGGAGCCCCTACGGTGACATGGTGATTATATTTAATAAGGCGTGGTAACGAATTACTATATTGAGGCCACAAATTGACTTTCTCATAACACATGGCTTCAATATAGTAATTTGTAGCCTCAATATAGTAATTTATAGCCCCAATGTATTAAATCGTGGCCTTAATATACTAATTTGTGGTCTCAACTTATCAAATCGTGGCCTCAATATAGTAACTGTGGCCTCAAAATATTACATCGTGTCCTCAATACAGTAATTTGTGACCGCAATATATTAAGTCGTGGCCTCAATGTGCTAATTTGTGGCCTAAATGTATTAAATCGTGGCTTCAGTGTAGTAATTCGTGCCCTCAATATAGTAGTAGTGCCCTTAGTATAGTGATTTGAGTGGTACATTAATTTGTGGCCACATCTTGTTAAAATAGTCACAATGTCACCATAAATCTCGTTCTGTATTCAGTTTGCTATTTTTTTTCCTGTCTCATTATTTCTGATTGATGTTTGGACTCCATGTTTATTTACGTATTTATGTGTTTATTTCTTTATTTATGTATTCATTCAATAAAATTACAGTGAAATTAAGGGAAAAGTTCATAAAAGTTCAATTCAATGTACATAAAAGTGAAAAAGAGAGATTGTTACAGGCATAAAATATTTAATTTATATAATAAAAACAATATGTAAAGATGCAAGACAAATAAAACAAATGAGATGCAGTTAAATTAAAAGATATTTCAGTAAGAATGTTACTGTTTTGTTCATTTTCTTCATAAATGTAACACGTTTAAGGACTTTTTTTTAAAATCGTAGATTACATTTTTGTATATTTACAATACGATATTTACTTAAAGAATACTGCCATTTTTAATAATCAGATATGTGGCTCCAAATTACTTTTACAAATAATAATAATAATAATAATAATAATGATAATAATAGTAAAAGCAGAACAAAAACACGCCGACGTTTTTGATTAAAAGAAAAATCCATCATCTCCCTCACAAAGCCTTCAACACGTCACCACCAGTGTGGTGTTACATTCACATTCACACGTAACGGCTCATAACAGCGCATGCGTACTGTTCACTTTCCGGACATGCAGGAAACATTCAGCTGCAGAATCAGCCCGTTTTGAATGGACTGTCTTGGTGACATCACAAAACCCAACACATCGTCCTATTCGGCCTTCAGCAGGTCAGGCTGAAGTTATACGGGGTGTTTCAGCCCCACTTCCTGAATGATGTGCAGTACCGGGCAGCCAATCAGAACAGAGGAAATTTACATATGCAACAGAAACCGCCTGGTTAATTCTGAGGGAGGTCATTAAAGAATTAATAATGTCAATTAATTAATGTCACACAAGTGCCAGGCGCACCGCGGGAGGAAAAAAGTAAAAGATTTTTTTACATGACCTGTTTTACTTATTTTTTTATTATTATTTTCACAAATATTTATTTATTTATGATAAAAACTCTGTAAGCTCAACGGTACATTCTTAAAAAAGATGGTTCTTCAAGGGTTCTTCTTCTATTTAGAACCATGGGTTTTATCCAGAACCATTTCATGATTAAATGGTTCTTTGCATGCTAAAATAGTTCTTCAGACTGTTGTATGTGGTTCTATATAGAGGTTTTTTGAAAATGGTTCCGCTATTGAACACAAGCTTGACATCGTAACAGTCCCAGAACCCTTTTTTGGTGCTATACAGAACCATTTTTCGAAAACAACACGTACTCCATCAGTCTGAAGAACCATTTCACGGTGCAAAGAACCATTTAAGCGTGCACATGGTTCTTTGAGTGCTCATGGCTCTATATCTATTGTCTTTACTAAGGAATCCACCTTTTTGAGAGTGTAGTTAGTGTAGCAGGGTTGAAAAACTACATTACCCACAATGCTGCAGTAAACAGAGCGGAAGTGTCGTGCAGTGCTGTTTAAAATAAAGGGGCCAGAGCTCCAGCATTAGAGACACAGAGCTGGAGGACGAGGAGCCTGATGGGGCTGATCCGGCACGGGGTGCCAAGACTTTTTTCACCGCGAGGCGCGGAGGAAGGTCGTCTCTGTGACGGACAGACGCGCCCGGGGCCGGTCGGTGTTTGCAGTGCTGTGATGTTACTGGTTTTCTCGACCGCAGAAAGTTGACCTGGTTGCCTTTGGGATGCTGCAGCAGCGCCTTTGGAGCGAGGACACTTTTTAGATTCCCGCACAGGAAAGAAGAACAACACCGAATAACACCTGCACGTTTTCTGCGTTATTTCTTTCATGTGTTTCCAAAGGGGCGCGTGCAAAATATTCAGTGTTTATCCTCCGGCTGAGTCTCCTGCGCGCGCGAGAGAGAGTGACAGTGCGCAGGAACGCACAGGCTGATATGACGCTCACTGTCAGCGAGGACGAGCACGAGCGCTTCTAGTCCTGCAACGGGCACCGTTATACTTGGCCGTGTGAGTTTGTGCACGCGCGTGCTTTACGCTCCCTCGTGCAAGTCTGTCTTTTATTTCATGCGTAAAGGAGGAAAAGCCCCAGATACGAACGCAGAGGCGGCGCAGTCGCTCCACGGTGCGGTTTCTTTTTCATGCATTCTGGATCCGACAGGAGTTTTTATGAGCGAGCATTCTGGATATTTATGATGATAATGATGATGAAGCTCATGATCATGAATTGAACGTCATAAGGGCGCGTGCGAGCGGACTGGAGATGCGGTGACAACGGGAGAAGGAGGAGAAGAAAGAAAAGTGGAGAGAGGGAAGTGAGGAGGCAGAGAGAGAGAGGGAGAGAGAGAGAGAGAGAGAGAGAGAGAGAGAGATTGAGGGGGTTGAGGGGGAAAGGAAGAGAGGAAGACAGAATGAAAGAGTAAAAGACAGTGAAAGAGAGATAAAAAAAAGAGAAAAAGAAGGGAGAACGAGCGAGAGAGAGGAAAGGAAGATCAAGAGAGAGTAAGAGTGGAAGAGAGAGACAGAGAGAAAGAAAAGAGAGAGAGAGAGTTGAGGGGAAAAGGAAGAGAGATAGTGAGAGAGGGAGAGTAAAACAGAGAGAGAGAGAAAGTAAAGAGTGGAAGAGAGACAGTGAGAGGAAAGAGGAAGAGAGAGAGAGAAAGAGCGATGGAGCCCGCAACCGGACGCACGTGCGCGGAGAAGCTACGCTACTGAAACTCAATCCCAGTCAGAAGAAAAGAAAGAAGGAAAGAAAGAGAGAAGGACGGAGTGCGGGATGGAGTCTCTCTCTTTCCCTCTGTGTAGCCGCGCGCTCTGAGAGGAGCCCTGGTGCTCGTGCTGCTGCTGCTGCTGCAGGTGTTGCTGCTGCGCGCGATGGGTTGCGTGCAGAGCCTGGGCCGCTGTAAGCCCAAAGGGTTCCGTGAGGGCGTGTGCGTGCTGGATCTGAGCGCGTGCATCGACCCGGACCCCACGAGCGTGGACGAGTCCTCCTCCGTGGTGCTGCGCTACCGGACCCCGCACTTCCGTGCCAGCGCGCGCGTCTGCGTGCCGCCCGTGGCCGCCAAAGAGACGTGGACGGTGGGCTGGATCCAAGCGTGCAACCACATGGAGTTCTACAACAAATACGGAGCCAAAGGGATGTGAGTAAGCCCGGGGGAGGGGGTGCAGAGGGGCTTTAAAGGGGGGGGGTGGTGATGGTGATGATGAAGTGATGATGATGAAGACTAAGAATGCTGATGAGGGTGATTTTGATGTGAATCAGAATCATACATTATTACACATAATTATAGTGATTGTAGTGATCATAGTGATGAGGGTGGTGATGCTGAAGTCATGATGAAGACTGTAATGATGAAGATGTTGATGAGGGTGATTTTGATCTGAATCAGAACTATATTCACTAAAATTATACATTATAACACAGTTATAGTGATTGTAGGGATCACAGTGCTGATGATGATGGTGATGATGAAGTCATGATGAAGACTGTAATGATTAAGATGTTGATGAGGATGAATTTGGTCTGAATCAGAAGCTTTTCACTGTGTACATTAACATGTGTTAGAAATTTGACTCTGGCCACATTGTACAAAATGTACACATAAATGTGATTATAGTGATCATAGTGATAGTGATGGTAATAATGAAGTCATGATGAAGACTGTAATAATTATGATTATAATCTGAATCAGAAGCTTATTTGCCGTATCCATGAACAGGCATTGAAAATTTGTCTATGGCCACATTCTACAAAATGCACACATCGCCTCATTATAGTGATTACAGTGATCACATTGATAGTGATGAGAATGATTAAGACATGATGAAGACTAAAATGATTGAGATGAGGGTGATTTTGATTTGAATCAGAAGTGTTTTCACTGTATTCATTAAACTTTATTAGAATATAAGATTATACATTATTACACATAATTATAGTGATTGTAGTGATCATAGTGATGATAGTGACAATGACATGATGAAGACTAAAATGTTTAAGATGTTGAGGGTGATTTTGATCTGAATGAGAAGTGTATTCACCATATTCATTAAAATTTATTAGAATATGAAATTATACTTTATAACACAAATTATAGTGATGACAGTGATCATAGTGATGATGAAGTCATGATGAAGACTATAATGATTAAGATAAGGGTGATTTTGATCTGAATCAGAAGCTTTTCACTCTATACATTAACATGTGTTAGAAATTTGACTCTGGCCACATTCTACTAAATGTACACATAAATATAGTGATTATAGTGATCATAGTGATAAAGATAATGAAGACTAAAATGACTAAGGTGTTGATGAGGGTGATTTTGATCTGAATCAGAAGTGTATTCACCAGAAACATGAACATGTATCAGAATACAAAAATTACACAAAACAACACCACTATAGTGATTATAGTGATAATAATGATGATGATGACGAAGGTAATGTTTATAGCAATGATATGGTTCATGAGGGTGGTAGTGATGACGATGAGGATGATGATTACGATGATGAGCGCAGAGTCAAGTGTATTCTCCATTAACATTAACATATTTCATTACATGTGCATGTTATTACATATACAGTAATACAGAGCACATACAGCAATCAGTGATGACAATTATAGTGAAAGAAAAAGAAAGATTGTGATTATAGTGATGCTGAAGATAATGATGAAGCTAATGAAGGTGATTGTGTTCGCCATGTACATGAACATATACAGTAATATACAACAATTAGTGCTGATAATTATGGCGATATTATGATGGTGATGATATTATTGAGGGAAATAGATTTGATGATGATGATGATGATGAAGTTAAAGATGATGACAGAGATCAGGATAAATTCTTAATCTGGATAAATTCTTCACCATATATGTAAATGTTTAAATATACACCAGTGATTGTAGTGATTATTAATGATCATTGTAATATTACTATGATGATGAAGATAACAAAAGGTTATGGTGGTAATATAGCGAGCAGAATCAAGTTTATTTACTATATACATTAATAATAATTAGATTATATTTGTATTAACGTGTACTGTAATATAGAATATATACAGCAGTTATTGATGATTATATTTATGTGAGGGGAGCAGAGGAAAAGTGTTAGTGATTATAGTGATGATGAGAGTGATAGTAATCACACTGGTCAGTGTGCCATATACATTAACATATATGTCAATATACAGCAATGAGTGATGATTATAGTGATGATGATAATGACTAGGATGACGCTGATAGTGACGATTATAGTGATTACTGCGATGATGATTATAATGATACTGATAGTGATGATTATAGTGATTATGATTATAATGACACTGATAGTGATGAATCTAGTGATTGTAGTGATGATTATAATGACACTGATAGTGAGGATTATTGTGATTTTTGTGATGACATTAATGATGCTGATGACTATAGTGATTCTCATGATGATTATAATGATGCTGATAGTGATGGTCACAGTGATAATAGCGGTGGCAATGATCTTGATGATGCTAAAGAGGGTGATAGTGATAATGAATATGATTAGTGATTATATTGATAATAATGAAGATGTGATGTTGAGGGCTATAGTGATGACCATCTTAATGATGATTATGGTGATGATTATAATTATAGCAAAAATGTTAAGAGTGCTAGTGATGATTATAGTGATTATAGTGATGTCAGTGATGATTAATATAGTGATAATTATGAGGGTGATAGTGCTGTGTAAATGTTGATAATGTTAACAGTAGTAGTGATGATGATGATGATAAACACTGAATTTATTCTGAATCGACAGAGTTTGTATAATGGAGAGTAAACTGGTTTCACTTAGGCATCTTCGTGTTCTCTAAGCTGCAACTCCTGTTTCCGCTGCACATGCTCAAAAAGCTCATTTCCGTTTTTCAGTTTGTCCTAAAAAGGAAAGAAAACCCTGCGATGCAACGTCCTGTGAGCAAACCCGAGTGAGCTACAACCAACGCAGCTATTAGAGAATTAAGTAGCTCTTAAAGTTAAACAGCGCGTTTGACGTTTTTCTCTCAAGGCCATTACCCACGAAGCCATCATTTTGAGAGATTGTGATATTTTGAAGGAAACAGTGTGGTTTTATTGGTTGTGCTGGAGATTTGGCACCTCAGAGAGTACTAAGGGTTACTACTACTATGAATTATTCAGTAACTACTATGAATTATGCAGTATGTACTATTAATTAATCAGTATCTACTGTGAATTATTCAGTATCTATTATGAAATACTGTGTATCCACTATGAATTATTTAGTGTGCACTATGAATTACTCCATGACTACTATTAATTATTCAGTAATACTATGAATTAATCAATATGTTTAATGAATTATTCGGTATCTACTATGAATTACTTAGTAACTACTATAATTTATTTAATATCTACTATGAATTATGCAGTAACTACTATGAATGATTTAGTAATGACTATGAATGATTCAGTAGCTACTATGAATTATTTTGCATCTATTAATGTATCTACTATGAATTAGTCGGTATCTGGGGATGTAATGATGCATATATTTTCAGGTGCAATATGATTTTTGATTCTGAGGTTAAGATTTAATTTGATTTTCGATATTTTATGTGTCTCAATTCTATAGAGCTCTAATTCTCTATTATACACGTAAGTTTGACTCAGATAAATAAAAAATCTTGAATAGAACTTACTAATTTAACTAAAAGTCAAGTGCGTGACAAGTCAAAACGTAAACAAACCACAGACCTCTCAAAGATAGCTGCTGTACTGACAGAGATGTCCAGCTGTGGTTTGGGGTGTGTATTTAATAGAGTTACGTTTTATCCTCACATTTCACATCAGAAGGCCAAATAACATAACATTTTACTGCTGTGGTGTTGGGCAGCTGGTTATGCCAACTTATCTCTTTACTTAGCTAACATAAATAGCGAGTCAGCTATCTATCTAACAACAGAGCGACATGATACATCAAAAACAGAAACTGTGCATCTGTCAAAGCGGTGGAGTGCATTGCTGCTGTCCCACTGTACCACTATGGTAAAGTTCCCCCCATGAGTCAAAGCAGTTGTTTATTTTGTCAGTTGGTTTTTCTCATAATTGCTCGCAGAGGCCCCCTAGTGGCCTGGGCACGTGCCCATGAAATCCACTGGATGATCCAAGCCTGGTCACAGTTTTTGAGCTGCAACCACAAAACTCTGCAGGATCATAGAGCCTATACAGGAGTAGTGCGCCTGTGCTTTTGGGACTGATCACATGTACAGTTTTTGTACAGCGTTTCTGCAAACACAGTTTTTCCCCCCTTAGGAGATGAATGGCACAATATTGATAAAAGTCAAATCTTATTAGGACATCATTCATACTGACCCTCAGAGACATTACATACAGACTCACATACTAGGACATACATATACACTCATATTAGCAACCACCTGGGATACCATAACAGTGGCCTAGCAGCAACTTAGCACCCACTTGGGATAACATAGCAACAGCCTAATAACACTTTAGCAACCACCTGGGATAACATAGCAACAGCCTAGTAACACTTTAGCAACCACCTGGGATAACTTAGCAACAGCCTAGTAACACCTTAGCAACCACCTGGGATGCCATAACAGCGGCCTAGTAGCATCTTAGCAACCACCTGGGATAACATAGCAACCGCCTAGTAACACCTTAACAACCACCTGGGATAACATAGCAACAGCCTAGTAACACTTTAGCAAACACCTGGGATAACATAACAGTGGCCTAGCAGCAACTTATCACACACCTGGAATAACATAGCAACAGCCTAATAACACTTTAGCAACCACTTGGGATAACATAGCAACAGCCTAGTAACACTTTAGCAACCACCTGGGATAACTTAGCAACAGCCTAGTAACACCTTAGCAACCACCTGGGATACCATAACAGCGGCCTAGCAGCATCTTAGCAACCACCTGGGATACCATAACAGCGGCCTAGCAGCATCTTAGCAACCACCTGGGATAACATAGCAACAACCTAGTAACACCTTAGCAACCACCTGGGTTACCATAAAAATGATTTTTTGTTTGATTTTGACTAGATTATATCAGTTTGGCTCAGAATTATTTTTTAAAAACATGACTGGATCTATTTACAGTGGGGGTGTAACAGTACAACATATCGTATTGTAATATATTACATTATGTCATTCTATCAGGGCTAACATATTAGCTAGGTGGCTTGCGCCTTATAAAGCAAATCGGTTTTGTTGGAAGAAAATCTCGTATCTCCAACCTCATATCGGTTTTTATAACTGATTAAAGTTGATTCTAGTATAAGTAAATGAATGTAGTTTAATCACAACTAGATCAATTTTTACAACCAAACACAACACATAATGTTTTCTGAAGAAGTTTTAGGAATATCTGATAAAATGCTGCCCAGAAGAAAATTCATACCTACAACTGGTGAGGTGATTTGAATGGAGTGTGTTGTTTGCTCTCTGCCCTCCCTCGGCTATTATTAAGTATGGTCTGTTGGTGGTCTTGTGGCTGAGACATTTACGTAGCCCACATACTGCCTCTGCTTCTCATGGCCTACTTCCTGCTGTAGAAACGACACTTTGATCTATTTCTTGGAAAAAAAAAAAACCTTTACTGTGTCATTAGATGTCTCGAGACAATAAGCACCATAACTGTTTAAACAGAGTCTACCAGGTTGATATGACCCCATATAAACAGTGTACCATAGGCTAAAAGTAGCTCATTGTGGTGCCCTCTGCAGCTCATACAGTGACTGTTGATTTATTTTGATTTAGAAATAGTTTAGCTCAAATCTAGTTGATCAGCCAAGACATGTTTTGGTATCTGAAGTTTACTTCTTTAGTTACACTGGAGCTATGAAGCTAGCTAGTAATGGAAGCTGGTAGCTAATTAGCATGATGTTAATCATCACACTTGCCTCAAACCAAGTGGAGTTGTTCAATAATCTCTAATAGTTTTGATTATGTGGTTTCTGAAACTGTATGACACTGTTATCTATAAACATGGACTAAATCTAGGCTTCAAGGTTCTGTTTTTAGCAATGCTAATGTCAAATTTGTCTGTTTACAGATCAGGAATCAAATAAGCAAGTCTATCAGAGATTACCGAAGATCTCAACACCTTTCTCAGACAAATGTGTATGATTTAGCACAATGCTAACTAGTGCTTGTTGATATGTTAGCTACATTCCAGTATACCAGATAGCAAAAAGATAGCTGTCCATTGTTAGCCTGCTAACGGCAAATCTGGCGGCCCACTGGCTTTTGGGTCAGTCTTTTCCAGACAGCCCACGGGTGGTTAAGCAGAGTTTTAAACAATTACAATTTTAATTACTCTTTATTTTCCTGATCACGCCAGCAGACCAATATATCGGTGTTATTGGAAGAAAACTTTGTATCTTCATTTTTGTCGTTTTTCAGTTTTTGACATAATTTGAAAAATCCTGTTGTCCTTTACATTGTGTGTAAATTTCATGATGAATGGACCAACAGAAACGGCCAAAAATGACTTGGGGGGGAAAAAGTCTGGTTCCATTGACTTACATTAAAAGTAAAGTAGTTTTTTTCCTTCTCCTGTAAAGTTACCATTCTGGTTCTCTTCTGACAACAGCGATATGCATGCTATCTGGGTTTAGCCTCATAGCTGCGGTGCTAAAACTAAAAAAGCAATCTTTATACTGATCAATTCTGTTTGAGGTTGGAGGGTCAACTGTGTACATTTGACTTTTATCCCTTTTAAATTGTGAAAGTTCAGTATGTCTGTAGTGAAGGGACTTAGCAGACCATTCTAACCAGATTAGGCAAACAGGCGACTTTGAATGTGTCCTCTGGAGTGTAGATGTGAGGCAGTTCAGAGCAGATTTGCCTTGGAATTAAAATAATACCGTATTGAGAAATAGCCTTGAGTAAATGGCTCTTTCTCTCCTGTTGACTTCAAAGCCTCATTTCTGCACACACCTTGAATTCACAATCACCTGGCTAGCAGCAGCTAGAGCTAGTCTGAGCCGTTTGAGTTTCCTGTGGTTCTTTCTGACTTGTGAAGACGATTCCGGAGGCTTAGCCTTTGAGGCCTATTTAACAGCCTGAGCCTTCGACATTTGTGGAAAATGAAGTAGGACGTTTCTTTGAATGGTGTTGCTATTCTTGCACAATAAGAGTTCACAATACTGTAAATACACAGTGTACTGTCAGTGTTGGTACATTCTGATGACTACTGAGCATGTTTTGCTTAATATATTTACATCTTTCATGGACTTTTAAGGTTGTCCTGAATTCAGTCTTTTTAAAAATGACTGTAAGGTACAGTTGGTGTTGTTTACAGATGCTAACTTAACTTTGTTAGAGCTAACGCTTAAACTTTCTTTATTTTATGTCTAATCTTTGCTGAAAAGTCTCCTGAAAAAGTAGCATTAGCATCACTACCTATATAATATTAACAAAGGTGTGTATATATGTTAATGCCCAAGTCATTAACAGCAAAACATGCAATGTAAAGAAGCAATTATTTCCTGGATAATCAGTCCATTTAGTTGCTGGTCAGTCTCTTCACCGAGCCTCCACTATGACCTGCTAATTAACAGCTGCATGTTAAAATTAATTAAAATCTGCATAATTAAATGGTCAAGATGTAAACAGAGTCATTCAATGTGGTTTGGTGTGAAATGCTCTGTTCTAGAGAAACTAACCAAGTCAGAACTGTTCACAGTGGTGGTGATAGGAACCAGATGTCCACCTCTAAAAGCTCACTCACAGAAAGTTATTACAACCCCATTTCCAAAAAATTTGTGATGCTGTGCAAAATATAAAGTGCAAATTAAGTGCAAATCATTTAACCCCTATATTTCATTGAAAATAGTACAAAGATAACAAATCAAATGTTGAAACTGGGCAATTTTATTGTTTTTTGAAAAATATATACCCATTTTGAATTTGATGACAACAACACGTTCCAAAAAAGTTGGGACGGGGGCAACAAAAGGCTGGTAAAGTTGTGTAATGCTTAAAAAAACACCTGAAGGTTGATTGACAACAGGTCAGTAACATGATTGAGTATAAAAAAAGGATCCCAGAGAGGCTGAGTCTTTCAGAAGTAAAGATGAGGAGTGTTCACCACTCTGTGAAAGACTGCATGATCAAGTAGTGCAACAATTCAAGAAGAATGTTTCTCAACATAAAATAGCAAAGAACTTTTGCTTTTCATCATCTACAGTACATAATATCATTAAAAGATTAAGAGAATCTGGAGAAATCTCTGTATGCAAGGGACGAGACCAAAAACCAGTATTTACTGGCCTTCAGGTGGCACTGCATTAAAAACAGACATGATTCTGTAGTGGAAATCAATGCAAACACTTCTGAAAACCACTGTCTGTGAAAACAGTTTGGCGCTGCATCCACAAATGCAAGTTAAAACTCTAAAACGCAAAGAAGAAACCATATATAAACAGGATCCAGAAACACTGCCACCTTCTCTGGGCCCAAGCTCATTTAAAATGGACTGAGGGGAAGTGGAAAAGTGTCCTGTGGTCCGATGACTCAAAATTTGAAATTCTTTTTGGAAATCATGGACGTTGTGTCCTCCAGACTAAAGACCACTCAGCTTGTTATTAGTGCACAGTTCAAAAGCCAGCATTTAGATGATCTAGGTGTACATTAGTGCACATGGCATGGGTGATGTGCACATCTGTGAAGGCACCATTAATGCTGAATGATATATACATGTTTTGGCAACATATGCTGCCGTCCAGATGACGTCTTTTTCAGGGAAGGTCTTGATTATTTCAGCAAGACAATGTCAAACCACATTCTGCATGTATTACAGCAGCATTGCTCCATATTAAAAGAGTCCGGGTGCTAAACTGAGGTGCCTGCAGTCCAGACCTGTCACGACTGAAAACATCTGGCGCATTATAAAATGAAAAATACCACACAGGACACCCTGAACTGTTGAGCAGCTGAAATCCTGTATCAAGCAAGAATGAAAAACATTTCACTTTCAAAACCACAGAATCTGGTCTTCTCAGTTCCCAAATGCTTACTGAGTATTGTTAAAAGAAGAAGTGATAAAACAGAGTGGTAAACATGCCCCCATCCCAACTTTTTTGGAATGTCTTGTTGACATCAAATTCAAAATGGGCAGATATTTTTCAAAAAACAATAAACTTTCTCAGTTTCAACATTTGATATGTTGGCTTTGTAGTATTTTCCTTTAAAAATGTGGTTTACATGATTTACATTCATAATTCTATTTTTATTAACATGCTGCACTCCGTCCCAAGTGTTGAGAGGCAAAAAAGTCAAGAAAGAAAGCTTAATTTTTAAGATTTTGCACTATTTTACCATCATCAACATTCAGAAGAACATAAACTCAGAAGACACGTGTAGGTTCACTGGTGGTTTTGGACAGTAAATAAAATGTCTATATTTGTGTTGTAGTCATGGCGACCCCTGGTTCCTACCACCACCACTGTAAAGAAATCTGAACCATTTTATGCCAAACCATTTTGAATCGCTCTGTTTACACCTCAAACACTGAATTATGCAGAAATTTTAAAAAAATAAGTGGAATTCCCCTCTAATTGTGAAGTGAGGAGGTTTTCTGCAGAAGTAGTGGAGACTGCACTGCTGCTAGTCTTCAGGCCAGTGGATTCATTTCCCTGTAATTGAATAAAGAAGCTCTTAGTGACTGTGACAGTAACTGAGTGACCTCAGACAGGAAGTTTATTTAAAAAAAAACAGCGTGCGTCTAAAGGCCTGCTGCTGTTTTAATACAACGGATAAGCTGCCGTTCAGACTGAAAAGACTGCATTCTTACGGTCGTGTGTAAAAGTTTGAACACCCCCTCCTCCCAAATTACATTTGTGTTGATTTTCTAAGTGTAACTAAGTGAACTCATCCTTTACAGAGAAAACACTTCTGCACATTTTAATGCACAATTACTGTTTATTTACTGAATTTAACATACTGGAAAATGCATAATCTGTGCAAAAGTTTTGGCATATTTTATATTTAGCGTTTTATTTTTCCCAGTGTGTTAAATTCAGTAAATAAACAGTAATTGTGCATTAAAATGTGCAGAAGTGTGTTCAATATAGAGGATGTGTTCACTTATTTTCACTTTAAAAATTCAACAAAACATGTCATTTGACCAGGGGTGTGCAAACTTTTGTATGTAGTTTTGTGTATGTAGTTCTTCAGCAATGTTTGGTCCAGCCTCTCATTTTCTTTGTAATGCACATCATCACTGACACATAAGTTATCTCCAAATGCGTACTTTATAGGAGAAGGAAAAACAAATTTTTAATGTAAATGTAATACAAAGGGGAAGTCCAGCAATCTTTCAGAATTTCTGCATAATCACTTTAAATTGGCCAACATTCATATTTCATCACTTCTCAAACATGTAAGAGCTGAAAGTTTGATGGACGTAACAACTAAGAGAGGCAGGAATTTCTCAGAATTTTGCAGTCAAGTCAACAGGCTGCTCATTATTACCTTACTGGCAATAACTAGAGTGAATTAAGCATTTTCCAGAACACTTTTATGTGTGTGTTGTACATCATCTTGTGCCCAACCCTTTGGGTTTATAATATGCTTATTTTCTTTTGATTGCTATTTATAACTCAATAACAATTCTAGTTAAAAGGGGAATTCTGCCATTTTCCAAATTTACATGGTTAAAATGTGGAGAAAAGTCATTCAGAGTGGTGTGTTGAGTCATAACTGTGAGACGTTGTTTTTATGTTAGTTTTAAGAAGATTTTGGCCTAAAACACATTTTTAAGCTAGTCATGGCGGAGAGGTTCTTTACAGTGGTGGTGATAAGAACCAGGGGTTGCCATGACTACAACACAAATATGGACATTTTGTTTGCTGTCCAAAACCACCAGTGAACCTACATGTGCCTGAGTTTTATATGAAATGTTGATGATGATAAAATAGTGGAAAATCTAAAATAATGATAATAATAACAATGATAATAAGTTTTCTTTGCAGACTATTTTGCCTCACAACACTCTGCATGTATCCCTCCACCATGAATGGATTTTAACAGGCCCGAATCATCAAGTTATCAGCCTCTGCACACAAATGTGTGGTAGGCCCCTACCTGGCTACCTTTTTTGGGTGGTCAGTGAATCTTTTATGATATCACAGCAGGTTACATAAGGGCTATGCAGCACTACGACGGCAGCATTTAATCACAGTGTTGGGCACATCACTGCTTTAAGCACAGTGTTTTTTTTCCTATCAAGATAGCAATAGCAAGATTACGCCCACATTAACAAGAATACAGGTCAACATGAACCCAACAACTAAAGCAACACTCCTCATAAAGCAAGCATCCACTCTTGATAAGCTAAACATTTACTCTAATGAAGACAACAAATTAAAATCGGGCAGCTGAAAATGGAAAAAAGCAAACCGTCAAGCATCCTAGCTAACGTATACAGCCACAACAGACGAGCAAAAAATATATCTTACCTCTGATGCCAGTTCACAGATCACTGCCAACAAGGACTATTCAACTTTTTTCTTCAACTTGGCTGACTGACTTTTTTTGTATTTGGCTCTGGAAATGAGTGTCCTCCACTCTGTCGAAGTGTCAGGCCTCGTTTTTACAGATCCCCCAGCACCTCTTTTAAATATCTCTAGCTTCGAATTTAAAGTACAGTCAGAGTATCTCACTTTCTCACTTCTAAAAACCTGAAAGCTTGACAGTGTAATTGGTTACTAAGCGCTGACTGGAGGAGAAAATGAAGTGGATGTTTCAGAAAGATGTGGAGAGCGTCAGGATTAGGATCGACCGTAACACACTTACAAATTAGATCTTTTTTTCTGCTGTGCTGCTAGTAAAGTTCCCACCACTATTGGCATCACGAGTCAAAATAGTTGTTTATATTTTCTTATAATTGCTGAGAATGTGGCCATAAAACCCACTGGATGGTCAGGCCCTGGACTTTAAAAATACATTTAAGGCCAAAACCTTCTCAAAACTTTAAAACGTAATAACTTTCTGTGTGGGAGCTTTTAGAGGTGGACGTCTGGTTCTTATCACCACCACTGTGAACAATTCTGACTTGGTTAGCTTCTCTAGAATGGCGCAATTCACTCCAAACCACTCTGAATGATGATACATCTTATCCATTTAATTATACAGAAATTTGTGAAATTCCCCTTTAAAATGATAAGGTATTGTAAAATGACAAAAAACCAAGCTTGTTTGTATTAACAGTATGAAGAGCATGGGCATTAAAACTTGCTCCATTGTGGAATAAATGCTCGTGTTTTTCTGGTCTCGCGGTTTCTCCTGATCAGACTGCGCTGTCCGCTCTGTTGTGCTGATCCGCAGGCTCTGGGAGAAAGGTCACTGTTTTCCTGCAGTCGCTGTATCGATCTCCAGACGGGCCGGACCTTCCTGGAGCCGCTTTAGCATAACTGGCTGTGTGCTGATGTCTCTGCTGAGCTGTGAACTCCACTGTAGTTACCGGGGGGTCAGGCTTTGGTCGGATAAGGTCGTCAGAAACAGCTGGTGCTAAAGACTTGAGTATTTTTGCACAGTGCCGTGTGATAGCTAATACTTCTCCATTGTTACAGTGATTTGCAAGGCTAGTCGGATGATCTTGGGAGCTTAGAAGAGATACAAGCCCCTTCTACAATGGCAGCTATGTTCTACCAACAAAAAATGGCTTTAATTCCCCTCCTCTAACCCCCGAAACCCCAGCCGTAAAAAACACAGCACGGCCGCTGTGCTATCTTTAACCTGACCCTAAGTGGCTAAATATAAAAAAGCATCTCTCGCCTTCGGCAACTTCTGCTCCACTGAGTTTTTTCTCGCCGATTTGTCATGATTACCAAGAATCCATGACTCGCTGAACTTTAGTGCTGCTTTATGCTGATTTCTCCTGCTTCTCTCTGCTCTTCTTTTATAGAGCGCATTGCGAGGCCTGAGTAATGACGATAATTATCAGGGATGCACTGGGTTGATATTTTGCATGTACATATCCGTTGATGGTGATACACACACATTTTTAAGCTGTAGAAACTGAGACTCTCCTAGATTATCATAACGGAGACATATGACATTTATTTCTGTCGCGCTAAAAGTAATGAATAAAATGAAAAATCAACAAACGTCAAACATCAAGTATCAGTCAAATCCAAACATGTTCGATGCTGATGCATTTTTTTAAACAATTATCTGCTGATACAGATTGTCTCTTGCTTATCCAGCTAACTTTAAGCTTAGTTCAGTCCAACCCTGGATTTTCTTTTTCACATCAGTGGGCTACATCATCACGGCAGCTTCGCACAGCTCCAGGGCTAACCTTCTCCAGGGCCGGTTAAGTTTGGGATTTCATAAACAGCTCTTGAACTTGTCAAGGTTGATCTTCAGACCAATTAGGGCTGAGCGTCTGATGAGTCAGGGTTTATTTTCTGATCAGTCAGGGCTGAGCTTCTGATCCGTCAGGGCTGAGCTTCTGACCAGTCAGGGTTGAGCTTCTGATCAGTCAGGGTTGAGCTTCTGATCAATCAGGGCTGAGCTTCTGACCAGTCAGGGTTGAGCTTCTGATCAGTCAGGGCTGAGCTTCTGATCAGTCAGGGTTGAGCTTCTGACCAGTCAGGGCTGATCTTCTGATCAGTTAGGGTTGAGCATCTGATAAGTCAGGGTTGAGCGTCTGATCAGTCAGGGTTGATGTTCTGATCAGTCAGGTTTGAGCGTCTGATCCGTCAGGGTTGAGTTTCTGATCAGTCAGGGTTAATCTTTTGACCAATCAGGGCTCGTCTTCTGACCAGTCAGAGCTGAGCTTTTACCAAACAGGGTTGATCTTCTTAGCAGTCAAGGCTGATCTTCTTACCAATCAGTGCCGAGCTTCTGACCAATCAGGGTTGATCTTCTGGCCAATCAGAGCTGCGCATATGACCAGTCTGGGTTGATTTTCTGACCAATCAGTACGAACCTCTGACCAATCAGGGTTGATCTTCTGCACATGCACAAGGATTAATCACAGTCTGAGTACCTAAACCTGATTAATCACAGCCTCAGTATTAAATCTATTTTGCCTCATGATGACCTGCATGTATCCTTCCACCATGAATGTATCAAAAAACTGTTTTAGACCAAAACCTTCTCAAAAGTACCATAAAACCGTGTCTCAGTCATCAGGCAGTGTCTTCATAACCACTTCATATAAGAAATTTGGGGGCCTTTTTTTAGAGAGCTTTCTTATTCCTATCCCCACCATGGTGAACAGATGCTGACAGATTCTGACTGGGTAAATTACTCTAGAATTTCCCATCAAACCACTCTGAATAACTTTGTCTACATCAAGTTGGTGGAATTCCCCTTTAAACAAGCTGACATATTACTGTGTAATAGTACATTGTGAAAAATACTTTGTCATAATGTTTTAAGTGTATCGTCCAGCCGTACTCACTGTTTTTGTCCTGTAGGTCCAGCTGGGAGCTCCCTGACCTGCGAGACGGGAAGATTCAGGCCATCAGTGACTCAGATGGCGTTAACTACCCCTGGTATGGCAACACCACAGAAACGTGCACCATTGTGGGCCCGACCAAGAAGGACACCAAATTCACCGTCAGCATGAACGACAACTTCTACCCGAGCGTGACGTGGGGCGTCCCGGTCAGCGACAGCAACGCTCCGATGCTCAGCAGCATCTGGAGGGACCAGAGCTTCACCACGTGGCTGGTGGCCATCAACCAGGCGTCCGGAGAGACGCTGGTGCTGCAGACGGTGCGCTGGAGGATGCGGCTGCACATCGACGTGGACCCGGAGAAGCCGCTGGGGAAAAGAGCCAGGCTGTGTGAGCCAATCGCTCAGGAACAGCCTCAGGTGCTGGTCAAAAATGAGCCCATCCCACCAAACGCCATGGTCAAGCCCAATGCCAACGACGCTCAAGTCCTAATGTGGAGGCCCAGGACTGGGGAGCCAGTGGTGGTCATCCCACCCAAATACTGAGAGAGATTTTGAAAATTTTTTGTTGTGTTTTTTTGTGTCTTTTTTTAAGAAATTAAAACCACAAGGAATAGTCTGGATTGTCTTGCTCCCCTAGAAATGTGAAAAAGGAGCTTGAGAAAAAAAGTGCAACCTTTCTACCTTCAACAATGACTCGGGAATCACTGTGCTAAATCATTGCAAAAAGAAAAAAATATAAACTTGCTATTTTTTTTTTTTTTCGATTTTTAATGATGACCGGGACTCGGTGTGCAAGTGTTTTTGATAGTATTGCAGCCATATATGAGAATGTGGCATAATTAGTGTGTGTGCATTGGAAACAGCAGTCGTATTTATTTATTTGGGTGGGTTATGTATCGCTAAAGGCACCTTTTTGTGCTTATGAGTGAGGAAACAAAAAAAAATATGAATGCGGAGTGACACTTGTTTTTGTTTGTGGAATTTTTTAAAACATCCAAGACATTTGATCCATGCTGCCTTAAGTTTACATTGCTTTTCACAAACTTTGCAAACTTTTTAGCCTTAAAATGATGTGCAATGCAGTAAACTATGGAAGCCTGTTCCAGCCAGATACAGGAGAAAAAAATCCTTTTCTGTTTCTGGCAGCAGTGTGTCAAAATTCTGAATCACTTACATTCTCAGAGTATTCCTGTAGTATCTCCAAACAATTTAACTTATTAACTTAATTAACTTATTCTTTCAAAATTTTGACTTTTCATCTCAAATACTGACTTGAAATACTGACATATTATCTTTAAATATGGAATGAATATGTTGAAACAATGAGTTATTACATTTTAATAAAGTAAATAATTATTTTGAGATAATGTCAATATTTCAAAATAAAAGTCATAGTTTTGAGATATAAAGTCAATATTTAAAGACACAAAGTCAATATTTCAAGATGTCACTCATTTGAAATATTAAGTCAAAATTTTGACATACCGTCATTATTTTAAGAAAATAAGTCATTATTCTGAAACATAATTCAGTATTTTGAGATATTAAGTCCTTTCAAGAGGAGTCAATATTATGAGATAATAAGTCCATATTTTGAGACAGTAACATAGTGTTTGAAGAAAATAGTCACTATTTTGAGATCCTAAGTCAGAATTTTCAGATACTGTTATTATTTTAAGAAAATAAGTAATTATTCTGAAACACAATTCAGTATTTTGAGATATTAAGTAGTTATTTCAAGAGAAGTCAATATTATGAGATAGTAAGTCCATATTTTGAGAAAGTAACATTATTTTGAGATCCTAAGTCATTATTTTACATAGTAAGTCAAAAATATTTGAAATTAAGTGATTACTTTGAGATAATATGTCAGTTTTTTAAATTAAATCATTATTTCGAGACTAGATTTTGACAAACTGCTACCAACAAACAGAAATGGAGAAAAAAAACAGGTGTTTTCTTTCTCTTCTACCTGGTGGGAATGGACTTCCATAAAAACCCTCATCTACCCACTCATGATGTGTGGTAGTCTACTCATGTGATGGGGCGAGTGTTCCTTTCTAATAGCTCCTTCCCCCGTTCCCCTCTTCTTAACGCAGAGGTCATGATCTGTGGTTTTATAACTAGATAAATGAGTAAAAACAGATGTTGATGAGGGCTTTGTTGGGGATAGGATTGGGGTCCCATTTGGTACAAATGCCAAATTGTAGGCTCCAAAGATGAGGCAGAGTGAAGGAAACTTCATCAGCTTCATTAGTGCTTTCATAATAAAAACAATGTTCTCTTGAAATTGAGCGTTCCATCAACAGAACACTGCACATCGTCAGAGATTAACTATCAACTAGGAGGATAAAGAGAGATTTCGGCTGCTCTCTCGTTCGGCTCAAACCCGTTTAGACTACTGCTGTCAGCCAGACGTCACGCACTTCAGGAGGGACCCACACAAATCACTCTGAGGACATGGAAGAGAGTCTTCTGAATCCACTCGTCCAGAAACCTCAACCGTCTTCCTCTTTCTCAACCTTCAGACGCAGCTGATCTGGTTGCACCTCACCACTATGGAGTAGAGCTTATATTTGACATAATGTGAAGACATTCAAGGTATAAAAGCAGTATTTAAAAAGACATTAACAACAACAACAGCACAGCAACGGAACGCAGGCCACAAGCACATTTCTTTCAACCCATTAGCAATGCAACGTCTGAACTGATGTATTTTTCAAAACTGGAAATGTGCAAAAATGTTGAAAAATGTTGGAAAAAAAAAGAGTCTATTTTCAAATACACCCAGTCTGTCTTCCGTCTCCTTTTCCTTCTCCTCCGCCACGCACTCGCTCCCCTCTGACACAAGTGTCCCACACTGAATCCTGAAGAGATAGTCAATCAATACGTTCATTAAAAATTGAGGCACAGTGGCAGACTAGGAGAGTCGAGATGTATTTAACAGCTGAGCGCTAAAACAGCACTCCCTTTAGAGGCTAGCTGTCGTTAGTCATTTTAGCCTGTGTGCTAAGAGAGGTTTCTGCTGAGAGACTTGTGATCTTGAGAAATATTTCACCCAAAAAATGTTAAAGGAATGCTTTTTGGCTTAAAACTTACACAATTCTCCCCTTTTCTTCTAAATGTAGTCAAGATTGTTTGGTTTGCTTTAGTTTTGCCCTGGAGCTGCAGGGCTAATGCAGCTAACACCTAGTGCAGTTAGCAATTAGCATGCTGCAAAATGCAGGCCTGAGTGACCGCACACTTCCCTCAAACCACACTAAATTGTTAAGTAATCTCTAAAAGACTTGTTTATGTGGTTTCTAAAACAGAATGACATACTGTTATCCTTAAAAAGGGCAAAAGTGCATTAGCATAGCTATAGACAGGAATAGCAGCCATTGCCTGAACTATTCATTGCTCATGGGGAAACAAAGCTGCACTTTTACACAAACCAAATATGTGCTACTGGGTGCTATTAACTTCAGCACGTTAGCATTTTTAAGTTCTCTTGAGTGGACTCCCTGGGCCTTTCATTTTCTCAATGAAATTTTTGGGATTTTAAGGAAATCGATTTTCGCAGGGCACTTTGTCCCCCAGGCCCTGTGCTTCCCTGTAATTTTGGAAACAGCCATATGTTCAAAGGGTCCTATATTTCCAGGGTCCTATATTCCCATAGGCATACATTCCCCAAGACCTATATTCCCAGAGGTGTATATTTCTAGGGTCCTATATTCCAAAAGGCCTATATTCCCAGGGTTGTATACTCCAAAAGGCCTATGTTCCCAGGGTTGTATACTCCAAAAGGCCTATATTCTCAGGGTCCTATTTTCCCTAAAGCCTATATTCCCATGGTCCTATATTCTCAAAGGCATATATTTACAATATATTTACAGGGTCCTATATTCTCAAAGGCATATATTCCCATGGTCCTATTTTCCCTAATGCCTATATTCCCAGCGTCCTAAATTCTCAAAGGCCTATATTCCCATGGTCCTATTTTCCCTAAGGCCTACATTCCCATGGTCTTGTATTCCCAAAGGCCTATATTCCCAAGGTCCTAATTTCCTTAATGCCTATATTCCCAGAGTCCTATATTCCCATGGTTTTATATTCCCAAAGGCCTATATTCACAGGCCCCTTTTTCCCAAAGGCCTATATTCCTAGTCCTACATTCCCAGGGTCCTATTTTCCCAAAAGCCTATATTCCCATGGTCCTATTTTCCCAAAGGCCTATATTCCCAAAATCCTATATTTCCGTGGCCCTACATTCCCTCATTCAAATTTAATGAGAAACAGCTCTATGTTCCCATGTTGCGTCAGTCATATTTCCTCAGGTTTGAGTCGGCTATGAGTTGCTCAGGTTTGTGTGTTTGAACTAAACCAAACATCAGTTTCAGTAAAATCAACTTTGTTATCAGTACTCAGCTCATCTTGAAAGACTTTGCCAAAAGTCCATTAAGGTTTAATGAACCTAATGAGCTTGTGCTTAGACGCAGATTTAGTTTAGTCATAAACTAAAATGGATTTTTAATGGAGAATCCATTCTGGACTGCTTTCCATTTACACTGACTAGACTCAATCCATGCCTGGAGATCCAGTACAGAGTGTATTCAACTGTTGGTTGTTTGCAAACTGGCTTTAAAGATGTCCATGCAAATCTTTAAATAACATGGGGGGAATGTATTCAAAAGTATTTGAACAATGAAGCAATGAAATACTGCACAAATACAAAGGGCAGCCTTCATTTAATTTCCAGTCAAAATGCCCAATAAGTACAAGTTATTCATTTTACAGGATATATTCCTGAAGAGATGAGATATAAGATAATCCACTTGCATAGAGAAGAAGAAAGTCAAAGGAAAATAAGTGGAGTTTCCTGTCAAGAAGTCCAGACTTCAGCATCACTGAATGTGTTTGATTACTTCAGAAAATGATCAACCAGCTTCTAAGACCGAACTTTGGAGGTGTGTCTGTAGATTTCTTAGAGAAACTGAAAGTGAGTCTCCTGAAAAGATTGGAAGCTGTAATAAAGGTAAAGAGTGACACACTAAACACTGAAAAAGCTTGTTGAGGCTTTTGTGTAATTTTCTCTTAAATTTGTGTTTTTTCCCCTGAGGCTGAAAAATTAATAACTTTTTTGACTGCAAGGTCAATAAATAAAGGATGGTCTCTGACTTTTGCACACTACTGTAAGTAGCCTGAATATGGGGCAGAGGTAATGTTTCTGAATACACAGTAACGGTGTTGATAGAAAAATATGCCGTAACTAAGAAACAATAACAAAAAAAAGACCAATCATGTGGTAATCTGATGAAATCAGCTGTAGAGTTTTGGGGCTTGGATTTAGTATCAGGCTTTTTATCTCATGATTAAAGAACAGCAGCGTCATCAGGGCTGAAAAGGAATAAAGGGGGCACATTGTTTTTCTCTTCTCTCTCATCCTGCATGTCATTTGAAGGGGCTCTCTGGAGAATCTTTCAATTCAGTTTAATTCAAAGAAGCTTTATTGCCATGACTGTATAAAGTTATACTGTTGCCAATGTCATATATTAGTGTATTAATCAGTCAGCACCCACCGAGTAACTGCACACAATGAGAATGTTTACTATTTCAATTAACCAGACAAAACAGAAACTAAAAGTTCAGTGGTGAAGTGAGAATGGCATTAATAAAAGAAGCATTCTGGGCAGAAATTTTACTCCAGCTCAGAAAAAGAGTTTGTGAATTGGCATATTTTGCACAACGTCTTCACACAAATATGGATGATTCTACCGAAATCAGAGTCAGAGTTGAAAACACATCTGGCACTTTTAACTGATCTTAGATTTTAGACTAAAGTCATTTTGCTTTGAGTGACCCTATACCTTAATTATGTTTATTTTTATTAAAATAAATGATTCAACATTCTATTTTGTCACTACCGAAACAATCATAATACTACTGAAACTTTACTAAATGTTTCAGTGGTGACTGTTTCGGTAGTGATACATTTAGCTCATTTTGAGCAGAACTCAAAAACACTACTAAGTACATGACTAGCAAACACAGCTGTGAACACATAAAATCACTTAAAACACAAAAAAGTTACTTAACTGCAGAAAATATGTTTCGGTAGTGACAATTCTTCAAGTTTCACACTGATTTTCAGACTTTGGAACACATTTACATTAAAACAATGGTATCTAGCTGCTCACCATGTGGCCATGAGGAACAGGGATGCAGTCTCAATTCCTGGTCTAAAATACAGGGGCGTGGCTACAATAAAGCTCCGCCTACAGACTAAAACTGTGTTTTAGTAGTGACATAAAAATGTTGGGCAGCATTTTCTAAATAATGGTTTTTAATTTACAAATAAAAATCATGGTTAATCTAAATCTTTCAGCTTCACTCCACAGTCAAAATATTTATATTTTTTAAAAGAAACTTTTAAATGTAAGTATTATTTTCACAAGTCTAAATTGAGGAGTCAGAGTTTGGGACAGAAACCTCCCAATAGAGAATACCCCCATATATATCATCATATCGCTGTTGTTGGAAGAAAATCTTGTATCTCCAAAATGATAACTTTACAGGAGAAGAAAAAAACCTACTTTACTTTTAATGTAAACACAATGTAAAGGGTAACAGGTATTTTCAAATTATGCCAAAAACTGAAAAACGACAAAAATGTTTAAACAGTGTTATTCTGACGGTAAACAGTCTTTAAACACATGTTCGCGGCTGGTTCTCCATCTAGCCGCTGTGTCTGCTGCCACTGTTCAGGAAAATCAACAACACATCTTTAAGACACTAGTGCAAATTTACACCTAATTTTAAGAAGCGGAGGAAAGTCCACCCAAAACTGGCCACTGTCCGCTGCTCAAACATCAGTAAATCGAATGCAATATATAATCAGCTGCATATGTAATATCTCCACCCAATTTTTTGCATTATCCTCCCATGTTTTCCACAGCCCTCCATCAAATACATATCACTGCTGTGGGAACAAAACCTTGTATCTCCATTTTTGATTTTTTTTGTAGTTGTTTTTTACAGAATTTGAAAATGCCAGCTTTACAACACGTTCAAATTTAATGATGAACAGACCAACAGAATCGCTCCAAAATTACTTGGAAAAAAACTGATTCCATTAACTCCCATTCAAATTTCACATGTTTTTTCTCCTATAAAATTACCTTTTTGGAGATACAAGGTTTGCTCTACCAGCAATGAATGTAATGGCTACATTAAGATATCATTTACCCCCTTAAAACCTTAAAACCCCTGGTTTATTTCATTTTTTTTCCAATTTGCTCCCCAACATATCCAATTTCACCCACTAGTTAGGACCCCCCCAATCACACTATACTACAAGCGCTTGGAGGGCGAAGGCTAGCACAGTCTTCCTCTGAGACCCTTGAAGCTCCACCGCATCTCTTCCAACTGCTGGACACTGGACAGCTGGACGCGCTTGCAGGAGAACACTAAGCACCAGATCTGTTACGTCAGCTAACAGATTCCTGCACTGGCTAGCATCGCACTGAGTGACGGGGTAGATGTGCTCTCTTGGACTCCCAGCCACGGATGGCTGTAGCCTCACCAGAGATTGAACTCGTGATCTCCTGATAATAGAGCCAGGCTTGTTATTCAGTAACTACAAGGGCTTCAATGCAGTTCAATGCTGGCTTTGTAAGGGGTTAATATTCACATGATGCTGGATGTACAGGCGTCACTGTAGGCTTATGGTTCTATTATAATAAGTGCCTCATTATTGAAAGGATATAATGGGCTGTTTGCACTAGACGGATCACTTTTGCAGTCTGGCGAGTCAGAGGGAGAAAGATAAAAAAAGCAAAAGAAAAGTCTCTAATGGATTGAGTGTTCGGAAGCACCGCAGCTGCGGCTGTAGGTAGGCAGCAATGCGATGCAGCCTGATAGAAAATTCATGATTTGTCTTTGCTTTCGAAGGCCATGGGGCTGTTATATATTCCTGCAGCCATGCGGTGAAGTTATGGGGAGCAGAGAGCCGCTGCTGATGTGGGAAATTCACTCTTGCTGATAAGAGTGCAGTAGGAGAGCCTGAGCAGTCCACTGAAAGACCTAAAGCTGCCAGGCTGCAGAGGAACGGACTGTCAGACTGGTTTTAGATCCAGAGATGTTCCCCGAGCTGCCGCGTTAGCCAGCAGCTGCCACGACACATCAGATTTACAGGACAACTTTGGTCAGCCTTAACCAGAGCCTGCAGTGTTTGTGTCTGAGATATGACACGAGCTGCTGTGATGGCTTTGATTGCGCTGCTGGAGAGCACTAGTCTCCTTCTGATGTGAGCTGGGCGATTTGGTAAAGCACAGACAGCTCAGTGCACAGCCAGTAGGGGAATTCCATCAATTTTGCAAAATTTCTGTATAATTCAGTGGTTAAGATGTACACAAAGTCAGAAATGTTTCATTGTAGAGACATTTATTTACTATCCAAGTGAACCTACACGTGTCTTCTGAGTTTTCAATACTGATGACGGTAAATTCTTACCGTCGGTAAGATGACGGTACATTTTCTATGGGGACTATTTTGCCTCACAGCACACTGCATGTATCCCTCCACCATGAATGGATTTTGAAAATATGTTTTAGGGCAAAAGCTTCTCAAAACTATTGTAAAACAGTGTGTCAGGCATCCAGCAGTGTATGCACAACCATTTCATGTAATAACTTTCTGCGAGAGAGCTTTTAGAGGTGGTTCTGGTTCTTATCACCACCACTGTGAACAATTCTGACTCTGAGTAAGTTTCTCTAGAATGGAACATTTCACACCAAACCACTCTGAATAACTGTGTTTACATCTTAACCATTTAATTATGCAAGAATTTTGAAAAATTGGTGGAATTCTTATCAGGATTCTAACATATTTAAGAGTGAATATCAAGGCAAACCAAATTATTACAATGTCAGGCCTGTAACAACAGAAGAACCTTTTTTGTCCTATATAGAACCTTTTGGGATTCTATACAGAATCATGTAAATCACATTCTCCATCAATCTGAAGAACAGTTTTATGATGCAAAGAACCCTTTAATCATGCGAAGAGTTCATTGAGTGTTGTATATAGAGCCATTTTCTTTACTAAAGAACCCTTGAAGAACCAAGTGTGTAGACTATCTTGCCATTGTTTTATAAAAGCAATCATCCACTTGAGGCTGCGCATTACTGTGATTTTACTCCACTTCACATCATGCCTAACAACACCCCCTAACAGCCATAAAATCACTGTAATGTCCGGCCTCATTCACAGTTTACCAGGACAGTTCGGCAACATCAGTTCAGATTGGCGTTTGCAACAAAGCCTGAGATTCAGAATTCAGTTAAATAGCTATTCAATGACGTGTAATTACACCAAACGTCACATGCGTCGTTTATCATCTTTGACTTTTGATCGTGCCCAGGACAGAAGAATACAGCAGGCCGTGGGCGTCGTCGCTTTGACTTTCTGGAACACAGAGGGCAAGGGGAAGCGAAAGAGGTGACAGAAAGAAAAAAAACAGTCAAGCAAATGCACAAGAAGAAAGGAGGAAGTGAAAAAGCAAAAAGGATGTGAGCGTATCTGCGGTTGGGTGAGATCACGCAAGCGAGAAAGAGTGAAAGAGGCGGAAAAAGAAACTGCTGAGAAGGAAGAGAGAGCAAGAAGCAGAGAGAAGGCAGAGAAAGCTGGGAGAAGTAAGCTTTGGTGGATTATTAATGATAGTGACTGGGGATTCAGTCTCGTATGCTTGCACTTTTCAGCCACTGGGGACTCATAAATCAATAGGCTGATGCACATTGCTCTCTAGAACACTGTTTTCTTCACAGATAATGATCAGCCCCTGCAGTCATGTATATAAAAAATCCACACTGTCCACACTGATCTTGGTTGCTCCAATTTGATCCAGCTACAGCTCTATTTACCAAAGAAGCTGACAGACAAATTTGGCAAGCAATCCAATTTATACAGTCCCCCCCCCCTTTAACCTCAAAGGTTGTCGATCAGCTAAGATGTGTTTGGTGCCTGAAAGTTTCTTCTTTGGTTTTGTACTGGAGCTCCGAGGCTAATGTAGCTAACCACCCTGCTGAAAAATGACCCTTAGAAACCACAAGGATTAAAACCTAAAGGTTTTGCTTTCGAATGTGAATTGGTTTCTAGACCAGACCACTAGTTAGTTTCCTGTAAAACACCTTTAAATCCCATCAGGAAATGATGAAATGCATTTTGAATCAGCCATTGACTACCTGTTAGACCATTAGGATCCTTTACACTGTGATATCATCCCATTAAAAAAGCCAACACACATTACAAAATCATCAGGAATCAACAGAAACACAATAGTTTCTTTGTTTTTTTTTCCAGCAAGGAAGCAATGGAATTAGCAATTAGTCTAACAGCAAGCCTAAATCATCCCACATTCACCTCAAACTGTGTCGAGACTTGGGGATTTGGAGACCCCTCTGGTGGAAAAGTGTAATTGCACACAATGTCAACCAGCGAGCAGACGAACCTGTCAACTTGTTTACGTAGCAAAGTTCAGTCTTAGAAGTTGGTTGATCATTTTCTGAAGTGATCAATCACATTCAGTGGTGTTGAGGTCTGGACTCTGGGGTGGTCAGTCCATCGTTCAGCTTCTTTGTTTGATGTGTCCGTCTCCTTTTCTCAGCGAGGTTCTTCTTTACAGCTACACATCCTTTCAGACCCACAGCGCTGAGTCGTCTTCTCACAGTGGAAGGATGGACAGAAACACCTGTGGATGTTTTCAGATCTGAAGCAGCTTGATTTTCTCCTCTCTCTCAAAGATGAAAGCTTTAAGTGCTGTTTATCCGATGGGGGGCAGTTTTAGTGTCTACCAGGTCTTCCAGGTGGTTGTTAGGAGCCCCATTTTCTCTGTAGCTTTTAATCAGTTTTTAAACTCCAGTTTTGGAAACTCCTTCATTTTTACTTATTTTCCTCTAAATTTCTCCTCCTCTCACTATTGCACAGCACTGTATGTTGCATGGCTAAAAACAGTAGCAGGCCAACAGTTCCTCATCACTTTCATGATATCTTCAAACAAGCATGGACATAACAAGCAGTGGCTAAGCTAAGCCAATCAGGAGAAACTTCTGTAACAAAACTCTGCTGCTTCTGAAGGTCCAGAGATGAAAGAGATTTATTCATGGTTGCACTGCGAGTCCAAGGCAGACGATGCTAGGAGTAAAAAAAACAAAAAACAAAAAAACATGATGCTGGGTAAACAGTTTGCGTGCACGGACGAGATGGAGCTTTCTCCTGTATTACTCTGCAAATACTGTCAGACCTTGATTGTTGAGTAATTTATATTTCACTCACATTGCTCAGAGATAAATAAAGTCTGCGACTTTGAACCTCGGGATACAGCGGTGCAGCATCATCGGCTGTGAGCAGCATATTAACTCCGCCAGTGCACTGTAAACAAGCTGAAGAGAGACTATTTGGGACGTGAAATGAGCCAAAGGCTTTGACAGTGATGGAGGGAAATGGCTCTTATTCCCCCTCCCCCACCCATAGGCTCCCTTTGAAGGTCCCTCTATTCTACTCTCTCTTACAGACGGGGACAGTGCTGCTGTCATTTTGCTGCCAGCTAGGCTCAGTTTGAGCGGTGAATCGGAATGTGGTACCTAACGTGTGTCAAATAAACAACCCCCGGCCACTGTAGGCCGTAACAGGTTTCACTGGATGCGTTAGCGAACTGTGACTGTTAGAGCTAGATCTTCAGTTTCCTGTTAAAACAAGGGGAAAAACACCTGTATAACAGTACTAATTTCTGCTAGCACCCCTGTGGGACTCTAGTAGCTTGTTAGTGCTGAACTATTACTGGGCACGTGCGTTTACTGTGGTCATTCCTGATTAAACACAGACATTTGAAGCTTGCAAGAGACATTCTATACGTTTTATTTGAAGCTTCTAACAGACATTAGCATATATTTGAGCTTGTATGTGTCAGTTTTACAGTGACTCCTTCAGAATAGCGTCCTGGCATACGGCTGCCATCACTGTTTTCCATTCCTAACAGCTAAGCCAAACCTGCTTAGAGTATGGCTCAGTCAGTTATGTATCTAGAACTTCTAGAAGAACTAGAGTGTTTTTGCTCACTAAATTGATCCATTGTAAATCAAAACAGTTTGATTTCTCTGTCACTTCCTAATTATGTTGGTAGTTAATCTGACATTTAAGGCCTTCAGTTTGATGTCAAAACAAGGGGGAAAAACACCTTTATAATAATGACTCTTTCAGTAGCGAGTTCTGGCATAGGGCTGCCACCACGGCTTTCCATTTCTAACAGCCAACCCAAACCTGCTTGGAGTATGGCTTGCGAGTCACAGTCAGTGATGTATCTAGAACTCCCAGAAGGACTAGAGTGATGTTGTTGCTCATGTAATTCATCCACTGTAAATCAAAACTGTTTGATTCCTCTGTCTTTTGTTAATTATATTGGTAGTTAATCTGGTGTGTAAGGCCTTCTGTCCAGCTCCTGAAGTCCTAACCAATGGGAGAGCTCGCTTGGCTGTATGTACCTAGACATATACACCACACTACTACTACCATTTCCCAACCACTCCTCTTCCCTTAGAATTAAACAGATATTCTTTGAGTGTTTCTCAAAGACAAGTGTACAAACCTGTTTGGAAAAAAGTTGGGATGCTCTGCTAAATGTAAATAAAAATAGAGTGCAATGATGTGCAAATCATTTCAACCCTATATTTAACTGAAAATAGTACAAAGACAACAGCTTTGTGTCCCTGTGTCCCAATTCAGGGGCTGCATCCTCTGAAGTACTTTGAAAGTTCTTTAAAGATGGAGTCAGAAACTTATATTTTTATTTTTTCATTTATTAGAGCTGGAGATGTTTCCTCCCTAAAACAAAACGAAACGTTAACCTAAGTCTTGCTTCAGGCCACATTGGCTTTTTTAACATTTGTATTGTTAGCTATTCGACTCAGTTTAAACCCAATACTTTCATTTAAAGTGTACCCCTTAGCCGCCATTCGCTCCTCTGCTGATCCCGCCATGTTCTCGAATCCTCGCCAGTACGCAATGAACCTTGGGATATGTTGGCTGGCGAAGGATCTACCCATTGAATCCTCTGTTGCCATGGAAAAGAAGGACACATTTCTCGGCATATGACGGAGCGCCTTTGAAATGGGACAGCCTTCAAATGCAGCCTCCAAAGGATGCAGCCCCTGAATTGGGACATGGCCTGCATATCAAATGTTGAAATTAAGAAACTGTATTGTTTATTAAAAAATATATGCCCATTTTAAATTTGATGCCACACGTTCCCAAAAAGTCTGCTTTGCATTCTGTTTTTTTTACATTTTGTCCCAACTTTCTTGGAAACAGGGTTGTACGTAATGAGCTCTGTTCTTATTGGCAGCCCTGTATTGTGTCTCAATGTAAAAGCAGTCCGGCTGAAACACTCAGTGTAAGTGGGCAGAGCTAAACTGCTTGGGGGACAGATGTAAATGCACATCACAAAAACGACGACTTTAAAATGGGCTGTTTTTGCACCTTAGTGTCCATATATAAACTTGAGTGAGTGAAGAGTGAACAGTATGTTTTGAGACTTTAAGCAATGTTTACACACTACATCAAACTCTTATTTCCCCTATCCCAAATGCACTTGATTAGCCATATTTAGTGTCCAAAATTTGCTGCTGCAGCTGTGAAGCTAATGTAGCGAACAAGCAATTGAATTACCAATTAGCACGGTGCAAACAACATGCCTGAATCATCACACACTTGCCTTAAAGAGCCCCTTTCATGGAACACTGAATTTATGATGTAGCATGTAAGCACTGTTTCAACTGTACCATTCACTCCCCAGTTCATACATCCTGATTAGAAATTGTTTTGGTGATGTCACATATACATTAAAACCACCTCCTTGTTTCTACACTCATTGTCCATTTTATCAGCTCTACTGACCATATAGGAGCACTTTGTAGTTCTACAGTTACAGACTGTAGTCCATCTGTTTCTCTACATACTTTATTACCATGTTCTTCAATGGTCAGGACCCCCACAGGACCCCCACAGAGCAGGTTGTTCATTCTCTTCACTGCAGTAACACTGATGTGGTGTTGGTGTGTTAGTGTGTGTTGTGCTGGGCTGAGTGGATCAGAAACAGCAGTGCTGCTGGAGTTTTTTAAACACCTCAGTGTTGATGCTGGACTGAGAACCAGAAACATCCAGCCAACAGTGTCCTGTGGGCAGCGTCCTGTGACCACTGATGAAGGACTAGAGGATGACCAACACAAACTGTGCAGCAGCAGATGACCTATCGTGACTTTACATCTACAAGGTGGACTGACAAGGTAGGAGTGTCTAATAGAGTGGACAGTGAGTGGACACTCCAGCAGCACTGCTGTGTCTGATCCACTCGTACCAGCGCAACACAAACCACCACCACGTCAGTGTTACTGCAGTGCTGAGAATGATCCACCACCCAAATAATACCTGCTCTGTGGTGGTCCTGTGGGGGTCCTGACCACAGCTGGTTAAATTCTGAAGGATAAAAAATAAAATGGAAGAGAAAATAGAGGATATGGGTCCTTTCAACCACAAGTTTACCACTGTTGTTGATAAAAGTGAACAAAATTACAGAGACATTACTTGTTTGCCACATTAGCCTCACAGCTCCAGTACAAAACTAACAAACTCCAAACATACTCCTTTAACAACATATGAACACTGTGCATCCACACAAGAGCACAATCTCGTAGATGGTATAAGCACAACTGTGTCGATATAACAGAAAAAACAGCCCAAGCCTACAGTTTTGCATCTCTCTAGTACACTAATGGCTTTCCCAGCAGCTTGTTTCCATTTTAAAGCAAATATTAAACTGTGAAAACCTTCACTCTTGAAAGCACTCGCTCTCTGATGCAATTTAGCCCCAGCGGTTTCACCAACAGACATCACTCCTACTAAATGCAGCTGATAATAGAGCATATTATCTCATTATTCATGGATGAAGAAGAAGCTGGGAGTGAGCTTTTCATCATCCCGGCTGTGTTCTCCAATCCTCGCACGACTTCAGATCTCGCTCTGGAGCTCCGCCGCTTCTGCTCTCCACCGAAACCTTCATCTAACCAGCCTCAATCCTGCAGAGTAAACTCACTTCTGCTCCACCAGTGTGAACTGAGCTGAACACAGCCTACAGTTCTCTCACTGCTAACAAGGCACATTCTGATCTTTAGGAGAAGTTGGAAGAATAATGCAGCAGCTTTTAGGTTCTGATAAATGTCTGAGACGCTGTGGTTCAGATGTGACACCTACAGACGTCTGAAATCATGTCGTCATCGTGCCCACAAAAAACTACTCAGAGCAGGAGTTTCACTCTGTGGCGACACTGTAAACAAAAACATTTGGATGTACTTACATTTTTCCTCCGAATGTTACCAGATTTTCTGAATCATAATCCATTAACTGCAGAAAATCAGATTGTGTCAGTAACTGGTTCAGTGTGTTTGCATGCACTTAATAATCCGATAACTGCAGAAAATCAAATTGGTCAGTAACTGGTTCAGTGTGTTTACACTTAATCCGATAACTGCAAAAATCAGATTGTGTCAGTAACTGGTTCAGTGTGTTTACACTTAATAATCTGATAACTGCAGAAAATCAGATTCTGTCAGTAATTCTTTCAATGTGTTTACACTTAATAATCTGATAACTGCAGAAAATTAGATTAAGTCAGTAACTGGTTCAGTGTGTTTACATGCCCTTAATAATCTGATACCTGCAGAAAATCGGACTGTGTCAGTAACTGGTTCAGTGTGTTTACATGTCCTTAATAATCTGATAACTGCAGAAAATCAAGAAGGAACCAGGGCTCACCACAAATAAAGACATTTATTTACCATCCAAAATCACCAGTGAACCTACACGTGTCTTCTGAGCTTTTATATGGAATGTTGATGATGAAATACTGAAATCTGAAAAAAGTGTCCTGGAGGGAATATTTTACTTCAACTACCTGCTTAAATAGATTTTAAGATAAAGAAATTAGGAAAAACCTTTTAAACACTAACATGAAACTGTCTCAGTCATCAGGCAGTGAATTCATAACCATTTCATGTAGTAACTTTCTGTGAGGGAGCTTTTAGAGGTGGACGCCTGGTTCCTATCACCACCACTGTGAACAATTCTGACTCGGTAAATTTCTTTAGAACAGAGCATTTCACACCAAACCACTCTGAACGACTTTCTTTACACTCAATTATGCAGAAAACAAGAAAAAAATGAGTGGAATTCCACTCCAAATGCATATTAAATCTTGCAAATAACAACAGTTGGTCAGCAAGAGTACCCAATTTAGCAAATTCATTCAACCTCTAGCTAACTAGACTCTATTTTGAAAAGCATGTCCTCAAACTACGGTGATAAGACACTCGATTACTACTACAAAAAGGGATCATAAACATATATATTCTGCACTTTGGTCACTGTCGTTCTCCAGCGCTGTTGTTGTTTGAAGCCTCTCTTTCTTGCTGGCCTCCAGTTATGCTGGATCCTGCTTGGCATTTAAAATAGATGGCTGTAACCTTGCTGTGTCACTATAAAAACACGCTCTCTCGTTTCAGTGCATTTCAGGTCAAACAGTCTTTATTGCTGCCATCACGACTGACAAAACCCTGCGGCATCAGAATGTACGTCTCATCCGGGAGCCATTTCTTTCCAGGGTCATTTGGAAGTTTACGGCGGCTGCAGATGGCCATGACCTGCCCAAATAACCGCGCGTCCCTGGCATTCCCAGGCTGCTCATTCAGGGCTAAATTTACAAGCTAAACTTACGGCCTTGCAGCCGCAGTCCACACCTGTCTCGCTCTGTAACTTAATGCCAAGTAATCACAATGTGACCGCACTATACCCAAGACAGTGCATCTCCAATGCTAATATTAGCACACGCTAATATTACTTTCGGGGTCTCTGATCCTTAGACCACATTCAGTGGGCGTCTGGAGCTCTCAGAGGACAAGGCACGCTGAGAATGCAGTGATTTGGAGGATGCATTAGTATGAGCATCCATTAGTGTTAGCATCTTCTGTCTGTAGGTGCTCATTAGCCTCCACTACACCACTGTATGATGAGACTGATGTAAGATTACAGAAGGTCTGTGATCTTAATACAGGCCTGGAACTGTTTTACTGCTCAGTGCTCGTTGTGGGTAGTGATGTGTTTCTGTATAACACTGCTTTCCACTTTCGTCTCAGTCGGAGAAACACAGGAAACCAACATTAGCATGGCCAAAACACTAACCATCATGCTAAGAATGATTTTGTGCTGCATTCTTAAAAGGCAGAGAAGACAAGAAAAGAAGAGGAGATACAATGAGAGACGAGGAAAGAAGAAGAGAAAAGAGGAAAGGAGTAGAGGAGAGACGAGTAAAGGAGAGAAGATACGAGGAAAGGAAAAGAGAAGAAAGAAGAAAGGAATAGAGAAAAGACAAGTACAGAAGGAAGGAGAAGAGAGGGGAGGAGATGAGATAAGACGAGATGACTAGAGAAAGGATGGGACAGGGTGGGACGAGACAAGTATAGAGTGGAAGGGAAGAGATGGGGCGGAATGAAAGGAGACGATAGGAGAAGAGATGAGACAGGATGAAAAATGAGAACAGAGGAGAAGAGAAGAAATGGGAGAGCGAGATGTGAGGAGAAGGGAAGGGATGGGATAAGACGAGACAAGAATAGAATGAAGGAGAAAAGAAGGGGCGGAACGAGATGAGATTAGAAGAGAAGAGAAGAGAAGAGAAGAGAAGAGAAGAGAAGAGAAAAGACAGGGTAAGAAGAGAAGGGATGGGATAAGACAAGACAAGAATAGAATGAAGGAGAAAAGAAGGGGCGGGACGAGAGGAGATTAGAAGAGAAGAGAAGAGAAGAGAAGAGAAGAGAAGAGAAGAGAAGAGATTAGAGGAGAAGTGAAGAGAAGAAAAAAGATGAGACGGAACAAAGCGAAAAGAGAAGGGACGAGACGAGAACAGAGGAGAAGAGGAGTAATGGGGGAAAGTAATTGAGGCAAGAGGAGAAGAGAGGGGACAGGATGGAACAGGACAGGACACATCGAGACAAGAGGAGAAGGGACAGGACGAGATTAGAAGAGAAGAGTAGAACAGAAGAAAAGTAAGGAGAAGAGAAGACAGGACAAGACAAGAAAAGAGAACAGATGAAAAAATGAAAAGAGAGAATTTGAGAAAGAACAGAAGTGGAGAACAGAATTGGAGAAGAGGAGAGTAGAGAAGAGAAAAGAGGAATAGAGAGGAGAAGAAAAGAGTATGGAGAAAAGTATGGAGGAGAAAAGAAGAGAATGGTATGGAGGAGAAAAGAAGAGAATGGTATGGAGGAGAAAAGAAGAGAAGGGTATGGAGGAGAAAGGAAGAGAAGGGTATGGAGGAGAAAGGAAGAGAATGGAGGAGAAGAGTATGGAAGAAAAAAGAAAAGAAGTGTATGGAGGAGAAAAGAAGAGAAGAGTATGGAGGAGAAAAGAAGAAAACAATATGGAGGAGAAAATAAGAGAAGAGTATGGAGGAGAAAAAAGAAGAGTCTGGAGGAAAAAAGAAAAGAGTATGGAGGAGAAAATAAGAGAAGTGAAGAGAAGAAACAGGGGAGCAAAAGAAGAGAAAGAAAGAAGAGAATATAAGAGTATGGAGTAAAAGACAAAAAGAGCAGAGAAGAGTATGGAGTAGAAGAGAAGAAGAGAAGAGAAGAGTATGGAGTAGAGTAGAAGAGAAGAGAAGAGAAGAGAAGAGAAGAGAAGAAGAGAAGAGTATGGAGGACAAGAGTATGGAGTAGAAGACAAGAAGAGAAGAGAAGAGTATGGAGTAGAAGAGAAGAGAAGAGAAGAGAAGAGAAGAGAAGAGTATGGAGGAGAAAAGAAGAATATAGAGAAGAAAAGAAGAGAAGGGTATGGAGGAGAATGAAAGAGTATGGACAAGAAAAGAGGAGTATGGAGGAGAAAAGAAGAAAAGAGTATGGACGTGAAAAGAAGAGAAGAGTATGGAGTAGAAAAGAAGAGAATATGGAGCAGAAAATAAGAAAAGTGAAGAGAAGAAACGGGAGCGAGAGAAGAAAAAGAAAGAAGAGAACAGAATAGTATGGAGGAGAAGAGTATGGAGTAAAAGAGAAGAGAAGAGAAGAAAAAAAAAGAGAAGAGAAGAGAAGAGGAGAAGTCGTCATGTGAAGGTCAGCTGAAGATCATGGGGACAGCCATGTTCATGTTCACGTACAGCAGAAACAACCTTCTGCCC
Source organism: Colossoma macropomum (assembly GCF_904425465.1). NCBI lineage: Eukaryota > Metazoa > Chordata > Actinopteri > Characiformes > Serrasalmidae > Colossoma > Colossoma macropomum. The sequence continues at coordinate 23,132,932 of NW_023494794.1, forward strand.
TGCGCTGGCGAAGATGGATGAGCACGCATTTCATTACGGCAGGAACGAGGCTACGGCCCAAATTTTTTGAGCTAAGGCTAAATCGAGACTTTGCACCGCAGGGATCAAGGTTTTCAAGGGAGAAACACTTCCTTAAAGAGGTTTATAGCTAGATTATCATAAATAGGAGCGCAGACTTGAGGCAAACAGGGACAAGGACTTGAGAAGTGATCCGAAAGTGCTCCTCACAGACTCACTGACTGCCTTCAAGTCTCCTCGAGATACGAAACCTACAGTATCTGAATTTCAATGTAATCATGTTCCGATGACTGTAATCAGTTTAAAAATGCAGTAGTGTTAAAGTAAGAGCTTGATGATACGACCCCTTCCTGCCTCCACAATGTCCTGCCTGATCAACTACATGTTTGCTGTCTGTAGTTCTTTAGTTTTGGGCTGAAGCTACATGGAAGCTAATACCCCACCAATTAGCCCATTTAGCACTGTGCTGTACTGCTAAATCATCATACACTTGCCTTTTAGTAGAGAGTGCTGGATTAGAGCTGCTGCTGCTGTTTTCCATTCCTAACAACCAAAGGAAACCGGCTTAGACTACGGCTTGTATTCACAGTCAGTGACGTATCTCATCTTTTCTTCTTAATTCTATATTGGGATCCCCATTAGGTTCCACAAAGTGGGTGCCAGTCTTCCTGGGCTCCACACAAGAGCAATTAAAATAAAAATAAATAATAATAAAATCTTAACATCTTTAAAATCATCTTGTATCATAAACAAGACAAAAACAAACAAAACTCAAGAATAAATCTAATACTCAACAAGAGAATCAATAACTAGTAACGTAAGACCAAAAAATCAAAAATAGCACAATAACATCTATATGAGGCTCATAAAATTTTGTTTTAGTAACTTTTTTAAAAGACTTATAATCTACTTGTGTTTAGGAGGCAGATTTGTCTTACCAGGATGTACTAGGAGTTGACAGATGTTGGAGGTGTTGATATCTGATCAGGCTGCTATGTCCAAGGCCTATCCAGTCAGGCCTCTATGACTGAGGCCTAGTAGGCCCAAAAATCCACCAGCCTGGACTACAGTCACAAACTCAAAACGTCCATACGAATATCATCCACATCAATTACAGAAAATACAGACCAAAGTCAGCTTGAAAACATGAAAAGCTGTACTTGAAACAACCAGACGGGATTGAAAAGGACTAAAGAGGTTTGGAGAAGCAACCTACAGTATCTAGAACTTCAAGAAGACCTAAAACGAAAAATTTTCTCGCCACTTATTGTAAATCAAAGTGAGATTGGTTGATTCCTCTGTTGCTTCCTGATAATGTTGGTATGTAATCTATCATGTAAGGCCTTCAGTGCAGCTCTTGAAGTCCTAACCAATAGGAGAGCTTTGCTTGGCTGTATCTATCTAGATACCACAGAGAAAACAATCCAGATTGGACAATTTTCCCACTGTGTTCAAGAATTGAACCCTTTTGTTTCCAAACAAAACTGTACATTGAAATGAAGAGAATTACTAAAGTAACAGTGTAAATACAAGTCTGACGATTGTAAAGAATGAAAATGAACAGAAGTGTGTCATCATTTAGCTACGCTAATGCACTTCAGTCCATGTCTATAGATAACAATGAGTCATACAGTGTCAGAAACCACACGATCGAGTCTATTAGAGATACCGAACAACTCCAGACAGTTTGAGGCGATTGTGTGATGATTTACACATGATGCTAATTGGTGACGTATAAGCTTTTATTACTTGTTAGCTACATTACCCTTGTAGCTCCAGTGCAAAAACCAAGGAAACAAACTTCAGATGCCAAACATGACTGGCCTGATCAATGACCACTGGCCCTCACATCCAGACTGCGCAACAGTTTCCTTCCACAAGATTAAGTCTGTGACACAGTACTTAAATACAGTCACTGCATTTCACACTGAAATACTTAATATAACTCATAAATCTGACATTTCTTTAACAAAATCTGCGTATATTGTATTGTTTTTCACTTGTGTCCCGGAAAGAGGAAGACGTTGTGTTCTGAGGCACATAAGATGGACCCCCATCCCACTGCCGTCTTTTAAAGTTTAAAGCATAAACTTTATCTCCTCTGCAGACCAGTTTCACATGTTGAACGTTCTAAACTTTTGCTATCACGCGATGCACAAGATCAGAACATACTTACATGTTCTGATTGGGAATGTAATCAGATACAGACATTTACATGGTTATTATTCTTCTATTTAATGGATTATTTACTGGATTACCCATCCACCTGGACGTATTCTGTTCTGATTGAAATAACAGTCCGATTATTAACGGATTATTAGGCTGCATGTAAACGTGGCTACTGTGCACTTGTATATAGCTGAAATGACAATAAAGCCTATTGAACACATTTGGAGGAAGAGGGGAATTTTTTTGTTAAACTAACACTTTAACACACATAACTTCTAAGCCACTTATCCTTCTGGGTCGCAGGGGCAGCTGAAGCCTATCCCAGCAGTCAATGGGTGGAAGGTCACCAGTCCATTACAGGGCAGACCAACAAGCATATACATTCACACACACACACCCCTAGGGGCAATGTAACATGTCCAATTAGCCTGACTGCATGTCTTTGGACTGTGGGAGGAAACCGGAGAACCCAGAGGAAACCCACGCAGAGAAAGGGAGAACATGCAAACCACACACAGAAAGGACCCTGGTCGCCTGGCCGGGGAATCGAACCCAGGCCCTTCTTGCTATGAGGCCATAGCGCTACCCACTGCGCCACCATGCTGTAAATTTCTGTATTTAGGCTAAACATGTGCATCACTCCTGTCTACGGATCTTACGTGGTTAGGATGTCTAACATTTTTACACATAAAAATAATGTATAAACAAAACTTGAGACAGAGACCAGGAGAGACTCGCTATGGCTGTGGCAACATCTGGCAGGTGTTGCAAATCCCTTCCAGCTTGATAAAAAATTCAGTAAAAGGCACGGCCGCGTCTGCTCGAGGCCGCCGGAACATCCCGGCCGACAGAAGCGGCCCTGACCTCCATTAATAAAACACCCCCGCCGCTTCATCTCATTTTACTGAAACCTTCCAGCCTCGGACAGATTATCATCCGGGAGGGATTTGCGGAGATGTGGAGGGAGGTGAAGGATGGAGGGATTAAGAGAGGTGGGTCAGCAGCTGCGAGCTCCTGTCACAGACTGTGTGTGTCAAGCATAGGAAAGGTTTCCTGCCCAAAGGCTCTGCGGCCCACATTTACAGCAGATTACCATCCGTACAAACCAGCGTCCAGGCATATCGGTCCGATTTTAAAGGGACACTTCAGTGCTTTTTAACCTGACCTCTGTCTGTTCCATCTGCACTCTGACGCATTCAACACGTTTCCGTGAACTTAGACATTTGCGCATTTTAATGCACACTTACTGTTTGTTTGCTGAATTTAACATATTGAGAAAAAAAAAACAAACACAAAATGTGGCCTGTGCAAAAATTATGGTACATTTTATATTCTGTGCTTTATTTTTTCCATTCTGTGAAGCTCAGTAAATTACGGAGCCCCAGAAGGGACGTGGTGTATTTTTTAGGTCAAAATCTGGTGCGCACATGATACTATCAGGTGAGCGCCCGATACTATGTGGTGAGCACACACAATACTATGTGGTGACATAATACTATGTGGTGAGCATCAGATACTGTCAGATACTATCACCAGATACTATGTGGTGAGCACCTAATACTTCCAAGTGAGCACCAGATACTATGCGGTGACACAATACTATGTGATGAGCACCAGATACTATCAGATACTATCACTATGTACTATGTGGTGAACATCCAATAATATCAGATACTATCACCATGTACTATGTGGTGAGCATCCAATACTATCAGATACTATGTGGTGAGCACCAGATACTATGTGGTGAGCACCCACTACTATTAATAGAGCACCAGATACTATGTGGTGAGACCCGGACAGAGAAAATGTTTCCTGCCCAAACATTTACAGCAGATTACCAGCCGTACAAAACAGCGTCCAGGCATATGTGATGAGCACCTGATACTATCAGGTGAGCACCCAATACTATGTGGTGAGCACCCCATACTATCAGGAGAGCATGAGATACTATGTGGTGAGCGCCAGACATTATGTGGTGAGCACCCAATACTATAAAGTGAGCACCAGACACTATGTGGTGAGCACCAGATACTTTCAGGTAAGCACCAGATACTATGTGGTGAGCACCAGACATTATGTGGTGAGCACTTGATATTATGAAGTGAACACCCGATACTATGAGGTGAGCACCAGATACTATGTGGTGAGCACCACACATTATGTGGTCAGCACTTGATATTATGAAGTGAGCACCCGATACTATGAGGTGAGCACCAGCTACTATGTGGTGAGCACCAGACATTATGTGGTGAGCACTTGATACTATGAAGTGAGCACCCGATACTATGAGGTGAGCACCAGATACTATGTGGTGAGCACCAGACATAATGTGGTGAACACGCGATACTATGAAGTGAGCACCAGATACTATCAGGTGAGCACCCGATACTATGTGGTGAGCACCCAATACTATGTGGTGAGAAAAAAATATATATACATACACATTTTGTTTTTGACAGTATCTGGTGTGCACCAGATTTTTACCTAAAAAAAAGATACACCACATCCCTTCATGGACTCTGTAGTAAATAAACAGAAATTATGCACTACAATTTGCAGAAATAATCTCATATTTAAGTGGGTTCTCTGTAGAGGGTCGGCAACAACACACCACCAGGGGCGTGCAAACTACTGCACACGATTGTATGTGTTTCACAGTAACAGTAAAAAACAGTAAAACAGCTCTCAGCATCTGCCCACACTACATTTGGTCATTTCCTTTGTATGTAGCAAAGCAGAACTGTACAAACAGTTCGCTGCAAAGCTGTCAATACAACAGGTGCTCAGTGGAAACCAAAATAAAAACAAAACACAAAACAAACCTGTCAAAACTATAATAACCCCATTGTACAGTATGGTCAATTACTATGGACCACAAATTTTGGGAAGTTTAAAAAAGGACAAAAACAATGAGCTCTAAAGTCACATAGAAGCTAACTGGGCAGCTGATGAAGCAACTGCTCACTGACGTCTAATATAAGCCAGTGGATTTTCTGTTCTCATATGACGTTCAGGGAACCGTGTTGAAGTTATTTTCCGTGGTAATCAATCACACAGCGTGGATGCAGCAGGTAGAGATTAGGCTGAAGACAGTGAAGTTCAACTTTAACTCCCTTTCATCCAATGTGTGGCAGTTCAAAGCCATAAAACTATCACATTGCATCCAATTACATACAGACTGCACTGTATAGTGCACTGCAGTGTACTCTTCACTGGGCATGCATCTGAAACAAAAATGGCTTTTAACTGTGTGCTTTGAAGCAGATAAGACTGTGGATGTATGCAGCCGTACGCTTCAGCAATCTAAATCAGCAAACTGATATACATCAAAGCCTAGATAAGCTTATCTTCACAGCATGCAGTCCAAAAAAGGGGGTGAGGAGTGATCTCCCAAACTCAGAGATCAGAGAGTGAAACTGAAGAACTCCACCGACACTGACTCATTTACTTAAGCAGCTCATGATATACATGATATACACATACATACATACATTATATATATACATATATATGTATATACACACATACATACACAAGTCATGAATCACGCTTTTCTATCTGACAGCCTAATGGACGAGTCTGGGTTTGGTGAATGCCAGGAGAACATTACCTGCCTGACTGCACTGTGCCGACTGTAAAGTTTGGTGGAGGAGGGACGATGCTATGGGGTTGTTTTTCAGGGGTTGGTCTAGAACCCTTAGTTCCAGTGAAGGGAAATCTTAATGCTTCAGCAGACCAAGACATTTTGGACAATTCTATGCTTCCAACTTTGTGGGAACAGTTTGGGGAAGACCCTTTTCTGTTCCAGCATGACTGAGCCCCAGTGCACAAAGCATGATCAATAAGGGCATGACTGAGTGAGTTTGGTGTGGAAGAACTTAACTGTCCCACACAGAGAACTGACCTCAACCCCATGGAACACCTTTGGGATGAACTAGAACGGAGATTGTGAGCCAGGCCCTCTCGTCCAGCATCAGTGTCTGACCACACAAAACTCTTCTGGAAGAATGGGCAAAAATTCCCACAGACACGCTACAAAAAAGCTTCCCAGAAGAGTGGAAGCTGTTAGAGCAGCAAAGAGGGACCAACTCCATATCAATGGCTACAGGTTTAGGATGGGATTCATAAAAGCTCCTGTAGGTTTAATGTGTCGATGTCACTATATATATATCTCCAGTCCAGTGGTGGCGCTTTACACCACTCCATCCGACGCTTGGCATTGTGCTTGGTGATGTAAGGCTTGCATGCAGCTGCTCGGCCATGGAAACCCATGCCATGAAGCTCCTGGCGCCCTACACGCCTCAGCACTCAGCGACCCGCTCTGTAACTTCATGTGGTCTGACACTTCGTGGCCGAGTTACTGTGGTTCCTAAACGCTTCCACTTCTCAGTAATACCACTCATAGTTGATTGTGGAATATCTAGGAGCGAATAAACTTTGCGAACTGACTTGTTGCAATGGTGACATCCTATTACAGCACCACATTCGAATTCAGTGAGCTCTCTTTCACAAATGTGTGTAAAGACAGACTGCACGGCTAAGTGCTTGGTTTTATACACCTGTGGCAATGAGACTGAATGAAACGCCTGAATTCAGTGATTAAGAGTTGTGTCCCAATACGTTTGTCCATATAGTGTCCATATAAAGTGTCCACTCTTTATTCTCCAGCTCTTTGGACAGTGTTTTAAGTCTGGAGTTTATGTAACCAGGCTAATACGTCCATCTGAGCATGATCTTACATAGAAAGTTTAGATGTAAAAACCCTCAGAATAAGCAGCGCTGATCTGACCTTCTAAACACACTCAACATACAACGTGTCAACAGTGAGGGTAAATCAAGGCAATCCTACAAAAACAGCTGTACTGCAGTAAAGGAAAGGGCCTCTGAATGAGCGAACACCAGCAGCGAAGATGAAAAACATCAGAACATGCACTCACACAAAGCTCTGTTTGAAAGCTATCGGAGGGGCTGTGCTGGATTTGATGGAGCTCTGTCTGAAAAGGACATCCTGAAGGACGCAGCCTCAGAAGGTCAAACAGCATCCTTCAGATTCATCTGAATAGAACTGAATGATGCCTGGAGCGCTCTCCATCCACATCACTGTGCTGATGTGTCTGTCTGTTCACTAACTAAAGCTACAGGACACAAGTTAAAAAAGGTTAACACATCTTCTACAGAGAATTCACTGAGCATTTTTCTGCTGATTTTAGTGCACAATTTAAACATACACTATAAAATGTGCCATAACTTTTGCACCAGCCACATTTTGTGCTTTTTTCCCCCCTCAATATGTAAAATTCAGCAAATAAGCAGTAATTGTGCTTTAAAATGTGCAGAAGTGTGTTCTCTGTATAGAATATGTTAACGCTAACTTATTTACATATAGAAAATCAACAACATGGAGTTTGACCAGGAGCGCAGATGTTTGGGTGTTTAGTACAGAGGTCGGCAACCCAGTTGATAAGAAGAGCCACTTTGTCCTTTCAACAAAATCAAACCACCTTGAGAGCCACATTTTATGTCCATTTTACCATCTTGGCTGTGAATATGTCTCAGTATGTGCTGGTATAGGCTAAAAATAAAACATAAACAAAAACGCAGACTTACTTTGTTAGCCATAGCTGCTTATCTCGAATCTCCAGCAGGGAAATTTTCTGCATAAGTAGAACAGTTTCTTGTAAAATATCTCTCAACTTTCGACTTCTTACGAGGCTGAAGTCGCTTCTCACTCACCAGCTTCTCGTTCACATTCTCCCGTTCCACCTTAAATGGTGCCTGAGGCGCCAGAATGTAACTGCTGCACCATTTAAGGTGGAACGGGAGAATTCAAACGAGAAACTGACTTCAGCCTCGCGACTTTTTAGTGTTTGACAGTTTCTCGTTGCAGATTAAACGTATCAGGAAACCAGCTGGAGTGATTATAAACGCAAGCAAGTCCATTCGTCTCCAAATGATCGATGTTCGTCTTAAATCTGTTTGCTTTTTCGTTACCTACTAGCTAGCTAAGCGAGACTTGTCTCTGTTGCTATGGTGACCAGTAGTCCGCGTGCCAGCCTTCAGGGTTAAAGGGTGAATTAGCAGTCATAGGCTACATTAACTCCAGTGTTTAAGACGATTTATTGTTAAACTGTGTTGAGCGATCAGCAGAGTTTTATTTTACTGTAAAGGGGGATTATTTTATTTTTACCTACAAGTCTAATTCTGCTGTGGAGCCGCAACAGGGCAGTAAAAGAGCCGCATGTTGCCGACCGCTAGTTTAGTGTGCCACTCTGTACCTTTATTACAGCTTCCGTTCTTTTCAGGAGACCCACTTTCAGCTTCTCAAAGAAATCTGCAGCCACACCTCCAAAGTTCAGTCTTAGAAGCTGGTTGAACATTCAGGAGAAGACTTTAAACGTTCCTTCCATTGCTGTTTTGTTTAATTTCTTAATTTTATTGCTGTATTTTGTGTCGAGTGCAAAGACAGAACACAGAGAAACTCAACGACTCGATATCAGCCTCAACAGCTTCTGTCTGTTTACTGTTTTTTCTTTGATAAAATAAAGGCACACATTACTTTTTCAGCAGTACACTGGTACCCAGCTGCTCCCTGCCATGTTTTCTAGCTACCAGAGAGAGGAGAATTACCTCTCTGTAATGTCTTCCAGGTTTCTCAAACACTAGAGGGCGCTCCTGAGCGGGTCCAAAATGAATGGGTTAATATGGGTTGATGGCTCAAATATTAACATTTGAGCAAAATCATAGTTTATAAAGGTTTCAACCTTTAATGTAAAAGAATACATTGATTCCCTGAACACCAAATAGCATAAAACATTTCAACAATATTGTTATATTTTTAAAGAGCTTTTAAACTCGAGTTTTAGGATTTTAAAATGGTGCCTTATGTACGTTCATGACGTCAGTGAGAGCAAACAGCCAATGAGCTGCCCCCCTCACCAACCAATCAGCACTCGGTAGCAGTAATGCCTGTGTTCTGCTGCCCAAAACCCGTTTGCTGTAGAGTTTTCTTTGCTTTTTTAGTGAAATGCATCATTCTACTTTGACTAAAATTAAAGGGAAGTTCTGGGTGAGTGATTAGAAACTATTTTAACTTTTTGTTTTTAGCCGTTTAGCTCCTTTTACCCCCATTTATTGAGGACTTGCTCGCGGAAGCCCTCTGCTGTTTTACAGTCCTGTTTTTGATATAACAGGGGAAACAGGAAGTGGCCAGGCTCCTCAAAAACCGGCCCTGGTAGCTACGGACGCAAAACGGAAATACCTGAAGACTTTTTCCTGTTCATTTTTCCGTCACTTATTTGGCAAACACATTTCCATCGTAATATTTTTATTGTGTCATCTTTTCAGCAGCAAAAAGGTTTATCCATTGCATCTTTCTTGCAATGTTTGGTTATTTTATTCAGATTTCTTGGTTTCTGTCAAGTCCGTTTTATTCAACATGACAAAATATATATAAACATTTGCGGATGTGAACCTAGCTAGTGATGATGAACGACAAAAACAACAAAACAGCCACAGTATTAGCTGTCTGACGTGCAAAACACGGTGCAGTCCAGGCAGAGAATGAAGTGGAGATATGAAGCCTCTGCGGGTCACACGGAGTGACCAGAACATTCCTGTTAGCGGCTCCCAATTCCACTGCAGTAAGAGAAGGGAGATAAGGACCTGGGTGACAATGACATTCTCCATCACAGCCTGGCTGGCATTTGGAAAATAAATGGCTCGGAGAATGCAAGCGTTCCTCACAGGCACTGATATTAAAGGGGCCCATACTAAGCATTCATACAATTTAATATCTATACTAGAGAGCTTGGAGTCATTTCTGCTTATCTTGCTGCCTACATCTGTTGTTATGATGACTACAGTTAATAAAGTATTAGACTTACAGGTCCAAAGTCATTTGTTAAAATACAAAAAAGGAAGAAAAGAAAGAAATAAACAGTTGATAAAGCTAGTTTTGCAATGAGACATTGTTAATAAACAAATAAATAATCACAACTGCAAAGTGAGACCGATATCAGCCAAGTTTATTTGCTTGTATTTCCATGTTTAAAATATATCTCCCAATGAAAAAAACAGAGCTCATCTATTTCATTACATTTAAGCTGAAAACTGTAAACATTTCTGGAACAGAAAGAATCTCCAATTATTTCTTCACGCTGGACATATTTACTGAAAAATACTTTCATAGAACCCTCACTATTTTTCACTGCTTTGGGACTTAATGTATTCAGAAAGAGAAAAAGAAGAGATGAATCCCAGAGAGAAAAGAGGAATCTGACTCCTTCACTATGTTATATCTTGAAGCAGAAGTATCAACAGCTTGACCAAAATTAACTACTGACCACCAAACTACGGCAGAAGTGAGTGTTTATTCTCTGGATAATATGGCAAACATAACATGCTAATCAGTGCCTATTCACTCACTGCATAATGATACAATGGAGAGAGAAATAATCAAGTATCTCTTTTATAGATATTTATTTCTCATCACAAGTTTGTTTTAAGAATATCACACAGTTTATTTCTACTTTTAATAATAATATAAAAAATTATACAACCTATTTCTCGGCATTTTACTTGTTTTAAGAAATTTCATGAGGTGAAATTCTTATTCCATTGGCATATAATTTTGCTTGCTTGCCCAAATCCTGCTTAAAATAAGCATCTGCCAATGCAATAATTTCACAGTATAAATTTCTTAAAACATATGAAAAATCTCTATAAAAGTTGAATAACTCTAATACACATAGTATTAACACAATATAATATTCACTTAATAATGAGAAATGTAAGAAATATAAAGTGAATCTGAGATGATTTCACTTGCCACAATATCATTCTGCAGTGCTTTCATAAAATGTTAGCAGTATTAGCTTTTTTATAACAGAGCTAGTCCTTTTATCTTTAAGCAGTCCCGCACATTGTCAGTGTGATTTAACATGCTGTCAGTTCACGTCAACCTTCTTCCCTTTCCTAAACGCCAAGGTGTGATGATAGATGGTGAGAACCCTGGCAGGTTGTCCCAAAAGCTAACCTCTCCAGCCACCAAAGGTTTGATTACCGGACCTGGAACACGGAAAAAATGAGAAAAACACAAAAGGGTGAATCAGCTGCATTTACAAACATCATTTTTCTGCTTTCTAATTAGGAAAGTTAGTAATTCAATGTCCATGCCATTGTTTTTTGTCATCATTGATGGACTGTTATCCCTACATGCTCCGCCCACAAGCGCATTCTTTCACAGCAACTGTTGCTAGATTTGGCAGGCAGTCACAAATCCAATTCGATCAAATGGATGTCAGTAAAGTCTTGACATACCAATGGAGCTTCCAGTTTAAAACGCTACACTAGTGAGCTACACTGTACAACAGCAGAGCCCTTTTTGGTGCTACACAGAACCATATACAACACATTCTCCATTAATCTGAAGAATCATTTCACGATGCAAAGAACCAGTTAGGCATACAAATGGCTCTTTGAGTGTTCATGGTTCAATATCGAACTACTGTCTTTACTAAAGAACCCTTTGAAGAACCATCTTTAAGTGTAGAACATGGAAAGGTCAATAAGGTTGGCATAACAAACTTAATGTTCTTTGTAATCTTCTAATTATTAATCTTCTAATATTGAGACCAGATAAAGGTTTAAAAACCGAAGTTTGCTTATTTAACTTTATTTAGACTCCTGATTTCCCAGAGTTCAGCATAAGTGAACACATTTTCCACTCTGAATGTAAGAGTGCTCAGCAGAGAAGTGAGATTAAGGTAATACTGATAAGAGTAACTGTTCAACAGTCTACATATTTCTAGTCAGATAAAGAACAATGTGCCAGGCCATGTCAAAGGCTCTTCTGTGTTAGATATACCAAGTGGGACTTACTGATTGGTGCTTGGACTCCCGAAGCCTCCGAAACCTTCAAACAAACAAATAAGGAACATGGTTTAAAAAAGAAAAACAGTATATCATGATTTTTTCCTGCATTAAACTGAACACATTTCACTTGTGCCTCTTCAACATAAACCAGAATAGATTTTAAAGATATCTCTGCCGTGACCGTCTGAAGTGTTGCAGTAATTAATTACAGCGTGTAGAGCAAAATTACCAGTGTGCAGATTTACCACGACAGCGGCTGACATTCAGCAACATCTACAGTGGTACAGAGGCGCAAAGCATGCCAGCCCACTGTACCGTACCTGCGTCTGACTGCGCGACGTCTATAATTAACTCACCCATTTGGTTTGTGCGCCTCTGTAGAATAAACTAAAGCTGCCAATGTTGGAATACTGGTATTTGCTAGTGTCTTGAGGAGCATTCTGCTGTTTGCTGGACAATGCTCGCATCTGGAAGACAAAGTTGGCATTTGATGGAGCATATTGGTGTTTGGAAGACACTGTTGATGTTTGCTGGAGAATACTGGTGTTGGTAGGACAACGTTGGTGTTTGCTGGAAAATACTGGTGTTTGGAGGACAATGTTGGAGTTTGGAGGACACGGATTGTGTTTTCTGGAGAGTACTGGTGTTTGGAGGACAATGTTAGTGCTTGCTGGAAAATACTGGTGTTTGGAGGACAATGATGGTGTTTGCTGGAGAATACTGGTGTTTGGAGGACAATGTTGGTGTTTGTTGGAGAATACTGGTGTTTGGAGTACAATGTTGGTGTTTGTTGGAGAATACTGGTGTTTGGAGGACAATGTTAGTGCTTGCTGGAAAATACTGGTGTTTGGAGGACAATGATGGTGTTTGCTGGAGAATACTGGTGTTTGGAGGACAATGTTGGTGTTTGTTGGAGAATACTGGTGTTTGGAGGACAATGTTAGTGCTTGCTGGAAAATACTGGTGTTTGGAGGACAATGTTGGTGTTTGCTGGAGAATACTGGTGTTTGGAGGACAATGTTGGTGTTTGTTGGAGAATACTGGTGTTTGGAGTACAATGTTGGTGTTTGTTGGAGAATACTGGTGTTTGGAGGACAATGTTGGTGCTTGCTGGAAAATATTGGTGTTCAGAAGACAACGTTGGTGTTTGCTGGAGAAAAGTTTGAAGAACAATGTTGGTGAAGAATGCCTGCGTTTGATCGGGAATGCTGGTGTATGGTTGTCACTGGCAGTGTCTGGTTGTCGGTGTTTGGGTATGGTGGCAAGAATTGGTGTTTTCATGACAATGCTAGTGTTTGGTGAACAGAGTCAGTCTTTGGTAGACAGGATTGGTGTTTGGTTAGAAAATTCTGTTGTGTGGTGGACAATGCTGGGGTTGTCACTGATGGTGTTTGGTTGTCAATGTTTGTTTTTTGTAGTGAACGTCTGTGTTTGGTGGACCAAACACTAAACGCAGGCAGCAGTGACACATTTGGAGTAAATGAGGCAAAAGTGGGAGATGTGGATTTTCAGGTTTGTTCTCCACACTTCGTTTAAAAATGGGCCATCCAGCTGATTTATTCTGGGCGCTCAGCACAGGGCCAGCGCTGAATGTGGGTTAATAAAGAAACCCAGCACTTAGTGCACTTCAAATGCACGGCCATGCCAGAACACAGCACAGAGAAGAGGCAGACAGAGAGCTTGTGCTGTAATTGATATTTACTTCAGGCTAATGGGAAGAGCACTGAGGCTTGCTAAGCGTTTCCTTGAGGGACTGGGCAATTCCTCTGGCAGCGCTTCAGACATGCTTATTTGTTTCCCTTTGATTCGCTCATTATTACACGGCACAATGGGAGGCGTGAAAGTTGAGGCTAAGGCAAAATAATCCACAAAATGTTCTGGCTGTTTCCATTAATCTCTCAACTGTGTTTTGGCACATCTTATTAAAAGAAGAGATAATCAAAAACAAATTAAATTTCACCTTCTCCATGAAGCAGCAGTGATTAGTTTGCATGACGATTATTATCATTTTAAGACCTCCTACTGCTCTTTCTCAGGGCGTTTTCACACTTTCAGCGTCTCAAGTGGTCTCAGAGCGCCAAGTCATGGTTCTCTGTGCATATGTGGACACTTGTTTTGTGGTGCAATTGATTCTTGCATTGCGAAAACAAAATCGTTTCAGTCTGCTTCTCCTTTTGTTTCATGGTTCAAGAACTCCACACCCAGTCTTCCAGCACTTGGAGGGTAAAAATAATACTTAGGAGAGCAGCTGACTGTGGGTTCATGTGACCTCCTGAAGAGGTAGCACCTCTGACAACACTAAAGGAGTAAGCCATAAGAGCCCACGTGCTGATTTTACCATAGTTAAAATGTAATGTACAATCCAATGAGTAGTTAAATTCCCTTAATCGGTGCAAAAATCACTAACATATTGATGTTTATTCAGTGTGCAGCAGTGTTAGCCTGCATGTAGCATGAATGCAATGATTTTTGAAAAAGCCATTTATTTTTGCCAAAGAGAAAAACAGCTTAGACCCGGTGTTCCTAATATGGGCATGACTCCGACTACAGAATGACACGACTTTATTCTCTATTGTCTGTTGAGAATACAAAACACTGAGGTCATCTGAAGCTGGCTGCCTTGTAGGACAAATTAACAAAAGTGTGTTCCCTTGCTAATCGTTTTCCAGTATGCTCTGCGATCATTGAAAGGCCGTTCATTGTTAGTTTTCATTAAACTCCATTTTTATTATTTGGCCTTTTTAAAAACAACTGACTATTTGATAAATCGTCAAAATTACGGATGCGTGATGATATCAGAATCATACTGCCACCAAACAGAGATCTGGATCTGGCTGATATTTCATGTTATTTCATGGAATTGATTGAATTCTGCTGATTTTTTATTCATTTTACTGCATCTGTAATCTGTACACATAATATTGGCTTTGGTATCAGCAGATATGTACGTGAAATACACTGGATATCATCAAAATAATAGGTAGACAATAGAATAACTAAAATAATCAATAAAGACAGCACCGCAGCCTTTATACAATTTATCAAAAGAATCACAATCTATAAATTACAAAGCTCCAAAACACCATTTCTGCCAAAGATTGAGACTGAGAAAGGATTCAGTGCATGGAAACAGGCCAGAGGCGTTAAATCTTTCAGACGGTCCATTACTTGCTGCTCAGACAAACCCTATAAACTTTAACATGGCTGTTGACTGTGAAAACAGAGCCATCACTCAGGCAGACGGCGATGTGGCGTTTCAGTGTGAAACTCACCTCCAGAAGAGCCGAAGGCCGAGAAGCCGGGGCTCTGGGCTCCGAACCCTGGGTTCTGCTGAGCCAGGCCGCCGAAAGACGGGGCGCTGCTCTGATTAGCCAAAGCGCCGAAGGTGGGGGCGCTGGATGGAGAGGCAAACCTGCAAGTGAAAAGAAAAATATGAATTAGACTTTTTCAGTATTCAATGCGTCACTCTTTACATGTATTACAGCTTCCATTCTTTTTTTTAGGAGACTCATTTATAGTTTCTCGAAGAAATCTGCAGACACACCTCCAAAGTTCTGTCTTAGAAGTTGCACTTTTTGCTTCTCACCATTCAAGAAATCCCAATTACAAATTTGAAACCTTATTCAACAACATCTTTCAACAACATTTTTCTATTTCCTTTTCTCAGTAAAGCTACACATCCTTTCAGACCCACAGCGCTGAGTCGTCTTCTCACAGTGGAAGGATGGACAGAAACACCTGTGGATGTTTTCAGATCTGAAGCAGCTTGATTTTCTCCTCTCTCTCAAAGATGAAAGCTTTAAGTGCTGTTTATCTGATGGGGGCAGTTTTGGTGTCTAACAGTTCTTCCAGGTGGTTGTTAGGAGTCCCAATTTCTCTGTAGATTTTAATCACTTTTTTGACTCGTTTTTCCACCTATTTTTCTTTTGACTTTCTCCTTCTATACACAAGTGGATTATCTATCTCTCATAAATATTTCCTAAAAACTTGTATTTGATAACTTTTGCATAGCACTGTTCATATAAATGTATGCATTAAAACTTACGAGCCAAAAAAAATACTTCTGAATGAATTTAATAAATTAAACTTACAATGACATCAAGAGAATAGAGAAAGGGAGAAGGAGAGTCAGAGAGAGAGAGAGAGAGAGAGAGAGAGAGAGAGAGAGAGAAAGAATGACAGAGACACCAGCCCCTCCCCTTTATCAAATATAGGTGTCAGGCGGAAAGGCTGGACAAAAATACCATTCACCTCCGACCCCAATATGGGAGCCAATATTTGGCACTGACCTTCCTGTCAACTAATAGGTCAAACTGGACGATTGCTGGTGCTAAACAAGGACAGAGCTAAATCGAGGCTGTGCTGCTGTTATCGGGGACGCGGCTGTTCAGAAGGGGCCAATTTTCCACACAATAATTGTTCAATACAAATCTGAACTGCTCTGATGTATAGAAACGGCCTCTTAATCTACACTTTACAAGACAAATAACTCTTTCAAGATTTCTTAAAAACTAAGATATTTCAATTATACAAAATCAAAGTATGGCTGTTCTGACAAAAACACGTCTCACTTACAAATACATTTAAAAAGCAACACGTTTTAAACCAAGGGGAACGTTGGCTTAATGAAGCTGTTGCTATGAAATCCCATTCGGTTGCTAAGGTGTTGCTATGTTATCCCAGGTGGTCAGTAAGATGCTGCTTGGCCACTACTATGGAATCACAAGAGGTTGCTAAGGTGTTTGGCTGTTGCTAGGGTATCCCAGGTGGTTGCCAAGTTGTTGCTAGTCTGTTGGTGTTGTCCCAGGTGGTTGCTAAGATGTTGCTAGGCCGCTGCTATGGAATCCCAGGTGGTTGCTATGGTGTTTGCCTGTTGCTACGGTATCCCAGATGGTTGCTAAGTCGTTGCTATTCCGTTGGTGTTAGCCCAGGTGGTCACTAAGATGTTGCATGGCTGCTGCTATGGAATCCCAGGAGGTTGCCAAGGTGTTTGGCTGTTGCTATGGTATTCCAAGTGGTTGCTAAGTTGTTGCTAGTCTGTTGGTGTTAGCCCAGGTGGTTGCTAATATGTTGCTTTGCCTTTGCTTTGGTATCCCAGGTTGTTGCTAAAAGGCTCATTCAAAAAGTAGTCTTAGACACTCCTTATAACTTTAGCATGAGTGGGTGGAGCTAAACTGTTGTAGGCTAAATGTTTAAAACCAAACTGCTTCCATTGCCATCAATGAATCTGTCTACATTACCTGTGAGCTGCAGAGCGCAATACACCGTTTTTGATAGAAGCCCCATTTCAATGTTTGACGTGTTGTGTCGCTCTGCCATTTCACCTCAAAACAGATGAGGAGAAAAGCATCCATGAAAGGGGGGAGGATCTCTACAACCCTTCCAGTAAACACTTTGGAGAGGAAGTTAACTAGCTAGTCAGTTAAAACAATGTCCGAAAAGCACAGCTGGACAGCTCCATCAGTAAAGCTGCTGTTTTCTGACCTGTCTGTGATCTGTTCATGTTTTCACTTGATGAACGCACTTGTGTTTCCAGATTAGACATCCTGAAGGCTTTGTGATGCAAGACGATACAACATTTGAATGCTTGCTTGTTGTTAGGACAGTATTATTAGCAAGAAAAATGTGTGATTCCCAGGATATAAGCCCTTTAAAAGAAAAGAAGGGCAGAATGAACCTTTTTCCCCTGATTCTAAGACTTTTTGGGGCTTTTACGTGAGCTGAAGTGTAAATTCACACAAAAAACAAGCGCCTGAAGCCACACTAAGTCAGGAAAAATGCCCTAAGCCCTGTGGGGCTCCTGCCACTTTACAGCCTCATCACCAAATGAAAACCTCAGGCAGGCCAGATTACAACACAGGAGAGATTGAGGGAAGAAAAAGTGGCTGTTTTCGGTTGTGCCCAACAAAGCACAGACAAACACAGGCCGTTTCTTATCTCTCTGAGGCTGAGGTGTTTGCGTGTGTCTGGGTTGTAATATGGGTGCCAGCATAATCTGCATCACAGCCAGGCACATGACCCCAGGATTATCTTCCTATAATCTAGCCTCTGCACCCATGGCGTCGTTGTGGGCTTGGCATCACCCGGCCCGAACGCCTTCACGTGGCTCTCCAGGATGCCAGAGAGGGAGAATACGGGAGAATAAGCCAATCGTGAAGAAAGCCAAAGCATTAAAATCCTCCAAGGTTAAAAGGTCACGCAGCTGAGCTCTACAGAAGAATCTGGTGGAGAATTTCCACCAGATGTGATATTAAAGGGCTGGTGGACTGATTTTGTTCATCATTTAAAGGGCCCATCTTTTTCTCATTGTCATTTTTTGCATGATTTGTATTGGTTTATGTACCAAAATAAGCCATAATTCTTTTTTCTGACATTTTTTTAACCTCCCTATGTCCTAGAACTAAGCAAACTGTTTTTGCTGATGAGCCTTTGAGACTGATATATATGCAAATGGCTTCTGTTTTAATTGGCTGTGCTTCATTCGCAAAAGCAGGCTGGGCTAAAACACTCCTTATAACTTCACTGTGGATGGGCAGGGCTGAACTGCCGTTGACTGAATAGGTATGTATACGTAAATACATTGATTTTTATGACACAAAAAAAGCATCAATCTAAAATGGATTGTTTTTGTAGCTCCGTTTCCATATATGGACTCCATTTTAACAAATGTTCGCAAGCTGTATCAACCTCTCTGCTAAAAAAGTGCTGAAAATTCAGTTTTCTATAGTAGCGGCCTATAAATGTTACCATATAAACTACAAAAATGTAAAAATAACATTAAAAATGAAATTATTAAAAACAAAAAGTGGTTGTAGTATTGGTGTTACTAATATTTGCTTCACTAGGCCTTCAGATTCAGACCAGACATACAGATATTTAAAGATTACTGATGTAATTTCACAGATTTAACTAACTATATTATGACTGATAAGTTTGAGGTTTATAGGAATATGCATTTCTCTGACAGGTGAATTCTGCACATGCCTGTACATGACAAGAGCAAAGAATCAAGGTTTCATCATTCGTTAAACACTGAACACAGCAATCTTTGAGGAGGTATAACAAATTTTTTGTTGTTTATGTGAATAACATGGATTTAGCTTTCCCACCATAAGAGGATGAACGCCCTTCCCTTCCTAATACATTTGATTTACCTCGCCATTTGGCATGGTCTGAAAAATTTAATAGGCTTAAACTCTTAAATTCTGATATTCTGTGTAGGGAACAAAAAAGAAAAAAACAACCTAAAACCCAACTCTGAGCAACAGTCACGAATTGAAGAGCACACAGCTCACATTTTTCTTGATGTCCTTGAGATTTACTTAAGACATTTGTGCACATTTATGTTTCAAAAACAGTTTGACTTATTTCAACATCTCCAATTCTTAGAATTAGACAGATTGTTTTCGTTACTTTGCCTTGACTGATGTACGTAAATGAGCTCTGCTCTGATTGCCTGCCCTGTATTGTATGTCATTGAAACAGCAAAAACACTCCTTATCATTTCAATCATAAATTGAATGGTTGGGGCAAAACGGCCAGTTTTTGCAGCCTAGTTTTCATATATGGACTTTTGTGTAAATACAAATACAAAAATGGCAGCTGCAGTTTCTCCCTTTATATTTAATACTGCTATGTGACATAAAATGTTGCGGCATGATGTGTTAGATACGTCGGACTATGTGAATTACTGTGATTCATCAGAACTCTCACAGGACAGCCGAGACTGAGTGGAGCGTATTCGCACAGCACGCATTTGAAGTTTCTGCTGTTTATCAAACACTCATTAGCATAGCGCAATATTTTGTGCAGAGGCTAATATCACAATAATGATTCACAATGTATTATGCAGCCCTGAACACAATAACAATGCATCTACTTGGCAGGTTGGGTGTCTATCTAATGGAATAATCTTCTGGGTTATTTCTCTCTTCTAAAGGGCCCATTTCCTACATTATTCTTCTGATTTTTTAAGGTGATTTTTTATGTCATAACTCACTTTTACATGAACATTTCTCAACCTCTTTTCATCCATTTGAGCATGAAAAGAGGTTGAGAAAGCTCTGTTCTGATTAGCTATCCTCTTAATGTACACTTTACAAGACAAACTATTCTATCTAAGACTTCTTTAAGCTTAAAAACTGAAATACTTTAAGTCTAGAAAATCAAAAGTGTGGCTGTTCTGACAAAAACACATCTAACCTACAAATACCTTTAAAAAGCAACACCAACAAAGCTAGAAGGGGAAAGTTTGTGAATAAATTAACTCAGCCTGATGAAGTCGTTGCTATGAAATCCCATTTGGTTGCTAAGGTGTTGCTAGGTTATCCCAGGTGGTTGCTAAGATGTTGCTACGCCGCTGCTATGAAATCCCAGGCGGCTGCTAAGCTGTTTGGCTGGGCCTTTAAGACTGATATATGTAAATGAGCACTGTTCTGATTGGCTGGCCTGTCTGAGTTGAAACACTCCTTATAATTTCAGTGTGAGTGGCCAGGCTTAAGATTTTGTAGTCTGAATAGGCAGATATGTGTAAATCCATAAGTTTTCATGATATTCCAAAACAATGAATTTAAAACTGCATGTATCTCTGAGGTGTTACCAGATTACCTGCCACCCTAAAACACTCTGCACATGACCTCACAAGAGCAGCTGATCTAATGGTGTCGTGCTTCCCTACAAATTCTACTGAGTGAGTTCAAACTGTGCTCCCACAGTAAAAACTACTTAAAAAAGTGTTCAGAGCTGAGATATTTATAAGGATTATGTCGTAATCCACTTAGATCCAAGGTATTAATAGAGACAGTAATAAGCTTAATATATACAAAATCATCATTTACAGGGAATTTTCTACTGGGAGGTGTCTGTCTCAAAACACAGGGCCAGGTTCAAGAATGCTTTCTTAGGAAAAAACTTGTGAAGACAAACACTTTGAAGTTCATAAGAATGTTCTTAAACGCAGTTTTCGAAAGGAAAAACCTCTCAAATATTCTCTTAAGATAGTCTTATTTTCTTAAGAAATCATCATTCAATCTTCATACCATGAATGACACAAGATACATTTTGAATTTGTATTACCTGTTATTTCTGTTATTTAGTTTAATCCACTCAGAGGAGAAAAATGGGGGGGAAACATCAAATAAAATATTAAAAAATGTTAGCAAACAAGATCTACATGTTATGATGGAAGAAACAGCCAACAGGAAAAAACTCATCATGGGAAAATACGATAATTGTGGGGTGACGACAGAAACGAGGACGAGGAGCAGCAGAGGCGTCCGAATTTGATAAATTTAGATGCTGACCTCGTCAACTCTCAAAGCCGAGTGTGAGAGACGAGTGTGAGGCTACCGTTAAGAACACATTTAACAACATAATAATAATAAGAAAATAACATAATTCTAAAAAGGCTTGGTGAAAATAATACATTACATTTTTATGAGGAGGCTTCAATGTTTAAGATGTTCTTGATATCATTCTAAGTGAAGTTGAAAGATTTTGTTTTATTAAACCTAATTCAAAAAAAAAAAAATTCTGTCCCACGTTTTCAGCCACGCCCCTGCATTTCAAAGCAAGAAGTGAGACTGCATCCCCGTTAAACATGGCCACATGGTGAGCAGGTAGATCCCAGTGCAAAAGTGTGCCAAAGATTGAAAATCAGTATTTAACATTAAGAATTGTCACTACCGAATCTGAAATTATGTAAATTAGATAAGGAGGTTTGTGTTTTAATAAAAAATACTATGATGCATGTGTAAAGCTGTTTAAAGGTGTGTTTGCTTGTCATGTAGTGGGTAGAATTTCTGACTTCTGCTCAAAATGAGCCAAAACTGTCACCACGAAACAGTCACGACTGAAACATTTGGTAAAATCTCTCTAAAGTCTCTCTCAAATCTAAAGTAACAGCATGACTGTTTTGGTAGTGACAAAATAGAATGTTCAATTCTTTGTTTTAATAATATAAAAATAATTAAGGTATAGATTCACTCAAAGCAAAAGAAGTTTAGTCTGAAGTTTGTCAGTTTACAGTCCAAAATTAATTTCAATTCTGACTTTGAACCAATTTGTAATTTATTTTGCAGAACTTCCCAAACTTTTACAGTTTTCCAACCTCTCTTTATCCCTTTCCAAAATATATAACTTAAAACTCTTACTTCAAAAAGGAGAGGAAAATATGTTTTTCCATAATATAAGTATTTAAGTATTGAAGTACTTAAGTATTTAAGTATTGATTGTAATGTATTGTACTGCACTTATGTATTGTATTGTATTGCACTGCTCTATGTTTAACTCTGTTCCTTTTTCTCTAGGTGTGACTTTCTGTTTCTAGCAGTATCTGAGCTCAGGACTGGCTTTCTCTCTAACCTATTGGTAACTAGCAAAGATACTTTCTCTGGATAGACAAAGCACTTTTTGTAAGTCGCTCTGGATAAGAGCGTCTGCTAAATGCTGTAAACGTAAATGTAAATGTAATATGGGTCCTAATATTTATCAGTTTTTATATAAACATAATTTAATATAAATTAGTAAGTTAATTTTCGTCAAGTTTCTTTAGGTATGACGAGCATCTCTACAGATTTGTGGAAACTCTTACCCAAATCCTCCAACACTGGCCGCAGCTGTTCCCTCTCCAAACACCTTTCCCTGTGAAGAGCCTATCGGGTTGCTGAAGGAGGGGTTGGAGCCGAAAGTGGCCGAGCCTCCAAACGCAGGAGGACTTCCAAAGGCAGGAGGGCTGCCGAAAACCGGAGCACTTCCAAAACCAGCTGCGGGAACAACACCAACAACAGAAGATGAATTAAACAGAGAATTAGTATGTAAAAATCATAAGAATCTTAGTTTGAAAACTTGGTTCTTTTACTTATTTTTACCATTTTCCATATTTTAGGGTGTTTTCACAAACAGAAATTTAAAGGAGTTTTCCTTCTGGTGCTCTTTAGCAGTGATGGGATCTCAACCACTTGTTCATACCGAAACTCCTTTAGGACTTCGAGCCCACCAGGGCAACAAAGAACTATGGGTAGTGTTGTTCAAGTTGATCATATAACAGATCTGATTAGTGAGCCACGTTCAAAGGTGCAGTAAACGCCGCCAAGCTATTAAAAACCATTAAACAGTTTCTATTGTTCATGGAATCGTCTCCGGTCTAAATTATTGTTTACTGAACTTTACATTTTATTATACTGTATATTATAGTTTGTTGCCTTTTCAGAAAAGCATTAAACTACTTGCATTACAGTGACTGTTGTCCCCGTTCAGAGTTTTAAAACTGCACTGTGTCGTTTTCAGCAGTCTTGTCGCTGTGTATATACAGTACGCCTTGAGGTTCTTTAACTACACAGCAAAATGCAAAGCAGGCCGGGGTGGTTTTGTTCTTACAAAGCACAAATAAGCATGAGCTGTGTTGATTTGTGGGTCTGTTTAGAGGGGTCTGAGGTTGTTTGTCATGTTCACATATGCACAGCAAAGCATGACTTCATTCTTGGAGTAACAATTGTTCTAATATTCCACACTGATTTTCAGACTTTGGGACACAATTTTTCAAACCAAGAGTGAAAATATAAGAAGAGAGCTGCTTTAAAAAGCAAGCAAGCAAGTTCGAGCATTTTCAGTGACCCAGGAGCAACACTTGGTTTGGCTAATCGACGCTTCATTAAATAATGTGTATTTATATACAGAGTGCAAATGTCAGAGACCATAGTTCACTTATTTAATTTTCATTTTAAACAACCATTAAGGATACTGCATAAGGAAGGAGAAAGGCCAAGGAGGTTTATCAAACTGGAGCTCAAAAATGATCCAAAGCTCCAGAGAAAATGGGGCTCCTAACAACCACCTGGGAGACCTGCTAGACACCAAAACTGCGCCCATCAGATAAACAGCACTTAAAACTTTCATCTCTGAGAGAGAGGAGAAAATCAAGCTGCTTCAGATCTGAAAACATCCACAGGTGTTTCTGTCCATCCTTCCACTGTGAGAAGACGACTCAGCGCTATGGGTCTGAAAGGATGTGTAGCTGTCAAGAAGAACCTCACTGAGAAAAGGAGACACATCAAACAAAGAAGCTGAACAATGGACTGACCACTCCAGAGAACAGACCTCAACATCACTGAATGTGTTTGATTACTTCAGAAAACAATCAACCAACTTCTAAGACTGAACTTTGGAGGTGTGTCTGCAGATTTCTTAGAGAAACTGAAAGTGAGTCTCCTGAAAAGAATGGAAGCTGTAATAAAGGTGACACACTGACCACTCAAACATCTGATAGTGTATTTAATTTTTGAAGGTTCTGTGCAATGTTTTCTTTTTGTCTGAGCCTGAAAAATGAATAACTTGTACTTAATGGCCATTTTGACTGGACATCAAATAAACAAAGGTAGTCTGTACTTTACTGTACTGTATGTATGTAATTTCTTTCTCCCCATCAGCTGAGTCACGGCTGCTGAGTGTCCTTGCTGGTTCTGTGTTACTCCTGGCCCTGGGCTCTAGCACTGATCTCTCTGAAGCTTCAGAGACAGCGAGACTGAATGAACGCTGGAGGCCCTGTTGTACAGAAGGTTTTCCTGTCGCTCTGTATTGATTGCTAACCCCATTCACGCTGGTCCCAGAAGGGAGGGGTGCGTTCAGAGCCGCTCTGAAATTACAGCCAGGCTCCGCGCACACCCCAGTGAATAATTGATTGAGCTAATGTAATTGGATTACATTCTCTGGATCACTGCCATTAATGGCCAGAAATGAGACTGTGAAAGGATCAGCTGGGATAGATGTGAATTTATAGCAGGCAGAGCGTGAGAGAACAGAGTTAGAAAAACTTTCCATCTGTGAAATAAGTAAGTTAATAAATAAAAATATACAAAACATGTCGGTACAATAATGGAGAAGTTTGTTTTCCTCATTTCCCTTCCAAGCTTAAACTCCACCAGGTAGCATGGTGCTAACCGCATACCCACGTTGCTCATGTCTCAAACCATGTGGAGCTGTTCAGTAACCTCTAATAGACTTCCTATACTGTATGACACACTGTTATCCATGAACACGGACTAGAATATGTCTCACAGCAGCCCACGTGTTTGTGCGTTTGTCCATTTTGTACAGTACTAATGTTTCAGGGCGAATTACAGCTGTATGCAAAAATTCGAAATCTGCTCAAATTATGCTTTGTTGCTGAGTAAAAGGAAGCTTACACATCCTGTAAATTTTACTTTACTTAAAAACCATAATAAATATACATAAATAAATAAATAAATAAACAAATAAATAAATAAAAATGTGCCAGAATTTTTAAGGTCAAATTTTACGTTGCCTCTTTTCCCCCCAATATGTTAAATTCAGCAAGTACACACTAATTATTTAGTTTCACTTTTTACTTCATTTTCAAATTAACAAAATGAGCTGTAGCACTGCTGCTGCATCACCAATAGGGCAGCGTGCTGTCAGGGTCAGCTAAGGTTCTGCTGCTGCTGAAATACACACAGATGTTTAATCCTTCAGCACCTGATCTTTACCCATCACTCCAATGCTATGATTCTCATCTCCACTGTACACAAATCCCACAATCCCCCTCACCAAGGCTAGACGGATCACCAGCATCATTCATATCATTACACCGATTACAGTTCGAGAGATCCATTCAACCTTGAATATGAAGATTCAGTTGATGGCAAAAGATAAAACACTAAACTGTGTAGATGGGCTGCAATGATTGGTCGATTCATTCCGTAATAACTAATTATGGGAAAAGTTTTGACTTCCTCTTTTTTCACATTTTCTTACTTAAATGTATTTATCATTTATTTCTCTTCATGGTCATGTTCTTTATTTTTCAGTAACATTTTACTGTCCTAAGTCTCGGATTATTTTGTGTTCAAAGCACTTTGTGAATGTGTGTAAAACAGGGGGTGATATGGCTTCTATTGTTTCAAATAAACACTCTGTCATGCTCTATAATGTTCATATGATCCACACAGTCATTGTGACAGACTGTAATACACTACAGGAAGTGTAGGGGGCGATATGGCTTCTATAGTTATATTTAAAAAGTGCTCTATAATGTTCATATGATCCACACAGTCACTCTGACAGACTGTAATACACTACAGGAAGTGTAGGGGGCGATATGGCTTCTATAGTTATATTTAAAAAGTGCTCTATAATGTTCATATGATCCACACAGTCACTCTGACAGACTGTAATACACTACAGGAAGTGTAGGGGGTGATATGGCTTCTATAGTTATATTTAAAAAGTGCTCTATAATGTTCATATGATCCACACAGTCATTCTGACAGACTGTAATACACTACAGGAAGTGTAATTTCTATTTTTTCACAGAAACAAAGAAGAAGAATTTGCTTACTGCAAAGAATAACTGATGACTAAAAAATGATGGAAGCGGCAAAAACAGAGAAGAACTAAAGAAGCTAGGATATTAATAAACAAGTCTATTAATAAACAATACTTGACAGATCATTGACTGCAGCCCTAAAATGCTGCATTAAGTCATGGAACACAGCTGATCTGGAGAAGTTCCCTACAAACAATACCAATAGAATTATTAGGATTGTGTCTAAAAATGCTCTGCTGCGCTCACACTATGGTGCTTTGAGAAAACAGGGCTCTAGATAGGCAAAAAAGGGCATACATTCTCTCTGATTGGCTGCTGTTTGAATCACTTGTTGAGTAAAACTCTCACACCGTAGGATTCTTGAGCGTTTTAAGTCTGAATTATCAAACGTTTGATATTATCGGAGGGTCTCTGATCACTTCAGATTTCTATCGGAGGGCTAAAAGTTCACTGGTTTCTCCTCTCACACTACCAGATCATCCGCGGTGTCAGTCACTTCCGATTGAGCTCCCGGCCTGGAAAATCGCTTCAGATTGTGAAAATTTGTCGCAAGGGGCAAATCGGTCTTAAAATTGTGTAAAAAATAGTGTAGTGTAGGCCCGGCTTAAAAGACTCGTCAGACATGTCGGAAGAATACACTGTGATGTGTCAACAGTAGCACCCTTCGTTGTAACTGATCTCTGAGAATGGACCGTACCTGTTTTTGCCGGAGTGGAGAAGGAGCCGAAGCCCTGAGCTGCTACAGAACCTGCTCCAGCACTGAATGTTCCTGCAGTCTTCTGCTCTCCGAATGTAGTCGTCCCAAAGCCAAACGCCTTCGCGCCACTGTTTCCAAACAAACTCGTGGATCCTGCAGGATTCAAAAGGCAGTGTTAACTGTGTTCACTTTCATTTTAACCTTTAACTTTTATTACAGCAGTACAAGCTGAACTAGTACCGTGGTACACAAAACATCTTTTTGGGTAAATTAACAAAAATATGTAAAATGAAGGAAAAAAAAAATCAAATTAAACAGTAAATAACAAACTTGCTATGAGTGCTGAGAATGTCCTTCCCAACCCTCTTGTTTAAGACTTTAAAGCTGTATGCTGTTTAATCGAGTTAAGGAACATGCAGCTCTTTTACTGCCCTGTTGTGGCTCCATATCAGAATTAGATTTTTAGGTAAAATTTATTAATGCTCCTGTGCAGTAAAATAAAGCTCTGCTGACTGTTCTAACACAGTTTTATCAATAAATGGTCTTAAACGCTGGAGATAATGTGTACCTGCTAATTCACCCTTTAACCCTGAAGGTTGGAGTGTAGACTGACTCACCACAGCAACATAGACCACAATCTTGCCTAGCTAGTAGCTAACAAAAGGGCGAAGAGAGAGATTTAAGACAGACATCCATAATTTGGAGACTAACTGACTTATTTGCATTTATAATCACTCCAGCTGGTTTCCTGATACGTTTAATCTGCAATGAGAACACAAAGACTAAGTCAGTTTCTCCTCCGAATTTTCCCGTTCCACCTTAACTGGCGCAGCAGTTACATTCTGGTGCCTCAGGATGTCGAATGTTGAGAGACATTTTACAAGAAATTGTTCTACTTTTGTGGCAAAGTTTCCTGCTGGAGATGAGAGGAAATCAGCTAAAGCCTGAAGTAGAGCAAAGTGAGTCTGTGTTTTCGTTTATATTATATTTTTAGCCTATACTAGTACATCAGCACATACTGAGACATATTTACAGCCAATATGTTAAAATGGACACAAAAATTTGTGGCTCCCAAGGTGGTTTGATTTTTGTTGAACGGACAAAATGGCTCTTCCTAACATTTGGGTTGCCGACCTCTGCTCTAGGGGTTTCCGGACAAGTCACACAATTTCCCAAATGACCTGGTTCGCTCAGCGAATTTAAACAGGAATTCTATAACATCACACATAAATGCACTTGCAACTCAAGTTCAGCTCTACCCACCATCCGAAAACAAACATATTTCAGAACAAAAAGTAAAAAATAAATTACTTAATTTCCCCAAACTTGTGAAGGATTAATGTCCTATTATCCCAAAATAATTACGCATGATAATGAAATATACTTGTAACAATTATTTTTTTCAGAGTGTCATTATTCTTACATATTAAATCAAAATGTTGAGAAAACTGTTTATTTCAACCTAAAAAGCCAAAATTTGAACCTGAAACAGGTAGAAACAGGCTTATAAGCTCATATGGTTATACAGCACTGGTCATATGTTTATAATGAAGTTGTGCTTGTGTTCATTTATGTGTAAGTTTGAAGTAGACAGCCTGGCTAATCTGGCTGCCCCACCAGCGCAAAGTGCCGAAAGTGAATCGGTTATTAGAGCCTCTCTTAATAAATCTGCCCTATATGTTGTACTGTGTACAAAGTGTTTTGTATTCTGGTGTTACCACAGCAAACAAGACCGCGGATGGGAAAAAGTAAAGTAAACAAGGCTTCTGATTGAATGAACAGGTGAGAGAACACAGAGAAAGAGCAGTGAGGACACTGTTAATGTATACGCAGCAGTTTACTGAGCGGTTTGAGATTAGCGGGTTACTGTTCGCTGCACAGACACAAAGTGTGCAGCAGACGTGCTGCGGCTTGATATGAGGATGGATGATAGCGGAGAATTAATAGAGAATGTGATCCTGTGGAGAAAGTTTGTATTCATAAATTACAAAGTTTCTTTGCTGTGTGGTTTAAAATTACAGCACCTAACTGCTTTCACAGATCACGTCAAATCGATTTATGCCACAACACTGTCAGATTGTGGTGTAACAAAATGGGTCAAATGTGTGTGACAGATGACCAAAAGAAACGGAATTTTGTATTTGACATAACAGACCTCTGATCGAAAACTACTTAGGACTCATGTTCATGTTGAACACTGAATCATAGGTAGCTGCATTTCATTTATGTAGTATGTGTGTGTAAAAGGTATCACAATATCACAACATACAGACTTAAATGTACTTAAGATTCAATGTTTGTTCATTTTTATTTTTCTACATTATTTGAATGGACCAATGCAGTGTTTCTTGTGGATTAAGAGGTTTGGCCTGGAGGCAATGTGAAGAAGAGTGGGGGGGATATCAGACCACTGATAGGTATGTTTTTTTTTCCCATCCCTACTGGGGAAATGGTTGTGATTCTGTTTGTGTGTGTTTATAAACAATGTAAAAACACTGTGTATTCTTGGCGGGAATTTGCCAAGGCCGAACATCTAAACTGACCAATGACTTTGTGTCCAAACTAAGCTCCTTCACTGAAATGTGTGAATGTGCTTCAGGTTAGAAGTGAACTGATCTCCTCACCTCAATTCTGTTGAAGGCCAGGCATATAGACACAGAAACTGTTTGGATTTCTTGCTGTTTTTGTAGAAATTGTTTATTTCTTGAGCTTTCGCCACCGTTTCCAGTTCAATCAGAACCCAAAGCTGTTAGGACTGGCTGGAGCATTTTACTCTTCAGGGCGTCTCGTAGAACTTGTCTTGATAATTATATGAATTAATAGAGACAAGCTATTTTTCAGTGACAGTTAAAACTATGTTGCTAAATGAGGTCCTCTGCAGTTCACCCACTTCCAGTGCTTCACTCAACAGCAGCCTAACTGCACCTGTGTATGTGACTCAGTCTAACTTAGCAGGTTTGTTGTGGGGAGTGAATGTTGCCGTAACCACAGCAATGTGTATGCCATTAGCGGCAGGGACGTTACTTCTGTCAGCCATAAAGTGTGGAGATGAGCTCAGGTTGCAGTATAGTAGTTACTGAAAGGGAACAGAGCCGGGGTAAGAGCTAAGCCAACCCAGCCTGGACCTAACAAAACTCTGTTTACCTACATCGTCAATTTTTCTTTTCCTCGGAAATACCTAAGTAAGCTCATTTAGAGCATCATAAGATAGTCTGCTAAATGACAATGTAATATTGCCTATTAGTGCTGTTAACTAACTGAATTCTGTAATGCGGGCACGGCGGGAATCGGGCCTCCAGGGCGAGTCACCAAGGCACTGAGGATTGATGGGTTGGAATGTCACACTTTATTTGGATGGTCCCATATAGACGCTGTACAGATACTTAAATCATTAACAAGCTTTCTGGTGATGTTCAGTTGATTATTAACAACATTATGGTGAGGGTTAGGGTAAGGAGTAGATGTAGGTTTTGCTTTGTGGTTATGATTAGGGATAGATTTCATAAATTCTTTCACACTGAACTTGAGGTTCAGCTGCATTCAATGGATATTTAGTTATTACCTATAGACAGACTGAGCACTTACAAAGCATCTACAGTGGACCATCCAAATAAAATGTTACTTTTCCGCCATGGAGGTTTGTTACGAGCCGAAACACTGCAATACAAATGCTCTAAAATCACTTGGATCAAAACATGAATTAACATTAAAAGTCAAAAATTTGCAGCCTTGTCCAGTAAAGTTACTATTTTGGAGAGACATGTTTTTCTTTGCACATCAACGATTTTGTGGTTTGGATAAAAGGCCCCTCACCTGTTTGATTGGCTTGGCCAAACCCGCTTGTCGTGGTGGTTCCGAATGGGTTTTTGTTTGCAGCGTCTTCACTGGGTTTTCCTCCTAAACCGCTGAAAAATCCCCCACCAGAGGAGGAGGTGTTACCAGCCCCCGAGCCAAACAGACCACCGCCAGACGAGGGCTGATGGAAGAACAGGAAGAGGAGAGAAGTCAGATAAGTGAGGTATGATGATCTCAAAGACTGTGGTCTGACTGATATGACAACAGTCAATGAAACCAATATTGATCTTAAACAGCTAAAAGGTATGACAACTAATGATATCAGCCAACATATTTATAAATGAAACAGACCAATAGTTTTAGTTATGTAGTCCTTTAATGACTGATATGACTGCTGTGGTAGCTGGCAAACAACAGCTGTGCACGTTTTTCAGGACAAAGACCTAAAGTACCGCCTCTGGGGGACAGTTTGACATTGAAATGGAAGAAGGGAAGAGAGGGCAGAATGAACTACGCCATTTTCTGCTTCAGTGAGAACAACAGACCTCAAATTTATAACCAGGACAAGGAAAAAAAAAACACCATATCTTTACAATGGTTTAGACTGAGGAACAAAGATGTTTCCCAGGATCACTGCAAATGATATCAACTTTTGGCAACTGGTGACAGGCAGC
Organism: Colossoma macropomum; assembly: GCF_904425465.1. Taxonomy (NCBI): domain Eukaryota; kingdom Metazoa; phylum Chordata; class Actinopteri; order Characiformes; family Serrasalmidae; genus Colossoma; species Colossoma macropomum. Next base: position 23,164,502 of record NW_023494794.1, read on the forward strand.
ATTGCAGAGTAGGGCTGAACAATACTGAGGTCATTTTTAACGGTTTTTGCTGTGAGCATTTAAATTTTTGGGAAAAACGAGAAGTCAAACATTTACTCAGATAATCTATTCTCAGAGCTAATTATCACCTCATCGCTGGAACAGGTGGGTAAAGATCAGTAATAGAAAATATGGACAAAATACCATATTGCAAATATGACATGCCTGGCAGTTTGGGTCGTCATGATACCAGACTTTCGACTTTGACACAGATAACAGATGTATTAGAGATACACCACAATAACACTTTACAATCATTTGAATGGCACTGAAAATGAGAAATAGTGCAGTTTGTTTTCTTCGCTTTCCTGCAGGGGTCAACAGTTCAAACAGTCTGGGTAGCAGATCAACCGTGAAAATATTAGCTGTTTCCTGTTTTCAAGGAGGAACATTAGACAGGAGATTTATAGTGTCTATTTACGCAGAGTATCGAGAGAGGGGTTAATTTATCTGCTACAGGTTTAATACCTGAAAACAACAATCCGCTCAATAAATACACAGAAAACAGCAAAACAAAAGAAGCGGAAAGGAAAGTCTCTGCGAGCATGCTGACGCCATCTGTACCCTCAGATTCATTCACAAACCACAGACGAAGAGCAAAGAATAACTAAAAATATAATATAAAACAAAGAGTGTTGAATTTTGTGGCACATACTGTTATTATTTTAAATTTTAGTCACAGAATCGTCAAGTTGTTTTTATGTAAACAGTTTTTATTTGTCAGCTCAGTTTTGTTCTTTTGAAAGCTGTTTTTAATATTATAATGTATTTTCTTTAATACCTTATAATTTTTAGGTTTTGTAAGTTTATTTAAAAGCATAAATAAAACAACAAACAAAAAATCTAGCTTTAGCTAGAAACGTTAATTTCCTGCCTCACTAAAGTGTGAAGTAGTTATTAGATTGAACCAGATGTTACCATTTTTAAATAGAAAATGTTAGGGTACTGAGTCATTTGCTACACTTCAGTGTTGAAACAACATGCAGAACTTTCAGAACTTTGTGCAGCATAATAATATAAATAATATAATATTACAATATAATAAAACACACTGAAGAACCTCTGATGATGATTAAAAATCTCAATGTAAAGGATCAATATGTCAATAATTATCAACCCCTAATACAGTTACGCCAGGATTAACAAAGACATCTGACTTTGACTACAAGCTCTCTCACTATTCAGCTGATTAAGGGTTTAAGTGTTTAAGAGTTACACCCCTGTGGTGAACAAAGTAAAATAGGTTTCTTGCCAGTGAATGACAGTACGAGCTGAGTGAAACAGTGATCATTTGTCTGCATGTGTAAATTAACACATTACCTGACCAAAGACACTTCCACTGCTGGGCTGCTGACCAAACACTGAGGACGTGGGGGTGCTGCCAAACGCTGTCGGGGGGGAAAAAGAAATGAGAAACAATGAAAGTGACATAAGAAACTCTGGGTTTGCTCTTCAGGTTAACCTGTTATAAACAAGCACACTAAGGCTACATTCACACAGGAGGTGAAAGTGGCCCGAATCTGATTTTCTCACCAAATCAATTTTTTTTGTTAGGCTGTTCACAATATATTTAAAATGTGATCACACACCTAAACTGACCCACATGTGTTATGTACTTTATTGGTCCTACAAGGGAAATTTGTCATTTTGCTGCCTAATCACGCCCAATCTGGGAGCAGCACAGCGTCACCAGCAGAGCATCGCCGCCTGGGGCAGTGGGGGGGGTTGAGTGCCTCGCCTATGGGCTCAACGAGGTATGCCTAGTCAGTTGTGGGATTTGAACCCGCAACCGGTTGGTGGCTCACTTCTCCTACCACTAGGCTACTGGCCACCCCATGTGCAAAAGAACAATGCTTCACGCAGCGCACTCATCCAGAGGTAAACCATCATGACTGCCAATGAACGCCAGTTGCTCCCAGAGGTTTCAGTTTCATCTTCTTCAGCATCACAGGAGCCAACAAGAAGCTTCATTGACTGACAGCTGGACTCATCACCCAGAATGTGTTCAAGCTCACTGGAAAAAGGGCTCCGTCACGTCTTTGGTTCACAGCTTTGTGCGCCCGCAGCTGCGCTGTATGAAACTGATGATGTGCAATATTTTATTTGCACTTATATCGGTCATAATTTGAAAACATTCGCTTCTTGGTTCTTTATTAAGTTAATCTTTTTTCCATTTATGTTTTTATGACGTAAAAGTGACGTTACCAGCTCACTACAAACTACTGCCTCCCCAGAGTTCAGGCCCGCGGACCACTACACGGTGCTTCCACAGGTTGAGAAACCCTGCTGTAGAATGCTATTCTATAGCTATACTGTCTTAGTATATACACAGTATACATATATACAGCGAAAATATGTAAATGAATTATGAAATATGAGATATTCTGACTGGAACTCTGTGTAAAAAGGTCCATACTAAGGACAACAAATACTATATTAGAACGTATATCCTTCATAGTAGAAAAAAAACGAATGCTGAAAAGCACCGATTTGCAGTCTGCGCTGTCTAATCATCTCTTAAGTGATGTCAGTCTTTGAGCTCATCTCAACATTAGCTATTCCCAGGACAATACTGAAGTGAATGGGTTTATGATTCATCTTCTGTCTTTGTGGATATGCTTGTGTTTCACTTCCAACTGTCATCTGACATTACCAACACCCTGCATGGTGTCTAGAGCGTGACAGATAATAAGAAAACAGAGAAAAATTCTGTTCTTCTTTTATCATTAATGTCAATGGGTGCACAGAAAGTGCTTTAAATGGCTAGCAGTGACTCTTTTTCAGCAGCACTCAAATAATTCCACTGTGCTAGGACTGCATTCACTCAACGTCTTCACACCTTCCTTGAAATGTCATTACAGAGATGCGTATGGTTACTACTGAGCATTTTGGTTCATAAAATAAACAGCAGGTTACTGGCTTTAAATAACTGCGCAATTGCCTTCAGAATGAAAAGAGGAAAAATTAATGATCCTCAGAACAATGAAATGGTGTTAATACTGTTCACTCAATGCCTAAATATAACATTATAAACCTACTTTTGCCAAATTATCAGTAAGACTAACAATTAGTCATCAATATGATCCACACAGTCATTCTGACAGACTGTAATACACTACAGGAAGTGTAGGGGGCGAAATGGCTTCTACTGTTTCATTAAAAAGCTCTATAATGTTCATATGACCCACATAGTCATTCTGACAGACTGTAATACACTACAGGAAGTGTAGGGGGCGATATGGCTTCTACTGTTTCATTTAAAAACGCTCTATAATGTTCATATGACCCACACAGTCATTCTGACAGACTGTAATACACTACAGGAAGTGTAGGGGGCGATATGGCTTCTATAGTTTCATTTAAAAAGCTCTATAATGTTCATATGACCCACACAGTCATTCTGACAGACTGTAATAGACTACAGGAAGTGTAAGGTATATGATGTTTTGATTAGCTGATTGAATGATAATCAATTAATAAATCTACACACTCACCGAAAAACGGTGCTTCAAGGGTTCTTTAGTAGAACCATGAACACTATGCATGATTAAAGGGTTCTTTGCATCATAAAAGGGTTCTTCGGATTGATGGAAAATGTGCATGAATGTGCTACAGAAGGTTCTTAATAGAACCTTTTTGAAAAGCGTTCAACACAGCACCCAAAAGGGTTCTTCTGTTGTTACGGTGTCAAGCTTGTAACAATAGAAGAACCCTTTTGGGTGCTATTTAAAACCATTCTCAAAAAGGTTCTATACAGAAGCATCTACAGCACACTCCTTCAATCTGAAGAACCTTTTCATGATGCAAAAAACCCTTTAATCATGCAAAGGGTTCTTTGAGTGTTTGTGGTTCTAGATAGAACCATTTTCTTCTCTAAACAATCCTTGAAGAACCTTTAAGAGTGTATTATAGAGAATACGTAAACTGAATCATGTCTTATTCAGTATAAGATGATCTACTTGATGGTTGTAAGCTTCCTATCTGGGCTATTTGGTTAAATAAACAAGTGACTGAGTCTCATTAATGTGTGACTGGGTCAATGTTTTACTACAGAACAGGAGTAATTTAATAAATGCTGAACTTGCAGACCCACCCAGGAACCTACTAGCCAGCTAGAGGGCGTTTCTCCAAACCTTGTCCATTCTGATTAGATTTGAGTGCTCTGATTATACTTTGGCCTGATTAAGTAACACAGCACAGGCTAAAATGTGATTAGGCTGTAATAGACAGAATCGATTCAGTACTCAGTACCGATATCAGGCTAATACCTTTAGAAATGCTGGATCAGAAAAAAATAACAAATCTAATCCTATTCTGTAACTAATCTGGTCTGAAGTATCACAGATCTGCACAACATAATCTACAGCAAAGTGTCTAATGTGATCTAACATACAAGTAGTTGGCCAAGTGTACCTCCTATTTTAAGTAGTCTAAAGCCTTTTTTGATTGGGATTAGTATTACCTGGGAACGTGCTGTAATTTGAGTGATTTTAATCTAGTACGAATCCGCCATGTCCGTTGTTTTTACAAATCTGTAACAATGACCTCATAATTTGCCAAACCCTGAGCTCCTCAGTACTAGTAATCCTGCTTGAATCAACCTCTCAGTAATGTAATAAAACCAGGTAAGAGAAAACGGACGATGCTGAAGTCAGCTTCCTATTCGCCAGCTTTTTGATAAAATTTCTGTGTTCCATCTTAAATGGTACAGCATTCTCTTATTCACACCACTTTCTTATTTGCCAGCCTCTTGTTTGAATTCAGTAACTGCTGCACCATTTAAGGTGGAAAGAGAAAATCTGAATACGAGGCTGATGGATAAGAATCCGACTTCAGCTTCATAGAAAACATCTCCTTTTATTTCCTTTGTGAGGATGAGGCTATCAGCTAAAATGCAGCTCGATTTGACCCTTAATCCTCAAGTTCGTGACAAGAATACAGTTTCTGGTGAGGGCTGAATTACAAGGTGAAGGAAATTAAAATATCTGGAAAGTTCCTCTCACAAGGCAGTGCGTTTTCTGTCTTGTTAAGTTGAATGAATCCACACCACTAGCCTAATACTAGTCTATAAGTCAGTTAGCCGCATAACGTGTTGTTATTGTTCTGAAGTGTGTCTCTGTCTCATAAAGTTGACAAATGTAGGCGCGATGATGTTTCGTTCCAGGCTATTTGGGGTCATTACAGAGATACTTTATCCCGTATGAACTGGCCAGTCAAACCCCACACATATTAAAATAACGAACCTTCTCCGGTAAAACTAATCCCACTCAAAAAGGACTTAACTTTGCACTGTTAGTGACGTTTCTGTTTTATTGTGTGAACAAAAAAGAACAATTAAAAATAACAAGGTTGCTGGCTAGATTTTTCCTCATATAGGGTAGTACAATGATGATGATGGTTTTCATTAAGTGGTTACAGTGGTGGTGATAGGAACCAGACGTCCACCTCTAAAAGCTCCCTCACAGAAAGTTATTACATGAAATGGTTATGAATTCAATGCCTGATGTCTGAGGCATTGTTTTCTGACAGTTTTATGAGACGTTTTTGACCTAAAACATATTTTTAAAAACACATTCAATGTGGAAGCGTACCTGCAGGGTATTAGGAGGCAAAATAGTCCCCAAAGAAAACGTATTACTTCAGATTTTCCGCCATGTTACCATCATCAACAGTCCATTTAAACTCAGAAGACACGTGTAGGTTCACTGCTGGTTTTGGATGGTAAATAAAATGTCTGTATTTCTGTTGCAGTCATAGTGACCCCTGGTTCCTATCACCACCACTGTAAAGAAATCTTAGAAATAAATACATGGCATCTTTACGATCAGTGAATTAATATAACAAATCTGAAAGCTAATACATGCTTCCTCTACAGATCTGCATAATATTTCAATTAGCGAAATTCTTCAGAGGACAGAATGTGACCTACGAGCTGTAAACAAACAGGTGGAAGATAAAGGTCCATTCCACAGTCTCAGTGAGAACCCAGACAGGAAGCTGATCAGGCTCAGAGTCTGTGGGCCACAGATCAGCTGTTTTGTTGGGTGACCCACCCAGCCGTGTAACACTGCCAGGAGAATTCTGGGAATTCATGGGAATGGAAGAGCTCGTCAGAACGCAGCCCACGCCCTCAGATTAAACACCCGCTGGTGCCCCTGAGATAATGTCCCCAGCTGCCACCCAGCGAGAAGACCCTGGCACCTGCTGACCTCATATAGCCTGGATTCTAAGGCATTCACTTTTTGTTTAGCATGTAAAAAGCTTTCAGTCTTGAATTTGGCATAATTAAAATGATAATATTAATGAAAAGAGCTCTGGACAACTACCTATACCGTCACACAGAATTTCTACAATGCTGTGTCCTAACACTACTGAGATATTTTGCTTATAACATTTTCTGATTTCAAAATTAATTTATTTTAGGATAGATATTGCATATTGTGATTAATTTTAAACAAAAATTACAATTAAATTTTACTTTTCTATCACTCAAATACACTTCAATGCAAATTTAATTTTACATTTTAATGCACTATTACTGTTCTGTTTATTTGGTGAATGTAATATATAAAATATAAAATGTGGCCTGTGCAAAAGTTATGGCAAATTGTATATTTTATTTGTATGCTTTATTTTTGTCAATATGTTAATATATAATAGCAATAGTAAAGAGAAACTGTGCATCAAAATTTGCAAAAATGTCGCGTCATATTTTGGTTTGTTCCCTGTAGAGAAAGTGTTTGAGAAATGTGTGTGAGAAATTTATTTTCACTTAAATCCACAAAAATTTAATTTGACCAGGGGTTTAAACATCTGCACCGACTGTATTTACATGTATTCATACAGTAATTCATATTCGGACCTAAACTCAAACACTCTACTACCCCACAGGAAGAAATACACAGTCATATCAAAATCTCCTTCCATTTTTTTGTTTAATTTTTCATTCTTCACACAATCTGAAATCATCAGCATCTCTTCACATTGTGTGAACACTTCATAATGAATGAACCAACAGAAATGGTCTGAAATTATTTCCAATAAAATCTTGCTACATTAACACTAGTATTGTCAAAGTTAACATGTTAAAACCGCATCACTAATGATGTTTCACAGCGTTAATGCATTTTCCTAGTTTAATCTGTCAAGCCACTCGTAGTAGTGCAGGCTGAAGCCCAACTGCAGTGTGCTTTATGTTGCTATTTAGGGAAGGATATCAGTAGGATTTTATCGTTACTGATTACTTATCGATATTCTCACTGATACTACTATCCATAATTTGGTGAACTAAAATATAGACATGACATGAAAAGATGCGAAGTTGAAAAAAAACAAAAAAAAACAAAACAAAACATAAGCAATTAGCTGTTACAGATTTCTGCTATGCTTGCTATCGAATCTGAAGTCAGTACAGACTCAGCTTAATATTACTACTTTACCCGATAAGCTGATTTAGGCTTTCAAAATATTCTAATTACTTTTTTTATGCTGAAAACATTACCTGTTATGGGCATTTAGACTAAACTACCTGTAGTTTTAGCATAAGGTTGAAGTTGGCTTCTATTCGCCAGCGTCTTGTTCGAATTTTCCTGTTTCACCTTAAATGGTGCAGCAGTTATAATAATGCGTCCAACCAGCAGATTCAATCTGGTGCCATTTGACAGGACAGCCATTTGAAAATGCCAGCTATGTAGAAGAATTAACGCTACATAAATACTGACAGCAGCCCTGTTTGTCCAGGAGCTTATCGATATTTTGGGACTGACCAGCCAGGAACTGATACCAATTTAATACTGGTTCTCGATATCCACTCCTACTTATGTCTCGACTATCTCTCCCTCGTTCCAATCAGCAAGTCAGCAAAGTTCCACTGACGTCCCTCAATAAATGAATTCCTAACTATTGCCATGCTGAATTTATTTTACGCCAAAGTACAATGAGTCCTGAAGTATCATTTACAAGCACAAAACAATGCACTGATGACGGCATTCTCAGTAACATCAGCACTAGAGCGCCTTCAGCAGACTATACTAGTCAGTGCTTGAGGCAGAACTACAGATAAATAAACGAGTAGCAAACTAACAAAAGCAACAGCTTGGTGGAGCTCCAGTTCCCCTTGAGTGCCTCCACTGTCACAAGAATCAATGAATGGAAACAGTGTTCACCCTGTAGAAATGACATGATTTTCATGTTCTGCAATCATGTGATGAAAATAATGCTGTTGAATTACTGAAAACAATAAATACGTTCTGATGAAGCTTATTTTGTCCAATCATATAGCTACAACAAAATGCGCTGCTTTATAAATGTAAAGAAAATCTTTCTTTAGGGTAAAAGGTGAGCAAACAAGACAATTAATTGCAAATAACTGCACAAAATAACGTGATTAATCGTGATTCTTTTTGCTTGACAACCCTATTCAACATACATTAAAGTAAATTTTTTTCTACTTTTAGGTGATAATTTCAGAGATGCTATGACAGCGACAATTTATAGATATACAGTTATACAATTTTTATTTATTACCTGAGTTTAACAAAAAGCAGTTTTTTGTTTTTTTTTTCCATAGTTTAGGAAAAAAACAAAAAAAAAAAACACAAAATGTGGTCTGTGCAAGGCTGTGTGTTAAATGTTTCCCCCAATATGTTATATTCAGCAAATAAATAGTAATTGTGTGTTAAAATGTGTAGAAGTGTGTTCTCTAAAACGTCCTTACCAGCTGGTTGTCCAAACCCAAACCCAGATGACGTGGTAGTGGTGGTGTTGCTACCAAATAACGACCCCTGTCCGAATCCGGTGCTCTGCTGCCCGAATGCTGGAGCGCTGCTCTGCCCGAAGAGGTTCGTCCCAGTGCTGGCTCCCGAGCTGGTGCTGCCTGCTCCAAAAGAAAAGGAGCTGGCACTGCTGGTGCTGGAAGATCCAAACAGTCCTCCTCCTCCTGCACTGGAGGCAGGTGTGTTAGCTGCTGCATTTGCCGTCTGTCCAAACCCTGAGCCAGTCCCGAAAGACGACTGGCCGAAAGTGAAGCCAGATGCCGAGCCGGCAGCCGCCGCAGGCTGTCCGAAACTGGCAGTGGCGATCTGCCCGAAAGCGGGCTTTCCGAAACCAGAGGTTGTAGAGGCTGCTCCGAAGGTAGAGGAACCGAATGTTGGGGCAGAAGTAGTGGTGGTAGGTTGACCAAAAATTGAAGCAGGGGCTTGAGCAGTGGTGCTGGGTGCTAACGGAGTAGCTGTGGTAGAAGATGGTACAGCTAGTGCGGCTGTGCTAATCACTGGGGTGAAGCAAGTGACGGACAGAGTTGTACCAGTGGTAGTAACAACTGGCGGGGCGAAGATGGAGCCTGGTGTTGTTGAAGGTGGAGCTGTGGTTGTCACTGCTGTTGGGGCTGTAGGAGCTGGTTCAAGACTAACACTAGCTGTTGGTGTAGGTGTAGGTGTAGGTTTAGCATCCGGTACAGAAGTTTCCACTACAGCTGTTGGTTCTGCAGGTGGCGCAGCAGAAGGTGGAGGTATTGGTGTTACACTGAGCGTACACGTAACTTGGGTTGACAATTTGTCGCCGGTTGATGCTGGAATCTCTGGTTGAGCAGGTGCAGGTACGGGTACTTTACTGACAGACACAAGGGATGGTGTGGATTGAGCTGGAGGTTCAAGGCTTGGTTCTGAGGGACGTTCTACAGGTGTTACAGCTGGGGCTGTAGCTGGTTCTGGTGGAGGTGATGACGCTTGAGGTTTTTCAGCTGAGGTAAGTGGAGCAGCTAGGAGGCTGCTGAAGGATGTAACAGCAGAAGGTGCTGCACATTCAGGTGGTTTAAAAACGCTAATTGTGGCAGGAACTCCAAGCGGTGCTGAATTTTTAGAGACATCTGCTGACGTACCATCTGAATCTGACCCGTTACTAGAAGCTGTAGGTTTTGGCAAGGAGCTAAATGTGAATGGGGCAGATCCGTTGCCAGGCACTCCAAAAGCGAAACCTGGAGTACTTTTTGGAGGTTCCTTAACCTCATCAACCAGTCCAACTCTCAGGTCAGAAAATGGGCCCAGGGTTTCTAAGGGGCTGCGCTGAGCTTTAGGGAGCTGGAAGGAAGGTGCCGTGGGGGTCAGTTTGACCGGTTCACTCACATTAGGAGGCTGAACAGAAGTGGGTGGTTTTGGGGTGAGGGGGAAAGGCGTCTCTGAGGGACCAAATGTCATTTTCACTGCGTTGCTGCTGAAGGAGAACTTGTTTGCATCTTTACCTATAAAATGATGGAGACAGAGAGAAATGGCACCACATTATAATACTGACACATTCCAGCCTTCAAATAATGATACTTAACCCTTTAAAGGATTATAACTCAGAGAATGGTCTTAAGACTCATTATCCAGTGACTTGTTAACAATATTCAGAAACTTCTATAAAGTATTCAGTATCTACAATGAATTACAGTGCTGTGAAAAAGTATTGCTTTTATTTTATTTTTGCATATTTCTCGCACTTGTTTTAGATCATCAAACTACTTAATATTAATATATTAGACAAAGATAACCCAAGTAAACACAAAATACTGGTTTTAAATGATGTTTTCGTTTGTAGAAGCAAAAATGCTATTCAGCCCTACCTGGCCCTGTGTGAAAAAGTAATTGCCCCCTCAGCTAATCAACCAGTTAACCAAACTCAACTGGCCACTGGGTTCAATTTCACTAACCACACCCAGGCATGACGTTTAGTGCCAGCCCCGCTGAATCTAAACATCACTTAAATAGAACTGTCTGGCAATGTGAAGGAGGAGACTCCAGCAAACTGCAGTGAGAGCCATTATCAACAAATGGAGAAAACTTTGAACAGTGGTAAAACTTCCCCGCAGTGGCTGGCGTAAAAAATTTCACAGAGAGCACATCGACGACTCATCCAGGAAGTCACAAAAGAACTCGGACAAATGTCTAAAGAACTGCAGGCCTCACTTGCCTCAGTTAAGGTCACACGTTTTCACACTTGGACCGTTTCAGGGTCTGAAGTGTGCATATGTGAACATGCCAAACAACTCACTCCTCTAAACGACCCCAAAAAATGAATTGTTGCAATTCATTTTGAGGTCCCTCTGATTTGAGCACTGTAAAAATAAAACGGCTCCAGTCCGCTTTTGCTTCATGGTAAAGACCTTCTGTACGCACAGCCACAGTCTTACAGCAGGTGTAAAAGGGGTCTGAGTTCTAATAAGTGGTCATAGAGCTCATCCATGCTAAAAAGGACCAGAGAGAAAACCTCCTCTTTACCTTTAACTTACATTGTGAACACAAAAAGCACCGAGGTCATTTGTAGTCGATTCTTTTTCAGGTTCACTTTAACAGAAATCATTTCAGTTAATTTAAAAAGAACTCATAAATGAAAACTAACTAAGAAAGACATTTGGCAAAAATGGCATCCACGGGAGAGTTGCAAGGTGCAAACCACTGCTGACCAAAAAGAACATAAAGGCACGTCTCGCATTTGCCAAAAAAACATCTAGATGACCCCCAAGACTTTTGGGATAATATTCCGTGGACTGACGAGTCAAAGATAGAACTTTTTGGAAGACATGGGTCCCTTTACATCTGGTATAAAGCTAACACTGCATTCCACCATTAGAACATCATACCAACAGTAAAACATAGTGGTGGTAGTGTGATGGACTGGGGCTGCTTTGCATCTTCAGGACCTGGACGAATTAAATTAAATGATGAACCATGAATTCTGCTCTCTATCAGAAAATCTTAAAGGAGAATGTCCAGCCATCAGTTCATGACCTAAAGCTTAAATGCAGTTGGGTTACGTAGCAGGACAGTAATCCAAAACACACTAGCAAGTCCACCTCTGAATGGCTCAAAAGAAACAAAATTAAGGTTTTGTAGTGGCCGAGTCAAAGTCCTGACCTGCATCCTATTATAATGCTGTGGCAAAACCTTAAACAGGCAGTTCATGCTCAAAAACCCTCCAATGTAGCAGAGTTAAAATAATTCCACAAAGCAGAGTTTACTAAAATTCCTCCACAGCGATGTAAAAGACTCATCGCAACTTATCGCAGACTTTTAACTGCGGTTGTTACAGCCATGGGTGGCACAACCAGTTATTAGGTTATGGGGCGGCAATTATTTTTTTCACGAGTGATATAATCAGTTCTGACTTGTAGCTGACATTTGAGTTTGAAAGTAGAAGAGGAGATATTTTTATCACAGTTTGAATTTGATGGAAAATTACTGCTGTGCTTTGCAGAAAGAAAAACATGCTTTACATTTTTGACATTTTTTTTTTGACACTGAAACAAATAAAGTGTGAAGTGCAGAACCTGTCGACACAGAATGTAAACTGAATGCGAATGCATGCATGTAAATTAGGCAGTCAATCAGCAGCACAGATTACGGATGCTAAGGCTGAATACTTATGTACTAAAATTCAGTTTGAATTTTTCAGTACTCTGTAGTGTTGAAGTAATTCAGCTAAAGCATTAAAGCACTGAATTCTGATAGTCAGCGCTGTTCAGTGCTGCTGTTGGACTGATTTCTGTTTGAATGGTCATATTTTGAACAACAGAATTGAAAAACTTACCAAACACAAAAGTTTGTGGGGAAGGCACGCCCTCTGTGACAGGTGGAGGGACCTTTACTGCAGCCTGAGAGGAATTCTGGGGGTGAAAGTAGTAATATTAATTAAAAAATTATAAGAATAAAAATAACAATAACAACATAAATAGATTAATACATAACTAAATGTACAATTTGGTTATACACTGATATAAGAGCTAATTGGGGTCATAATAATAATTATAATAACAGACAGACAGACAGAAGGGTAGACAGATGGACAGATATACAGTCATATGCAAAAGAAAAAAAAATCCCTCTCTTTATTAACAATTATTTGTACCATATAAACAGGCTATTTAAAGCTGACAGTGCTGAAGCTACAAAAACCCACAAACAGAAAACAAACAAAGCAAATATATAAACCTTTTTTGGTGTAAGAAAGGGGTGTAACAATGCATCGTGACAGTGTGATATCACAACGCAAAAAATGTGATTGTGTGCATTGTTAAGAACGGACACTCTTATTATAGTTATTATTTAGTTCTTTTTAGTGAATTTAGTTTTACAAGCTTACGCAACTCCACTCAGCACCTCAGTAAACTGTAGAATTTTGCTTCATTCAAATGTTCCTCAAAACACTCTGAGAATACTAACCGAGAACAGAGTTTCGAGAATCGAATCCAACTGTGGGCTGAATGTACCGTTACAGGCCTGACAGAAAACCACCCACTGGATGTTTTGGATACAAATTTCTCAGGGGCAGGGGTGCTGGAGGACCCAGCCCTCTCTCTTTATTAAGCCTTGTGCGGTGGGCGAAGTTGTCAGATGTTTGACTCTGCTGCTGGAATTTCAGATGGCTCTGGGGTATTTCGCATTACTGTACCGGTGTCTCCTTACCCTCCCCATATGACAGATGACGCCTCTGCAGCTTTCTGTTCCGCAGACGCAGCTTTTAAAATGAGTGCTACTCAACTATGCATGAGGATAAACATGCATGTGGCCATTTGGTCTCTGACCCAACCTATATGTGGCTGATACCTAGAGCAGTTTTGAGGGGCTAAACATTCTGATAACCAATGATTTTATTTGGAACTACACAAATTTTAGTTTTTTTTAATTACACTCTCCAAAAGGTGCAAAACTGTCACTGAGGTGGCCCCCTCAGGGGTACATCTCAGTACCTTTAGTCAGGGAACATAACTGTACCATAATCCATTGAAATTATATTTTCTAAGCTGTACTGACTCCACACACCCCGTCTCGTCTCCAGGCTTTTTATTTTATTGTTCTGTTTTAAAACATTCGGTTACGAAAATCTACAAATACGAACTTTTCACCTGGAAAAACGTATTTAAGGTTCAAAACTGGGCCTTAAAACCACTGTTGTACCTTTGAGGGAACATTTACATTGTTTATACCTTGATGAACAAAAAAATGTACCTGCACAGAACCTTTATTTCTAACAGTCCATCATGATTGCATGACTACAGTTAACAAACACACCATTTAATGCTATGATGACAGAACAGATCAAATGACCTCGCGCACAGTGATATAGTTAGATTGGTGGGGACGCAGTGTTAAGACACTACACAGTGAACGGGATGTGAATAAACAATAACAAAATACAAAATACTCTTAATTTTTCACATCAAAACTATACACAGCAGACGTGAAGCGATATTTTTTTTGGATTCAGTTATTTGTGGAGCGAAAAAAGGGCAGAATATCTACGATAAAGTATTTTGCTTCACAAGAAAGAGGTAAAATGTGACATTATGCAGGACGCTTTCCTCTCTGTAAAAGCAAAAAAGAGTCTGGAAAGTTTCGTCTCCTCATTTAGGAGCTGAAACTGTACGAGGTCTTTCACTCACAGCTCGGATCTGCGTAACTCAGTTTGAGCTGGTGTTGGAGACGCAGCTCCAAATGAGGAAAACAAACTACACAATGAATTGTATTTTTATCATCATCATATGCGCTCCTGCAATAAACACTTTATTACAGGCTGTGATGACAGAATGATTCAAATGACCTTATGCACAGTGACATAGTTAGAGTGGTGGGGATGCTCCAGAGTGAACAAGGCCCTGAGAAAAGACAAGAAGATGCAAAATATAGACGTATTTTTTTGCATGAAAACTACACACGCAGACACAAAGTGATTTTTTTTGGAATTTCGTCAAGTTATTTGTGGAGCGAAAAAAGGGCCAGAATATCTACAAGAAGGTCTTTTGCTTCTCACAAAATAGACAAGCTGCTTTTGGAGATGCCGCTCCAAACAAGGCAAAACAAACAGGCTGAATGTCTTTGAATGCAAATGTGTTGGTTGATTAAACAGTGACATTGGGCAACTTTTCCATTTTGAAAAAGTGAAAGCATGAAGAGCTTCACTGCTTCATTCGAAAGCTGAAACCTTGAGTGCTGAGCCCCATTTTATCTACTTTTGGCGATTCTGGTGTTTTTGATCTTTTAGAAAACGTTCTAGTGGCTGTGGCAAAGCCACTTCATCATCATGGTTGTAGTCATGCCAACAAATAAATCGAACAGTGAGAATAAAATAACGTTGCATTTTCGCATTCCGAAAATAATGTCTGGTGTGCAACACATCATCAGTTACACATGCTTGAATCAACATACTGTCGCACACATAAACTGCACAAATAAAACGCACTTGGAGTGTAATGGTCTCTAGAAGCCCAACAAGTGCTTTCCTGCGCTGGGCTTGAACCCACATGGAGAACAACTAACTTAACCATGTGGTTAAATAGCCCACTGCAAACGAAGCAAAGCACGGCTCAAAAACGTCACTATCCTGAACTACTCGCCTGTAAAACTGTTCAAAACAAGACTATTCTCACTCTCAGTGTTGTGCGTAAAATGCAGAGGCTGTACGGTAAACTCTCTGAATCAGTAATGGCTACTGTCAAAACAAACCTGCATCAAGGAGCTTTTTAAGGGCTTCAATATATTTTAAAATTTTTGTATGCCTACATTAAAAATAAAAAATATTCTCCACAAGGGGGCGCCATTAGTAGCCAAATTGTTTTTGATGCTTCATAAGAGTAGAGCAGCCTTAATTTTATTTATAATGTATCGCGTTACTTACAATGTTATGTTTAATGTTAATTAGTTATTTAACCGTGGTGAAGTTTTTTCTGAGATTCATCAGATTTGCCGGTCACAGTTAAACAGGGGATGCCTCATATCGAGTCCCCCAGTGGCAAAACTATCCAAGGTTTCGCTCCATCTCGGAAAGACCGCAATCTTCAATCCAAAAAAGTCAGTAATTATAAGGAATTTCACTGATACTAATAAAAACTATCAAATGATATTATCGACCAACCAACACAGTGGTTGGTCTCTTTTCTAAATGCTGTAAACGAGCAACAAGAGTTTCCAATAAAATATCAACGTCAGTCTTGTTTGCAGAGAAACAGCGGCTAAGTTTGCATGCAAAGATTTTTGCTGATCTGATTGAATACATTCTGATTATGTATTAAGACTGACGTGTTTATATGCTCACTCTACTCAACAACTTAGGGTACACATCACCATGGCGACAAGCAACACGTGAGTCCGGTCAGAGTGAGATGAGCAGCAGTGAGCAGTGCTTTTGTTTTTAATTACTTTAAAATGTGTCAGACTCAGGAAAACGCCCTTCACATGTCCTTATTAAAGAAGGCCGAGAGGAAGACGTCGTGTTCTGAGAGACATAAGCTGGACGTCCGCCCCACCGCCGTCTTTTAAAGATCAGAACATAAACTTCGTCTCCTCTGCAGACCAGTTTCTGCTCCCACCATGTTGAACATTATAAACTTTTTCTATGATGTGACGCACACAGGCAGAACGTACTTACACGTTCCGATTGGGAATGTAATCAGATTCAGGCGTTTTCATGGTTATTATTCTTCTATTAAACAGATTATTTACAGGATTACCCACCTCGTTCAATTGGATAGAAATTGTATTCCGAATGGCCTCAATCGGACTAGACTATTCCGACTGAGGTGTATACATGGATGTATTCTATTCTCATTGAGCTATTAGTGGGATTATTAACGGATTATTAGGTTGTATTTAAACATGGCCAGTGTTACTCTACAAAACAAGGAGAGATCCCTTTGCAAAAGCATCTCTAATGGTAACCCATAAGACTGCTTCACAAAACAGATCAATTCTACACTTCATTTTGTTTTTAAATTTACTGCTATGTGTGACAAAAAACACTGCAACATGAAGAGATTATTTGAAGCTTGATGTAAAGGTTCAGTTAGAATTGCTGAAAACAGTATTTATCAGAATTAGCTGTTTGTCATTATTGGCTAACAGCAATACTCACTTTTTTGGCCTCTACGGTGGCCAGAACCTGCTGGACGACCTGAGCTGCTGGAGCAGGAACAGACGAGCTGCGGGAGAGACAGACAATACAGTTCAGTGTACTTTACAGAGTAAGTTAATGTCTGAATGTGAGATTCTGTAGGACATTAAAAGGGAATAAACGAGCTCAAAGCATGATATCATTTGATATTAAGTGATGCATGCAATCAAAGTCATTACATTTTGATGGAAGAGCACAGGAAAACAAGAATGTCTGTCTTTTAAATCAAATGACAATGAATTGTGGGGGACATGAGCTACCAATGTTAAAAAAAAAGCACATTTTGATTTCTGGTTGAATGAATAATTATAGCCACACCTCACTTCTTTTTTTTTTATTTTTGCTGGACTGGTCAGCCAAGAATAGTCACTGTCCCTAACTGACTCACTGACTCTCCACAGTTGGAACAGTGTAGGCGATGGCATTTTGTTTGCTGTGGCTACAACAACGTTAAAGGACAAAGTAGACTAATATTTCAGTAATGCAACACCGAACGCAGTGATTAACCACTCTTTTCACAACGGTCATAATATATGACTTCCTCCTGTTCTAAAGATCCCTCAGCTGAGCACCACATTTTTTCTTCAGTAACACTGATGGAAAATAGTTTCAGTATGTTCATAAGGCCACGTCTGAACACTTATGGAGATGGAAAAAAATTACGTTCACCAGGAAAGGCACGAACGATACTAACAGATGTAGGTGGAGCTCAACTTGAGTGTAGCTGAGGGAGGCCACACTGTGTTTCCACTAGGGCTGGGACCCCTCTTCAAAAACTACTGCCATACAATTAATACAAAAAGGCCTTTTTTGTAGGAATGCTCTGAACACTGACTAGAAACTCCAGCCCGGCTTTTCTTCTTTTGCAAGTGCAGCAATTAAGTACCTTGTGAGCGCCCACAGAGTAACAGCCATTCTACTAAAAAAGTTAAACAAGCAGGTAGTTAAGAGACACGTTGTGAATAAGCTGTAACTCTTTGTCGCTCCCTCTGGCGCAAACAGAAACTGTGCATTAGATATACTGAAAATGCACCTGGAAAATACCTGTGGTTAAAAATAATGAAAATGTCTACATTTGTCAATAATTCTGTCCCAAGTCATGTATTGGAAACATCTGGATGCTGTCCATAAAGCAGCTGAACTACAATTACTTTTTTTTTTTTAAAAATAGCTGTTTGAATTCACGCATAAAAACAAACTGCCCTTTTATGACTGACAGTAAGCCTGAAGCGTGTAATTTCTGTATGAGGCACAGTATTAACTGTCACACCGGAAGAAAAAGGGAAAAAAAAATGACGTGTTCTGAGGCAGCTCCACTCTCGCTTCAGATCTGGATGTTTAATGTAACATCGAGTATATAAAAAAAAAATATTTCTGTAAATGGAAAACACTCATAAAAGAAACCGCAGCCTTATTACAACAGAGAGATTTTCAATACAAACATAATCTTAATAGCACCTCCCACGGGCGTTACTGTTTGCATTCTGCAGTCAGAAACTGTATAAATAGGGCAATAATGCACGCGCATACACACACACACACACACACACAAAAACAAAACAAAACAAAACAAAAAAAAGCAAAGCTCCAAAACAGGGCCATGGTCCTTCGCGCTTTTGTGCATATTGTGAGTAAAGCTAATTTGGAAACTGGCCTGGGGGGTGTTCCATCCAAATATTCACCACAACAGGGCCAGTCAGGAGCACAAAGCGTAATGAAGAGGGGAAGAAAACGGAGAGAGACGATAATGTAGTGTTGCATCACAGTACAAATGTTATTTTAATGGTAATATATTGTAAATAACACTGGATTATATCTCCTCGCACCCTGCACATAAGCACATCAACACATAATTATCTCTTTTTGGCTCATTTTACATCTGTTTTCTCTCTTTTCTTTGCTTTTATTCGATATTTTCCTTTGTGAACAGACTGTATACGTTTGTAGACACCAGGGTTTTTACAAACATATATGGTGAGGTGAGGTACTGATGTTGGATGATTCCCAAAGGTATTGGATAGAGCTCCATACTTCTGAGGATATAAGATAATCCACTTGCTTAAGGAAGCAGAAAGTATAAGGAAAATGTGAGTTTCCAAAACTGGAGTTCAAAAAAGGATTAAAAGCTACAGAGAAAATGGGGCTTCTAACAACCACCTGGAAGACCTATTAGACACCAAAACTGTCCCCATCAGATAAACAGCACTTAAAGCTTTCATCTTTGAGAGAGAGGAGAAAATCAAGCTGCTTCAGATCTGAAAACATCCACAGGTGTTTCTGTCCATCCTTCCACTGTGAGAAGACAACTCAGTGCTGTGGGTCTGAAAGGATGTGTAGCTGTCAAGAAGAACCTCACTGAGAAAAGGAGACGGACACATCAAACAAAGAAGCTGAACAATGGACTGACCACCCTAGAGTCCAGACCTCAACATCACTGAATGTGTTTGATTACTTCAGAAAACAATCAACCAACTTCTAAGACTGAACTTTGGAGGTGTGTCTGCAGATTTCTTTGAGAAACTGAAAGTGAGTCTCCTGAAAAGAATGGAAGCTGGAATAAGGTGGTGTCTGACTTTGGCACAGAACTGTAAAGAAGCAAACTTCAGACACCAAATATCTCTTAGCTGATAAACCACATTTGGGCACTTTCTCTTTAACATTCCTCATCAGGCTGTCCGTATGCTCTGCAATGCACGGCTTACTGAGGCTAAATCTGTATGGGTAACACATCACTCCACTGATCGATACAGACGGGTAGAGGACATTAGCGGACAGTAGAGACTCAGACTGCACACATATAACATAAAACTACTTCTAGTTTTATCATATAAAGCCTTAGCATTTCTCCTCTTGCTTTCCCAAACCTCATGCAGCCACCCACCTGCATACACGCACACAAAAAACAGCAAATGCCCCCAATTTTTCGCTCTTGACCTCAGAATAACTAGCATGCGGCTGGCTCATATCCAAAACAGCAAGGACACCACTGAATAGAACACTGGAGAAGTGACAGAAAGAAAAAAGAAAAAATGAAAAGAAAAAAATGATAAAATAAAATTAAATTAAATAAATGAATAAAACCACAAGCTGCAACAGTCACTTCTCAACTTATTGATCATATGAAGGAACAAGTCAGGATTCCAGTTAAACAGGATTTTCCATCAAGAAACATGCAGTTGATCAGTGTCTTTAAGTACTCATGATATCCGTGACACGCCCAGAAATGCATATCGTTTAACACAATAGTAAAACCACGACAACAATAAAATATCATAATGGCCACTTCCATCTGTAATTGGTACATTTTCCGACACTGTTTGGACAACTAGGAGCACTTTATCATCTCCAGGGTTCAAGATCAAACTGACTTCTTTATGTTTTAGGAACAAACGTTTCAGTGAACAACATACTTGATATTGTCTTCACTAGCTTTCATACTCAAACACCCCCTCGCTGTGGGAAAATGGCCTAATCCACCTGTACTTGAAGATACATTTAGCCAATCACACCGCGCGTTGGTACTCACTGCCGCACAACCTACCAGGAATCATACTAATTTATTTCTTTAAAGCTACACTAAGCATGTTTTGAGGATTTAGAGACCTCTCTGGTGAAAATGTGTAACTGCATGCAGTGTGTGGAAGAATATTTTTTAACATGGGCTGTGCTTCAGACCCCTTAGCCACGCAGATGAATCTCATGATTGAAAAAGAATTCAAAGAGAACTCAGTCAGAACTTGGCGAAATACGCATCTTCCCAGTATGAGAGTGAATTAACTACCATTGTCTTCAAATATTCACCAGTACAAATGTTGATTTTGAGATCTTTTGAGGCCTAAACATCAAGCGGGACCTTTTTAAAGTCTGTGCATGTGACGTTAATACATAAAGATGTACAACATGATGTGAAAAACTCCCGACCCGACCCCTCTGACTTTTAAACGATTATTTCAGGCTTTAAAGGGCGATTCGCAGCAGCTCACCATGTTTTAGCCTGTTTTAGTCTCCTCACTCAGTTATAATACTTCTTTCAATTTTGACACAAAAACTGTGCGAGTTTGGGGAAAAAGTTAATGCTGACCTCTTCATGAGCTCTAAATTGGGAAATACAAATCATTTCAGTTTTAAAATGATTATGACAAGGTATTTATAATGACACAGGCATATTCGAAGCTGCTGTAGAACATTCAGTATTCATATGTACATGACTGCACACATCAATTACACATATATGCCAAGTTTTGTTGGTAAGCTGTAAGCGGCTCAAGGACAACGGTTAAGATGATGGTTAAATAGATGCTCTTAATTCTGCTTTTATGCACCACTCACTGCTGTACAAACAGAGCCAGCAAACTGTTCAAGGCTGCCAGATTGGACAAGATCTCCAGTTTAGCACTTTAACGCAACTTGAAATTAATTACCACAGATGTTTTTTCATTACCTTAGAAATTTAATTAAGTTTAATTAGGAAGCAAAATAAACATCATTTATGGAATAGAGATTAATAGTAATAATAAAGCAGTAAGCCATGAGAGGCCATGGATTACTGCGATTTCATCACGGAAAGGGTGTTCTACTTCCTTCCCTGTGATAAAATCGTCGTAACCCACGCTCTCAAGTGGCTTATTGCTTTTATAAAATGGCAGCCAAACATAAAAAAAAATGATAAAATACACCTTTTGTTTTCAGAAAATAATCTATTATTAATAATAATCGACATAAGTATTCTGCCAAGAAGTGTAGTTCCTTTGGAGTACAATATTGTTTCCAAGCAACCATGGACTGCTGACTGAGGAGAACGTTTGTCACCCATCGCTGTATATGGTGGTCATTTCAACTTTTAAAAACATTTTGTTGTGTAACAATAAACATATGACAACACAGCACTGTTTAATGCAAAAGTTCCACTTTGTAAGTACTTTTTGGTCACCAAATTACCACTGCGAGCCTTATTTAGCATTAATCCACACACACACACCCTCTAAACCGCTTATCCTTCTGGGTCGTCATAGGGTGCTGGAGCCTATCCAAGCTGTCATTGGGCAGAAGGCAAGATACACACACAAACACCTAGGGGCAATTCAGCATGTCCAACTGACCTGACTGCATGTCTTTGGACTGTGGGAGGAAACTGAAGAAACAATAAAAGCAAAAATAAGGTAAAAGCTTTTTTCCATTCAGTTACTAAAGTGAAACAGGATTGAGCTCCTCTTTTTCTTATCCAATATTCAAATATTAGAAAATGAAAACATCCTATTTTGCACATCGCAGCTCTATTATTTTTTTTACAATATATAAAAATAATTTCGCTCTCTGACCTTTTTGTTAACTTTGTGTATGGGGGTCACTCTGTGTAGTTGTATTGTTCTTAGTATTGTTATCTAAATAAACGTATATATGTTTCTGCATTACTGACCTATTGAATTTCCTACAAAAATAATTGGCTTGATTGGAAAGCTGATTTCCTTTTCAGTTTAATTCGGCTCACCGACGCCTCCCTGTGGCCTACAGAGGCACTCAGGTGCACCTGCGGGCGTCCTGCAGCTCGAGTTTATCAGCTGGACTATGAATAATTGAAGAGTCTGCATTAAAAGTGCATGTGCGTCGGTGGAGACTGCATTAAGCAAACAGAGAGCATCTCACTGACTCACTTCCAGCAACTCACAGCAGCCATTTGCGTGTAATACAACTCCTACAAGCACAGAGTTATGTCACTCAGCCTGTTCACAACTCTGCGGACAATCTGTTACATCCTAGAATAAGAGTTCCGCTTCAAAATAAGAGCTTACATCAGGAATTAGGTCAGTAAGTCCAGCTTCTAAATTAACCCTTTAACACAATGACAAAGAAACCTTTTCATCTGATCTCTTTTAACAATGATGAATCAGGCATTTATTTTGATTAAGGTTGAAACTAAAAGGGTTTTTTCCCAGTAAAGCACATTATCTGTCCAAAAGTATCCAGACACAGCTTCTAATTAGAGAGTGCTATTTTAAAGTGCACCCATTGCTGACACAGGTGGTTTACAGCTTGTATAATCTCCATAGAAAAGTACTGACCAATAGGATGAAACACTAGAGGAGCCGCACATGGTTACCATGTCCAATGCCAAGCATGGGCTAGAGAGGTATAAAGCTCCACAGCCCCCCACCACAAAAAACTGCGTCATCTGAAGTGATGGAGATCCATCCAGGACCTTTAGGATGAGTTGGAGTGATACAGAAGTAGTCATCCAACATCAGTACCTGACCTCACTTAAGATTTGTGACTGAATGCAATCAAATCCTCACAGCAAATATTCCAACATTTAGTTCAATGTGACCGTGCATACCTTTATTAATCACACTCTTAAAAACAAAAGTTCTTAAAAAGGTACCACAGATGGTTCTTTGAGTGATTATCTGAAGAATTATTTCTGTAAATAAGATGTGAGAGACCATTTTAAGGGTTACCTACATTAAAAAAGTTAAAGAACCATCATGTACAGAGTTCACATTCATACATAAACAGTTCTATATTCAAACTTTTGTTGAAAATTTCTTAAGGTAACAAAAGGTGTCCCTTTCCATGGCATCACATGATGGCCCACTTTGTTACTTACTGTTCTTCATAACCTTCTTCTTCTACTCTCAAAAAATAAAATGTTTCTCATGCTGCAGTTTTCGAGCTAGAACAACAAAACTTTGCAATATCACAGGACCTATACCCGATCAGTTTGCTTGTGTTTTTCTAAGCAGTCCAACGTACAGTTTTCGTAAAAAAACAATCGTTTAAGACGCTATTTTTCCATAATAAACGAATGGCAGAATGTTTGGGACATTCAAGTCTAACTGCCACTATGCACATCACTCAAACAGACACTCATACGCAGTACACACAGACTCATACGCTTACAGCTTATTGCTGTGCATTAGCAGCAAAAGCAACGGATTTAAGGTGTCACTGCATTTAAGGTAGCCGTGGCTTTAAGATAGCAATTAAAGTAATGTGGAGTTTTAAGGTGGCAGTGGAATTAAGGTCGTAATGGATTTAAAGTGACAGTGTATTTAAAGCAGCAGTGGATTTGAGATAGCAGTGGTGTTAAGGTTTAAGTAAAAAATTAAGATACCAGTGGATTTACAATAGCAAGAGATTTAAAGTACCAGTAAATTTAAGGTAGCAGTGAACTTAAGGAAGCCATGTATTTAAGGTACTAGTGTATTTACTAGCATTGCCACCACCTGGCAATAACCTGGGACGCCATAGCAACCGTGTAGCACCATCTAAGCAACACCTTCGCAAACAACACCACTTTAACGTTTTAAGGTAATTAGCTGGCTTTTTCAAGTTCGTTCAACTTTCCCTTTCTAGTTTTAAAAGTTTGGTTCTTAGAAAAATCCTTTATTGGTGGAGAACCTTTAGATCACGTGGCAGTTCTTTAGTTATGTCAAAAAGTTCTTCACAGTCAGACTTCTCATTCACCAAAATGGATCTTTAAAGAACCTTGAGAGGTTCTTATGGGAAACAAAAGAGGTTCTTCTATGGTATCAGATGAAGAAACCTTTCGGTTCCATTCAGCACCTCTTATTTTTGAGAGCACACTGCACCATAAACCTAAGCTAAATCTAAAATGTGAACCCACCCTCTCCGCTGTCTTTACTTTGCGGCGAACATCTGAATCATTATTCCTGCCGTGCGACGGCGTCGATGGAGTATTTTTCTTCATAACTGACAGCCAGAAGGAATCTGCATGTAATTACCTGGAGAGTCAACTTTAAGAGGGAAAGATAGCACATCCAGTCAACTCCGAATTAAAATTAATTTATCATCTGCTGTATTTTCAGCCGCCACTGAAAAACAACCTGTCTCACAAATCAAACAAGCGGGGGGAAAAAGGAAAACGCTTCCTCGTCACGATGGCTGTCAAACGCTCAGCTGCCTTCAAACTGCAGAAGCTCCATATAGCTTTCTTTTCTCCTCATAATAAGCTCATTTACATTCAGACTCATCTCCTAGTACAAATGAATGCTCTTCTACAGTTACCTCCCTTTCATTTCAGCTCCAGATGAAGTATAACGACAAAAAAATTGCTTTATTTTGGAATACTAGAATCAATTATCATTAATTATAAAGACATATGGATTATTCTGCTGAACTACTTCAACGTCAGAGTTGAAAACACATTTTGGACTTAAACTGACTTGGACTTTAGTCTAAAATCTCTTCGCCTTCACTGTTTTGATTATGTTTATTTTATTAAAATAAATTAATTAAACATCTCATTTTGCCACTAACAAAGCAATCATAAAACTACCGAAACTTTACCAAATGTTACAGTAGTGACTGTTTCAGAAGTGACAATTTTAGCTTAGCTCATTCAAACAGCTTTGAACTGTGCGCTGTGCGCACATAAAATCATAATATTCTTTATTAAAAACACAAGTTTGAAGAAAATATGCAGTGATGCAGTCCCACTTCCTGCTCTAAAATGCAGGGGCGTGGCTAAAAGAAGGCTCCGCCTACAGACCAAAACTCTGTTACGGTAGTGACATGAAAACGTTGCATGCCTAGTATTTACTTTTTTATAGGAAAGTATTTCATTTAAACTTTTATTTGATGTATTTTATATTTTTAAGCTTATGATAAATCTATCTGCATTAATGTCTTATGATAAATCTAAATCTAAAACTTTTAAAGAAATCAGAAAATATCTTAAATATTGCTAAAAAAGTAAGTATTATTTTAGGGGTCAGGGTTTTGGGACACACACACCTTCCAAAAGAAAGCACCCTATAAATGACGATTTTGTACATATTTAGCTTATTACTATCTGCATTAATGTCTTTGGTTTAAATGGATCAGAACATTATCCTTGCAATCTAAAAATAATATAAAGCTCTGAATACTTTGAATACTTCTGAATTATTATATTTTTAAATAGCTTCTTTTTTTCACTGTGGTACTGCAGTTCGAACTAATTCGGTAGAACGATCCATAAGGGGCTCTAGCTACAGCTAATTAGCAGCACAGCTAACATACGCGAGCTGTAGAGATCATGTTGCCATCAACGTTCAAGCTATGCAGAAGTAGTTTGTGTGAAACAAGCATTTATACATATACATACATAATTAAACATACTAATTACATAATGATAAAAATAAAAAAAGCCCACATTCCTTATTTTGTAAATCGATCTGGATAAAAGTGTCAAACAAATAAAGGTAAATACTGCACTGAATAATTTCCTACAGAACTGTAATAGAACTGAATGTCGAGATGTGCATGTAGATGTCAGATGTACGGGGATGATAATGATGGTGATGTGGACTACAGTACGGCTGCACAGCTCCAGGTGCTGGATAAGAAGCATGGAAGAATCCAGCTGTGATGGGAAACCCCCCCTCGTTATCCCCCCTCCCCCGCCCCCCCAGGACCATGATGCTATCCTGCATGCTCCAGTGACCACAAGCTTGCCCCATTTATTCTTACACCGAGAGCATTAGGACTTCAGGGCTTAGGCAATAAAACCTGACTCATTTATTACATATCAGCATGAACGTTACTCATTAACCATATTTTAAAGAGCTTTTTCTTATTTTACTTTTTCCTCTTGTGTTTCACTTATGACATTTGTGTGGATACGTGATAAAAACGGTCAGAATTCATTTATTTCCATGACCATTTTTTCAACTTCTGTTTAGGATTAAACAGACTGTACCTTTAAGACACATGCAAATGAGCTCATTTGCATGGGTCTGCAAAAACCAGATTCAGATTCATTTCTATATATGGATCGATCAAACTGCTGTCCTACAGAATAAATAAATAAATAAATACAAATATAAAAAAACCTATTTGGAAAAGAATCAAGTCTTCAGACCTGGTTAAAGATTTAAATTTGTCATTAGTCATTATTTTTTACATTAAAAAAAAATACTGTCCCACATTTTCATGTCACTACTGAAACACAGAGTTGTAGTCTATGGGCGGAGCCTTATTTTAGCCACACCCCTGCATTTCAGAGCAGAAAGTGAGACTGCATCCGTGTCCCTCATGGCCACATGGTGAGCAGTTAGATCTCACTGTAAATGTGTCCCAAAGTCTGAAAATCAGTGTGAAACATAAAAAATTGTCACTGCCGAAACATTCTACAATTGGGTCAAATTTTGTGTTTTAATAAAAACATGATTTATGTATGTACAGCTGTACAAAGTGGTGTTTGCTAGTCATTTCCGAAACAGTCACTACTGAAACATTTAGTAAAGTGTCAGTAGTGTCATGATTGTTTTGGTAGTGAATACAATAATAAAATAAACCTAATTAAGGTAAACACAAAGCAAAAGTCTAAAGCCCAAGACAGTCATGGGTTTCAACTCTGAAACTGAACCAGTTCGGCAGAATGATATATACATATATGTATGTGTACGCACGCGTGTGTGTGTACATATATATATATATATATATATACAGATAGAAAATATGATGATGCCATGTTTAGATAAATATATATAAAAACATGACTTATAAACAGCACTATTCTACATCGTCTTACATGCAGCATCGGAAAGGAAACCCAATATGAGCAATTTGCTTCAGAGACGAATACAGGCGACATCGCTGCTCCTCTCCTCTCTACCCATCATCCCTCTCTCTAGAGACTAATCCGGCCCTCAGCATGACCTCATTTCGAAGCGCTGTGTAGGGGAGAAATCCTCCCGTGGTGTTAAACCAATGTGCGGAATAGTTCGATAAAACAGCAGGCAAATACATGAGGGACAATGCCTAAAGTAAGATAAAATGTTCAATGTTCTGATAGAAAATATGATATAATGATGCCATGTTTGGATAGAAAATTACCAGTGTAGTTTCAGTAATGACAGAGATCCGCTATGAACACAAACAATATACACTCCAGAGAATGAGGTGCAGCAGAAAAACAATGCTAAAAAAAATAAAATAAAATAAAGCATCAGTTTGGAGGTTGGAGTGGTAACACATTTCATTTAAAATCAAAAACTTTCTTTCACCATGTTAGTTTATGTTCCTGCTCATACTGAACACATCATGTCTTTTAAAACATTCTTTCTTTCCATTGACACTTCAGCCACTGAAATGAAAAGAAAAAATGGTGAAAAAAACTGACCATTTACAAAAAAATAACTGAAATAATAAACAACTACTGGAATTTTTTGTCTTTAATGACCAACTGTCCTTTGCTGGATTTCATACAGTAGCCTGTACACTGTGGTCTGTGTAAGTAAACCAAAAAAAAAAAAAAAAGTTTGTGTAAGCTGTTTATTATTATTTATTTATTGAAATTTTATTGCTTTTAATGTTATTTTCAGCCAAGTGTGTTCGGAATTTCTGTTTCAGCCAAGATTTTTTGTTCCGGTGTATCACTAATCATGCCAAAATATCATGACGTTATGTTTTTACCATATCATACACCTCTAGGTCATAGAAGTGGGGGGGTGTGTGTGTATTGTACTATGACCTAGACACATGACACACATGCTCCCAGTAGAGCATGTGTCAGGCTCCAGTCTTTGTGGGTCAAACCACTGCAGACTTCCGCTTACTGCCTCATTAAACACACCGGATTCAGCTCATCAGCTTATCAGCAAAGCATTCATGAACCAAATTCAGAGCGTTAGCCAAGGGTAAATGCTAATCTCCACAGCACTTTGGCCTGGAAGGTCCCCACCCTAACATGCTGCTGTAGAGGATGTGTTAACTTCAAATCAGCAAAACACGTCATCTGACTGGGGGTGCTGAAACTTCTGCATACGACTGTATTTTAAAAATCACAAAACAAGCCTATGAGTGCAAAATGCGCTGTGAGTCAGCAGCTGCACTGATACTCAGCATAATAAGAATTCATCGCCTGCATGGGGAAGGTTCTGTCCACGCTACATTAAGGGCAGCACAGCTTTAGAAGACTGTAGAGCACAAACGCTGCTCAGGGGGGCAGCAACCAACTATTACTCAACATGCTTAGGGCCCGTTTAACAACTCCACTGTCTCAACACGCAACATAAGAGATGGAAGGATATATACAATAGCAATATACC
This sequence comes from Colossoma macropomum, assembly GCF_904425465.1. Lineage (NCBI taxonomy): Eukaryota > Metazoa > Chordata > Actinopteri > Characiformes > Serrasalmidae > Colossoma > Colossoma macropomum. The sequence continues at coordinate 23,193,511 of NW_023494794.1, forward strand.
TGATAACATGCACGTGGCTTTTTGTACAGGCCTGACTTCTGTCTGCAGCACAGAGCATGTTTACAACAATCTCATCTATGCTGGTACATTAAAGATGGTATTAATGTAGGACACCACTCAACATGTTTAAAAAGTTGCTGTGGCTTGAAAAAAAAAAAAAGAAAAAAATATATACATTATATCATATTATATAATACATAAATATATAAAATGAATATAATATAATTTATTTCTTTTTTCTTTTCTATAAAGAGACGCTCCGTTCAGAGCGTTTTTTTAACCTGTTAAATAACTTGTGCAAACGGTAAGTTTTACAATGAAAATGGCACAGAAGAAAAGCACTGACCTGATCACCGTAGAAACGGGCATTGCAGGCCCTTTATCCTTCAGCTCCTGCACATTCACCACCTGAGGGACAGTCTTTAGAGTGGACTCGGTCAGAGAGGCAGGTGCTGCAATGAAATTCAGACGAATTAATGACCAATCAATAGAGCGAGAAAACTGTACTACACTGATCTCATGGTGGTGACTCAATTACACTGTTTTTGAAACTCGGATTGAAATCAATGAGAAACAAATAATGCTCAATTAGAACAAAGAATACAGTAGAATAAAATTCAACATGCACTCATTTCCTAACCCAAATGATTCTCAGCTATTTTAAATCCCAGTATAAACATTTCCTCCAGTCACTTTTATCAGCGCATTTTTAAAAAATGGTTCTGAATTTTATGCAAAATATTAAATGGCAGCGAAATTTGAGATTTTATGCCAGCCGACAAAAAGGTCTTTGTAGATTCTCATTGCTGATGTGGTGTTTATACAAAAAAGTGCTCAGTAATGTTCATATGATCAACACAGTCATTCTGACAGACTGTAATACACTACAGGAAGTGTAGGGGGCGATATGGCTTCTATTGTTTCATATAAAAAGCGCTCCATATGGTCAAATTATTGTTTCTTGCTTGTTGATAGAACTTTGAACGATAGTTATGGCAAAGTGAGAGGACGTGAAAAAGTTTGAACAGTTGAAATAGTTAATTAATCTAATAAAAAGAAATCATTACTTGCAGCCCTGTATGTAGACTATATTAGGAATGAGTCAAAATTTGTACAAATCCAACAGTAAATTAGTTCATACTTGGCTTCTGACTGATCATCTGTCTGTTCAGAGCAGCTATGGCTGCGGCCTGCGGGGCGGGTAGAGTGGTGGGCGTGGTCTTCTCTGTGGGTGGGGGTCCATGCTTCACCGTCTTGGTGGCCAGAGCGGTGCTGTCTGCACTGTCCATATTTATCTTGGGAAGAACTTTGGAATTGAAAGACACAACCCTCAGTCATGGAAACACTTTGTTACCGTGCAGAGATTTTATACAACAGTGTCCAGATTCATAGTCATGCACAACAAACCTAGTCTTGGACCAAACTGCAAAGCCCACAGTGCTTTATTTAAAAGGCCCATATCCTATATTTTTCCCACATTTTGTTTTTTTTACCCCAAAGGATAAAATTACTGTTACTATGTCTTTAGAACTGATCTATGTAAATGAGCTCTGTTTTGACTGGCTCCCCTACATTGTGCCTCATGTAGGCTGAACAGGTGAGTTTATATTAAAGCACTGACTTAAGAAAGAAATCTGGGCAGTCAGTATGTTTTGGAAGAATTTTACATACTTTGTCCAACTCCTAACATTTTTCCTGTATTTTATTTTAGGACCATTCAGGGCATTTGTGTGGATTTATGCACAAAAAACTGCTTGAATAGGCAGAGCTAACCTGCTGTGGGATGAACAGGTGGATTTATGTAAATGCTTGATGGTCATAACATCACAAAAACAACCAATTTAAAGCAGGTTTTTTCAGCTTAGTTTCTATGTATGTGCTGTATGCACTGGCAAGTGAACAATATGTTTTAAAACTTTAACAACTCTTACATGTGTCAAACAAAAAAAAAGTGAGTAAATAAATTCAGTTTTCCATGATACGGGCCCTTTAAATTTCCATTCAGCCTAGGCTTAGACTTAACTCTGTCAATGCTGAAGCAGGGACTGTCACCAAACTTTTGACACACATTTTGATTCACATTCTCAAATCAAACCTGGGCTGCTGATGGGCCCGAGGCCGGTCTGTACTCTGCTGAATGGAGTGGACTGCAAGGGGAATCCTGGCTGGATAGATGCAGTGCGAACCACTGCGGGGTGCCGTGGGGTCATCACGGGGAGGGCCGGTGGCTCCTCCTCCTCAGCCAGGGCTAGCGGCTCCTCGGGCTCCGGAGGTTGCGAAAGAGACGAGGTGGAGCTCACGTCGTCCAGATCCTCATAGTATTTGGGCGAGAGGAATGCAGACCGGGACAGATTGGCTGAGAGAGAGATGTGTTAAAGGAAACCAATTTAAACTTTACTGAAACTTGACTGAAAATCAAGAATCAAACCAGAACCTCTACAAATATGCCAGATAACAACATAACATTAATATTGATCTAGCAAAACTTGACAAAACTGAGCTAAACTTGATAATGTGGCAGTTTTACAGCTCAGTCTGATTTGGTCAGACTCTGAAAATTAGACTACACGTTTGGCGAATGGTGTTTGGTTCATTTCTGGCTGATTCCAGGTTATTTAGGTGTTTTTCTGTCACAGCTGCCGACTGAAAAGCTGCTGGTGGTGATGACAGTTTGGGAATTTAGTGTAAGGAGCTGGAGAACGAACTGCCAGCTGTGCAGAGAGTGAGCGGGGCTCGTTACTCTGACGTAGCAACAAGCTGCTTGTTAAAAACTATAATTTGGCAGAAGGAACTGCGAACATTAAAACATATTAAACGCTGCGTTCACAACTCAGTTTATTAATTTCTTACTTTATTTATTTAACTGTTGTATATATTAAATAAAATAACTGAAATTTCACTCTTTAATAAGATATCTGAAATTGCACTTTCCAAAACTTAAGTATAATGGCCTCCTCTATTTGCCATTGCCATCCAATTCTTTCCTACTGCACTGATTTAAATGGTCTTAAATGGGTTTTTAGAGCCACTGCATAGGCTTTATCTGAAAAACTATCATTTTGAGCTGCATATATAAGTGGATAATTTAAAATAAAAACACAGAAATAGACTGAGATGTTACATATTCTCATTCAAAGTGTGACAATGATGTCATTCTACAGATGTTTCTAAACAAGCAATTTAAATAACATTAAAGTGTGTGGTTTATTGTACCTGGAGCAGTGGACCGGACAGGTGGAGTTTGCCGCTTAGACAGGAAGTTCCTCAGCTGAGACTGCTTCACTGGAGTCATCTTAGCTGAAGAAGAACATTCAGAGCGACAGAGGCAAAGTGAATGTAATGTTACTCTGGTGCCCCCATGTGCATGCTACGGGAATATTAATAGCGTGCAAAAAGGCTTACATGGAGATTTTGAAGGGCCTTTGGATGTGGTCTCCAGACTGGTCTTTAGAAGGGTGTTTTTTAGACTCTCCAACTCATTATCCAAACTACAAAACAGATAGAAATTCGGTCATATTAAACCAAACACTTCACATATACCTTTAACTATCATGCATTTGTAGCTTGCCTGTATCTCCTAAACTGTTACCTCATTCAAAACAAAACCTGTGGACACTTGCATAAAACAGCTTACGTGAACTGGCGGGAAAAATTGTCCCTTTACCTAAAGTGAGCTGTATAAAATCTCTCCAAAGAAGTGTTTAAGTGTAAATCAAAAGAAATCCAGCTTTTAGTACATCAGTTTTAGACAATTTTCAATTTAATCAATTCAAAATTTGAATTTAGAGCTTAAAATGAATCCCTCAGGAATTTAACTTAAGATAAGATGTTTTATTCAAGCAGCTACTGACGTGTAATATATATACTATATATTTATTTCATTTATGATCTGATTTCAATTTTTGGTTTACTTTGTAAGAAAACCTGTAAATAGGTAATTAAAAACTGCACAAACAAAAGAATTATTTTTTCTTCATTTCACTTTATGAACCTTACTGTAAACTTGTGTTTCATACTTTTACATTTTTTTAATTCAATTTTTTTTTGTTTTTGTTCTGGCTGGTTCATTTTTGTAACAAGAAAATTAGTAAATAACTGAATCTCATTTACGTTATGTATGTTATGTTTTTTGTTTTAGTGTTTTTGTCTGACTTTTTTGTCTGAGAAAACTAATCAATAAATAACTGAACACTCTAACAGAATAACAGGGTAAAAAATATTTGATTTGATTGTTTGCCACTGTGAGTGTCCCGGGTCCTCACCTTTGTGATGAAGGAGTGGACGCTGGCTGGCTCGGTGTGCTCCAGGTGGAGGTTTTGTTATAAAGCCTCAGGCTCTGCAGGTCCCTCACCAGCTGGTCCAGTTTCTGTTTCTGCTGGTTGATGATGTCCATGTTGTTGGCCAAAGACGTATAAAGAGCTTCTCTCTCAGGGACGATCATGTGTCTGAAAAGATAAAAACACCATAAAGGGAGAGTCACCAAATGTTGACATTACAAGCCTAATGTGGTTCATTCGAGCTGCCAAACACTTAATAATTTGTATTATTCACATTTGTCTTATTTGCTCAAATTGGAGACAAGTCGATTTGCTCCCTTTATAAAGCAGTGTGCTATAGCTATATGAATGGACAACAATAATTCAATAACATTTTGGTCCAAAGAAGAAAAGGACCACTCAGATTGTTATGAGCCTAAAGCTGAAAAGCCAGGGAGATGTATTAGGCTACGTTTACACAGCAGGTAAAAGTGGGCCAAATCTGAGCTTCTCATCAAATCCGATTTTTTTGTTTGGCTGTTCACATTAACATTTAAATGTGATCTATGGGCGACAACAGTCTGAACAGATCAGCTCCTAAACTGACCCACATGCTCAAAAGAACAATGCTTAGGTCGCTTCATGTGGATCATCCAGAGGTAAAAAATCACGACCGCCAACGAACACCAGTCACTCCCGGAGGGTTCAGTTCCATCATGAAGCTTCATTGACTGACAGCTGGGCTCATCACTCAGAGTGGGTTCGAGCTCGCTGTAAAAAGGGCTCAGTCACTTCTTTGGCTCGTGTCCTCGGATTCTTTAAACTTTGCTTTTGCTGTTTCAAACCACCACTTTTCAGTGTAGATAAATGTAACGTCATTACGCTCGTTACAGTGAACTGTGCTGCCTGTCACTGCATACAACAACAGAACCAGACGGTTAAAACAGAAGTTAAGACACCTCTGGTGTTTATCTTAAAGTTAGGACAGTATTTAGGACTTTTTGTCTATTTAGGGTGTTAATAGATAAGATGATGAACTTAAGAACTGTTGTTCTGTAATAGCTTCTGTCATAAATACAGTCCTAACTGAAGTTGTCATGGTAACTGAGTAGATAAGATATCAGACTTAAGAAGTTTCTGTAATACAGCCCCGGTTCTAGACTGGCCTGCCTGCAGTCCAGAACTGTCTCCCATTGAAAACGTGTCTTGTTAAGCTCAAAATACAACAAAGTTGCACAGCTGAAAAAGGAAAAATTCCTCTTTCAACACTGGATCAGTTTGTGTCTTCAGTCCTTCCACGATTATTAAGTTTCTTAAAAGGAAAGGTGATGTGACAGTGGTAAACATGCTCCCGTCCCAACTTTTTTGAATGTGTCACGTCTGACTGACATCTCTTTTTGGACGGCAGTTCACCACCTGAAGCTCAATCCTAGCAAGACTGAGCTGCTATTCATCCCTGTAACTACAGGTCCTCATCATGATCTTGCTATCTCATTCAAGAACTCTGATTGTTCTGTCTGAAGATGCAAGAAGTCTCGGTGTGATTCTGGATGACCAGAATCGCTCATCGTTCTCAGCTCATATGGCGAACCTGACTCAGTTGTGCAGGTTTCTCCTGTACAGCATCCGGAGAATTCGTCCCTTTCTCACTCGAGAGGCCACCCAGGTGCTCGTTCAGTCTCCTGTCATCTCAAGGCTTGACTACTGCAGCTCGCTCTTGGCTGGTCTTCCTATTCGGGTCATCAGACCCTTCAACTGATCCAGAATGCAGCAGCACGGCTTGTCGCAATCGTCCTAAGTTCAGTGACGTCACTCCACTGCTTCGTTCACTTCACTGGCTTCCTGTAGCTGCATGCATCAGATTTAAAACCTTGATGCCTACAAAGCCAAAAACGGACCAGTCCCTCCCTACCTATTGGCAATGGTCTAACCTCTATCTGTACCTTGAGCCTTTCAAGCTTCAAGTACAGCTCGGCTTGGCCCGCCGTCTTTCAAGACGCGTGGAAGACAAGTATCAAGTATCACTTTTCTCTGTCCTGGCACCCAGGTGGTGGAATGAACTTCCACTGGCTGTCCAAACAGCAGACTCTCTCGCGGTCTTCAAATGCAGATTAGAGACACATCTCTTTCTACTGCACTTAAGTGAGCACTAAGTTAAGTACTAATTGAAATGTATTATATTGCAATTATACTGTGTCTAGCTGTTTTTTTTCTCTCCAGGTGTCAACATAGGATTTGTTTCAAGCAATATCTGAGCTCACAAGTAGCTTCTACTCAAACCTATTTGTACTAGCTAAGATACATTCTCTGAGTAGACAACAAAGCACTTTTGTACATCGCTTTGGGTAAGAGCGTCTGCTAAATGCTATACAAACATGAAAACATAAATGCATCAAATTTGGAATGAGCGTATATTTACAACAAACAGCGATAACGTTCATAAGGTGAAACATCAAGAATTGTGTTTTCGTACAGTTCTCAATTGAATAAAGTTTAGAGAATTTAAAAATTACTGTTTCATGTTTTGGCATTGCATATCCCACGCCAACTTTTTTGGAATTAGGTTTGTAGAACTCAACAGTGCTGGGATCTGTTTTGAAAGGCGTCAGGGAAACTCACTTCTGTTTTTTTTTCTTCTCCAAGTGCTTCTCCCATTCCAGATCCAACACATCATTGACGTCCTCTACAGCAAACTTCACATACTGGTATAGCCTGCGGATCTCCTATTTCAGATCAAAAATAAAAAAAAATAAATAAAAAAATAAAAACAGATTTTGTATTTCAAAACCGTGACATAGAGTTACGCTTCTGCATCAGTGCTATTATTTCCCTTTCCTTGCAGTGGGTCTGACCTTCAGTTGTTGCTCACTGCGAGGGTCCAGGGGTTTCTTGTAGAGAAGCTGCAGATAGTCCTTATCTCGGTTCAGTTCTCTCTGAGCCCGGGCCTCCTCCACTCCTGCAAATCCCTCCAGCAGGGTGGTCTTCAGGGTGCTGATGTCTCCATGCAGAGACTGCAGTAAAAACACAACAGAGGTCATCAGTAACTGAAGCTCTACCGGCTCATCAGACACGCCTTATACCAGACTGAAGCTGATGATGCAGTGTTATCTATAAAAATAAACAAAAGAACAGGACGAGCACAAAATTCAGGCGTCTAGATGACTGTTAAACTGTTTTTCGCTATGCAAATGAACTTTAGTCCATGTTTACAAATAACGGTATGTCAGAAGCCACATAATCAAGTCTATTAGAGATTAATGAGGCTAGCTTTACATGGTGACACTTTCATGCAACTTTAGTTGCACTGGAGTTGCATAACGTAAAGCATCCTGCAACACACTTGAAACTTAGCTGCAAAAGCTGCAAACGTGTTAACTCCATGAAACAAGCCAATTTAAAAGCGGATGGCATATCATGTTGAGAGATCAGTGAACAAGACGGTTTAGTGAGAGGCTGAAACTGATTCAAGGTTGGTAGTTTTTCTTTTTTGTCAGTTTCTTGAGTCACAACAACAAACAAATTTCTCAAACCTAAATTTTTCACAACGAGCTGAATTAACCAGCCAGCTGACACTAGCATGAGCGAGACATCAAGCAGGCTTAATATTTACATAACAGATTAAGAAATGCAAACATATATTAAAGAACTTGAGATAAAAGAGATGAAAAAATAAAACAACCTTGATTGCTTTTGAGTTGCTTTGTGCAACTGTAAAGTATCACTTATTGTGATAGACTTTGTGATGACTACAGAGAGCCTCACTATTCCTGCTTAACTGAATTTAGTGCAGCATGTGTAAAATGTTGAATACAGATAACTGAATTTATAGCTGTTTAAAATGTGAGCTTAATGTTCCACCCCATCAGATGTCAGAAAAAAATATATATTCTGACCTATTCTGTATGGTAAAATTCTTCCTGAAATATCATTATATAATATTTTGCCATATCGCCCGCCTCTACTGCAAAGTTGCATGGAAATTATGTTGCAGGCAACTTTCACTATGCAACTAGTCACATTAAAGTTTCAGTGTGTAAAACCAGCCTAAAGAAGCAAACTTCAGAAACCAAGCTCGTCTTAGCTGATGGATTGTACTGAAGGAAAAGGTGCAAGCTGTGGAATTTTCTGCCATTCTTTTAAATTTTAAAGTTTTCATGAACCCATTTTATTCTGAAGAAACTCCATCTTAAAAATTTAAAAGCAAGTAACCCTCTCCTCCCTCACTGCCTCACTGCATTCAACTACAGTAGTAGTCCCTGTTATTGGACTCTCATTAAAATCCATAGTGAGTTAATATACTGCACCTCTGTGGTCTCTTTAATCTCCAGAGAGAAGCCATGGAGGTCCTCGCTCTCTTTGCGCAGGTCCCTCATCTCCTCAGTGGTGCCCACACGGAAATCCGCCCGGTTACTGCGTGCCTTCAGCTCATCCATTTCCTTCTGGAAATGAGCAATCTAGAAAGAAAGCAACAGCAAGTTAAATTACACCATCACAGAGTTAAAGAGCAACACCTACAATCTTCTGACATCCAGCCTTTTTCGGTTAACGGCCGCAGGCCAGCATAATGTAATCATGTGTGGGTAAACAATAGAAAGACTCTCTCCAAGCAATCTAAAATAATATTCTTCAGGCTAAAACTACCACAACAGCAGGATAGAAATAACTAGTTAGCTTAGCTATTTTATCAGACATACGGATGATACTTAAGCTGTGCACCCAATACCATCTTTAGCTAAATGATGGAGAGCATTAGGCCTGGGTAACAGGGTGATGGAATCGGATATCAGTGATGATGGACGAGTGACCCGATGGTGATGTGTAAATGCGATAATTGCTGTTTTGGCAAAAGAGCTAAGAGACAATTAGAGAAATTATGACTAATTTACGATTATAAAACGGATAGTTCTAGTACTAAAACCTGATTGGCTGAGCCGCATTCGAAGCCGTTGTAAAACCCACAATATGACTGCCTCACATCAACTGAACTCTATAAAAGTCTAAAGAATGTCACCTGAATGTCTCACACGCTTCAAATGTCTGTGTTTCAGTCAGAAGTAGCATCAACCCCAGGCTGAATCCCAAACGGCTCTGTACTCCCTAAAAAGTGTGCTGTGTAACAAAGTTCAGAAATTCTAGCTTCTGCTGTCGAATAGTGACTGCTTTTCGAGTATGAACGTGGATGAATCCCAAATGACCATTTGTAGTGATATTTTGCATTGTTGGGGTGCAGGAATATATAAATTCCTGTGTAGTGCACTATGTAGGGAGCAGGGAGCCGTTTGAGATTCAGCCCCAGCGTGAGAAAAGTGGCGTCATCAGACTGGCAGAAGAAGTGATGGTGACCAAAAAGTACTTATAAACTAAAGGTTTTTGCATTTAACAGTGCTGTGTTATCATATGTTCACTGTTATACGAAAAAAGTTAAAATTTCATGAAAAATCATGAAATATCTACAGTTCACAGTGATGGGTGACTGAACACTCTTCTCCTCATTCAGTGGTCAATGGTTGCTTAGCAACAATACCATACTCTAAAGGAACTATATTTCTTGGCAGAATACTTATGTCAATTATTAATAATAATAACAAATAATTATCTAATAAATTGTGTATTTGAATCTATTTTTTTGTTGGCCGCTGTTTTATAAAAGCAATAAGCCACTCAAGGCAGTGCGTTACTGTGATTTTATCACAGGGAAAGGAGTTTTAGGAACAACCAAAGAACACTCTTCCCCTTGATAAAATTGCAGTAACCCACAGCCTCTCATGGCTCACTGCTTTACTAAACAGCTTTAAAGATATGTTGGGAAACTGGGGTTCATGTTTAAGAAGTTTGCGTCATCTGAAGAATAAGTTCCTCTGATCCTTGTCTGTGGTCGGTGTAATAGACAGTAGAAAAGTGCACGTCCTGAAGAAAACGCAGGAATTACGCAGCTTCAACAGTTGCCAGGAGGTTGCTAGGGTATTGCAGAACACTTAGTATTGTATTTCAGGTAATTGCCAATGAGTTGCTATGGTATGCCAGGTGACTGCTAATGTGTTGCTACATGGTTGCTATAATATACCGTTGGATTACAATAGTGTTGTGCATTAATCACTAATAATACAGGGAGATTCACTCGAAAGAGGCCCCGAATATTCTGTAATAACTCTTGCTAGGACGAAGCAATCTGAACAAAACAGCGTGCAATGAGCTCCTCAGTATATGGATCTTCGAACAAGCTGGGATGCCCCTGTGTCGGAGCGATGAGGTAGACGCTGGACAGCCGTCGCAACATTTAACCTCCATTTGCCACCTCCGGGTGCATATCCCCGTACCCCTTCATGTGTTTGGCAGAAAACGGAGATCACTTCCAGCGTTGCATGTAATGCAGTAGATTACACACACGTCAAGGTATGTAGTGTATTTTTTTTAGATTGCTTCATCCTAACGGGAGTTACAATAGAATGTTCAGGGCCTCTTTCAAGTGAATCTTCCTGTAGCTAAATAGTGAAACTAGCAATAGTGCTAGCTGTGCTATCAATAGCATAGCAGAAATAATTCATATAGCTAACTCGTATAGCTAACTTGTGATATCTAACTTTACCTAATGAAAATACTATATTTAAGCTGCGCACCTAGTTCATGTGAACATTGTGGCATTCAACTTTTTTCAACCCGATTTTCTCCCCAATTTAGTCGTCTCCAATTCCACCCGCTAGTTAGGACTCCCCCAATCACACGATGCTATCAACGCTAGGAGGGTGAAGGCTAATACAGGCTTCCTCCGAGACCTGTGAAGCCAGCCACCGCTTCTTTTCGAACTGCCGCTTACGCAACGTCACTGGACAGCCGAACGCGCTCGGAGGAAAGCGCCAACCGCCAGATCTGTTACGTCAGCTAACAGACGCCTTCGCTGACTAGCATCGCGCTGAGTGATGGGGGGAGAAGGAGTGGCCATCCCACCCACCCAGAGAGAGCGAGGCCAATTGTGCTCTCTCGGACTCCCAGCTACGGACGGCTGTAGCATCATCAGGGATCATGTGATTCTAGTGATCATAAACCATCAAAATAACATGTGATGAGGTACCAGACTGAGCTTTCTCCTGTTATTTCATTAGCGCTTCTCTTTAAAGCACAAAATAAACATAATAAAAAAATATTTTTTCCGTTTGGTGTTCCACACAGACAGAATTCAGTAGAAAGAAGCTGTGGATGAAAGAATAACTCACCTCCTCTAATATTCCAGTCAATACGGGATCAGAATCTTTCTTCTGCTGCATTTGTTTCTCCACAGTTTTTACTGAGAGGACCTTTAAACATAAATTTAAAATAAATAATTAAATATCTCAGAAATAAGGACAGCATCAATTCAACTCAAAGCACTTCTTGGCGAACTTCACATAATCTGTAGTGGTATATGTAACCTGTGTTGCCGTAGCAGCAGATGGAGCTGTGGGAGCAGCCGGTTTCTGCACTACAGTGGATGGAGCGCTCGTCTGAGCAGGACGGGTCACTGCGAAAACAGACAAAACAGACTTTATATCTCTGAACAAACAAACCATTCTACAGTACCCAACAATAATGTGTGTCTCTCCTGGGTCACAGACATCCTAACCCATCAGCTATCACCCTACTCACACTCCTTACCTTGTTTTTAATAACGTTTTTTCTTAAATTCTACCAATGGTAAAAACTGTATCTCAGATCTGCTCACCTGCAACCGCAGCTGGTTTGCTGATGCTGAACTGGGGGGTTGGCTGAGCGCTGGTGTTCTGAACTGCTGGTTTAGGAGTGGAAGTGAGAGAGAAAAGCTGCACGGCCGACGCAGGAGGGGCCGGGGTCTCCACAGCCAGAAACCTATAAGAAATACACATACATTTTTTTTTGTTTTAGAAATAAATTATTTTACAGGCACTAACTTCATTATTTATTTTCTCAAGCATTTAAACATGAGATTTTAGATGGAAATTTCTGAAGTTGAGAAAACCATTTCAGCATTATTTGTCAGCTATTATTTTGCATTATTTATTCAAAACATTATATTTTGAGATATCGCAAGATACAATATTCAACATCTGACTAAAAACGGGGGAATAATTGTTGCGTTAAGCTGTTTTATGCTCAAACTGCAACCTTTGCTATTTTCAGTGCTATGTTAACAGCGAATAGCCACAGCTTACATACATTTTAGCAATAATCAACTTTAATTTAATTGTTAATGCTTTTTATAGGCACACAGGAGCCAAACAAGCACTAGCTTACTGCAAGTGTCCATTTTTTTCACCCAGCTGAACTTGCATGAACGCTTTTAGGTGGGAAGTAGGAGATTCTGAGTTTCTGCACATCCATTCTTATGCAGATGTTTGGGCGCCCTGGTTAAATTCCATGTTTTGTTGACTTAAGTGTAAATAAGTTTACATCCTCTACAAAGAGCACAATTCTGCACATTTTAATGCACATATTGTAAAAAAAATAAAATAAAACAAAATGTGGCCTGTGCAAAAGTTATGGCAAATTTCATATGGTGGTTTTATTTTTTTCAATTATGTTAAATTTAGCAAATACATTTTTATTTTTTTTCTCCTGACAACTCAATGAAGAATATATTACAAATATATTATTGCTGTCCAAAGACAAACATGTTTTCATTTTTTTCAATTTTTTTCTGTTTTTCTCATTTTTTTCGTGTTTTAAAATTTTTTTCTGTGTTTAATTTTACATTTTTTATTGTGTGAAAATTTCATCGTAAATGGACCAAAAGAAATGCTGCAAAATTACTTGGAATAAAATTTCTTTACATTCATTTTTTTTTTATTTAATTTATTAGGTAAGTTTTTGCCTTCTGTAAAGTTACTATTTTTTTTGTGCACAGCAATGAAGTATCATTGATTAGAAGCACCAAACTGTAAGTCTGTTAAATGTGGGCCATGAAATTTGATCTCACCTGTCATTGAGGTTCATCCTAACGCTAGGAGTGGCTGGTTCTGCTGGAGGTTTCAACACAGTGATGGGTGAAGCTGTAGCCACTCTCTGAGGAGCAGGGGCCGGAGCAGCGGAGCTCTCTGTGGGGGGCTTGATGGGGGGAGCAGTGAAGGAGAAAGAGGAAGCGGTTGGGGCGTCCGTGGAGGGTTTGGGCACAGCGAAAGAGAAACTGGAGGAAGAGGGAAATGCAGAGGCAGAGGTGGAGGTGGAAGAGGGAAAGGCTGAGGTGGAGGAGGAAAAAGCTGAGGTGGTGGAGGAGGAGAAGGAAAAGCCTCCAGCAGAGGAGGAAGGAAAGGCTGCTGCGGAGGAGGAGGAGCTAAAAGAGAAACCAGAAGGCGCAGTGGAGGCCAGAGGAGGCAAAGTAAAGGACAGGCCGAAGGAGGAGGAGGAGGAGGCTGGAGCTGCACTGGGGGCTGAGTGGGGGGCTGCAGAGGCAGTGGTGGTGGGCATTTGGAAAGAAGGGAAAACAGAGGGAGGATTGGACACAGCAGGTGCTTGGACTGGTGGAGCGACAGAAGACTCTGAAAAGACAGGAAATACATGAAGACGCTGAGTTACAGAAAGAAAAAATAAGTGTGTATAGAAAACGCATAAAAACACTGTATAACAGAATAAACGCAAACAAACAAACGTTTGAATCTAAGGAATCCCAGGTGCTTACTAAGATGTAGCTAGACTGTTGCTATGGTATTCCTGGTGCTTACTAAGATGTAGCTAGACTGTTGCTATGGTATTCCTGGTGCTTACTAAGATGTAGCTAGATTGTTGCTATGGTATTCCTGGTGCTTACTAAGATGTAGCTAGATTGTTGCTATGGTATTCCTGGTGCTTACTAAGATGTAGCTAGACTGTTGCTATGGTATTCCTGGTGCTTACTAAGATGTAGCTAGACTGTTGCTATGGTATTCCTGGTGCTTACTAAGATGTAGCTAGACTGTTGCTATGGTATTCCTGGTGCTTACTAAGATGTAGCTAGACTGTTGCTATGGTATTCCTGGTGCTTACTAAGATGTAGCTAGACTGTTGCTATGGTATTCCTGGTGCTTACTAAGATGTAGCTAGACTGTTGCTATGGTATTCCTGGTGCTTACTAAGATGTAGCTAGACTGTTGCTATGGTATTCCTGGTGCTTACTAAGATGCAGCTAGACTGTTGCTATGGTATTCCTGGTGCTTACTAAGATGTAGCTAGACTGTTGCTATGGTATTCCTGGTGCTTACTAAGATGTAGCTAGACTGTTGCTATGGTATTCCTGGTGCTTACTAAGATGTAGCTAGACTGTTGCTATGGTATTCCTGGTGCTTACTAAGATGTAGCTAGACTGTTGCTATGGTATTCCCGGTGGTTGCTAAGGTGTTGCTAGACCATTGCTTTAGTAGCCCAGGTGGTCGCTAAGGTGTTACTAGGTTGGTGCTTTAGTATCCCAGGTGGTTGCTAAGGTGTTGCTAGACTATTGCTTTAGTAGCCCAGGTGGTTGCTAAGGTGTTACACCTCCGGGGCTATGGTATTCCAGGTTGTTACTAAGATGTAGCTAGAATATTGCAATGGTATCCCGGGTGGTTGCTAAGGTGTTATTAGGCTGGTGCTTTAGTATCCCAGGTGGTTGCTAAGGTGTTACTAGGCTGGTGCTTTAGTATCCCAGGTGGTTGCTAAGGTATTACTAGGCCGGTGCTATTGTATCCCAGGTGGTTACTAAGATGTAGCTAGACTGTTGCTATGGTATGCCAGGTGGCTGCTAAGGTGTTGCTAGGCCGGTGCTACAGCATCTAAGGTGGTTACTAAGGTGTAGCTAGACTGTTGCTATGCTTCTCCAGGTGGTTGCTAAGGTGTTGCTAGACCATTGCTATGATATCCCAGGTGGTTGCCAAGTTGTTGCTATGCTGGTGCTACAGTATTTGAAGTGGTTACTAAAGTGTAGCTAGACCATTGCTATGGTGTCCCAAGTGGTTGCTAAGCCGTTGCTAGGCTAGTAGAGCAACAACCAACACCCGTTGTTTCAGATGAAGCGTAAACAAACTTGGCTGCCTCTTACTGGCTAATGGTGGTCTCTCTCCGTCAAGTGCAAGGCTGCCGGCAGCGGTGACCAGCTGTTTAACTCCGGGGTTCAGGTTAAGTAGAGAGAATGGACAGAGCACTCCGTCAGTGGAGAGGATCAGCAGTGTCGGGGCCGGTGGCAACTTCTTCTCATCCGCTAAGGATAAAAACGATGAGCTAAGTTTAAAGTGACAGTTCCGGCAAAAAATCTAGTTTCACAGTTTTCCTTCTTATCCCAAGCAACAGTCAATCAGTCGAGACATGCTGCTTAACAATTTCCACATATGGACATTATGGACTGGTGAGTGAACAGTACTTTTAGAAAATGCAGTCTTCCATGATATAAGCCCTTTAAAAGCAAAGAGATCACTGGAGATCTGGCTTAATCTGAACAGCTTGCTCTGAGAAATTTTACTTAACATGACTGTCAAATTATCACATTCGGTACATTTATTACCCGTTTTAATTGATTATCTTCACTTATGAATCAAGAGGAACTCACATGACTTAATAGTTAATAGCTGATCATTTTTATGCCAAATTTAAGGAAAAAAAATCGATTAAAAATGCACCACATCGCTAAGAGTAGCAATAGCAGATGTCTTAAAGGCTTAAATATTGCCTGTACAGACCACAATTATAGATAACCGTCATACAGTGCCAGTACCCACAAAATCAAGTCCATTAGAGATTGCTGAACAACTCCACACCGTTTAAGGCAAATGTTTGATGATTCAGGCATACATTTAGCACTGATGCTAACTGGTGGGGTATAATCTGTTACTTTAGCTACATTAAAAGCAAACTTCAGACACTGAACGTCTTGAGTATATTTGAAGTAAGAGGGAAACAGTTCTGACAGCTTTTCTGTTAAACTATTGCTTTTTTATTAAGCAATCACAGTAAAACCACATGTACTACCGAACTGAGATCCTTACTTAAGTGAATTTCTCCCTGGCTGGTGTAGTCGATGCCCACTCCCACAGGCAGCGTGTCATCGTTGTTAAGGGTAACAGGTAGTTCCCCTCGGCTCGCGTCCTCCAGCACCCACAGCTCCCAGTTTGTCTGAAAGGAACATGTTAGTTTTGGAAGATTGTTCCCCTTTTTTTGTTTTTCCCTTTTTTGTCAATGATATAGTTACACGCAATTCATTAAGTACAATATGTAGAATTAATATCCTTAAACTGCATTTTCCTGCATCTTCCATTCTAATAAAAAAATTAGGGCATTTTTTTAACTATTATTTGCCATTACTGCTGAAAGCCATATATTAGAAGAAGACACTGTCATTGACGGCCATTAAACAGGCGTGTCCATCAACACTGCTGTCAATCCAGTAACAAAGACGTCCATAAACCAGTTCGGTTACCTTGTCATCTTGTTTAGCGATAATGCTGACTTCAATGGAGGCAGCTGATGCAGCCAGGACGAGATCCCTACGGGACGAAAGAGGAGAAATCAGACATGAAGACTCATGAGCAGTTAAACGGTGTTCAGAAACCAATCCTCTGTAGCCAGTGGCATCATTCCTTGGAGAACAAGGTCAATATGTTTTAAATTTCCTTTTGAAGCTTTACATCTACTATAAATAAAGGCCCCTGTAAAAACCCTGCATATTCTTCTGGCTTCGTAACAGTGCTAAGTTCTTTGGGGTTTGACTGCCACTTGGAATAAAGACCACTGCTCTCACAGCAGTTACAGTCCACAGAAATAAATGTTAATGAATTTCAGATAAACTAAGAGGTAGCTGGTTGTCTTGGTTGCTATCAATGATAATTTACACATATTAACCTTTGTCGCCCACTGTTCTACCGAAAGCTACTGAAATCTGAATGGCTCTCTTTCCACCAAAGCATGTTATGTTTGCACATACAGAAATGGATTAGACCACGTTCTGCTGTTAAGGTCAGAAAAAAAACCAAAGGCATAGGGCAAACCCTTACAAATATTTATTTTATATTTATTCAACATGGTGTCCTGCAGTGCCCATTAAAAAAACCCTATATGCTCATGTCCAACATTGTTTTTATCTTTCTCTGAGGTGCACTTGTGAGGGTTTTGTGTACCAAAAAGCGTTATAAGCCATTTTAACATCATCATTCTCCTTAGAATGAAACAGGCTGCTTTTGTTACTGTGTCTTTAAGACTGATATGTGAATGAGTTCTGTTCTGATTGGTTTTTCAGTAGTGTGGCTCATTCAAAAAGCAACCTGGGCAGAAACACCCCTTTTAACTTCAGTGTGAATGGGCAGGGCTGAACTGCTGTAGGCTCAATTTCACAAAAACAGCTTCACTTCCATATATGGACTGTGTGGACCGGGGAGTGAACGTTATGTCTGGAAACTTCGAAACAAGCCATGGTTACAATCGACCTAAAACTCTTACGTTAAAAAAAAGAAAGGAAAATGTGTTTAATATATATGTGCCCTTTAAGTATTAACGAAAAAACTGCAGAAAAACGAAACATTACTGCGTTTCCATCTCAAGCTCTCATGTTTATACTTGGTGATTACTGCAGAAGCTCTGATTTCTGCACTCTTAAAAACCCAATTAAGCAGCAAAGTTGCTTAAACCAACAGTGAAGTGGTCTTACCAGTCTTCAACGTGGCAAAGGAAGTAGTGGTGCTGCCTCTCTGTGCAGGTGCCATAGACAAGATCGCTGAAGTTCAGGTATTTCTCCTCCCTCTTCTCGTCCTTCTTCTGCACCAACAAAGCAGAAAAAACAGTTCAGAACATGGACCTGCGCTCACCGTTAGTGTTAATTCCCAGTTTGAGAGAAAGAGATAGACTCACAGGAAGTGACACCACCACCAGCTCAGGTGGCGTCTCTGGAGAGCCGTCGGCGGCTGCGTACGCCACCGCGAAGTTAAAGGTGCTCAACCACAACACGTCCAACACTGCAAAACAAATACATGAATACTCGAGTCAAAATCCAGTACAGACAGAAATGATTACAAGCACAGAACAGCAATTACTATCAATACCACTAACACTAACGTTAACACTAAAAATAATAATATAAAAATAATGATAGTAATAAAGTAGAAATAATTCAATGCAATTTCAGACTTGCTTATTTTGGCTACGTTCACATTACCAGGCTGAAGTTGCATAAATCCAATTTTTTGCCCTAATGTGACTCAGATCTGATGTTTTCGGGACTGTGTGGACACGCAAATCTGATCTTTTCAAATCCGACCTGAGTCACTTTCATATGTGGTCCTAGATCAGATACGTATCTGATTTGTGGATATGCGATCTTAATGTGACGCTCAGATCGGAATTCATGTGCTTTTTCTCCCCTGAGCGTGCACCATCATTCAGCATTACCATGGCAACAGCGCAGAACAGAAGTTAAAGCCTGTAAACGGTGGAAAAGCAGCTCATCTCACCTTTTTCTCCTTCGTCTCGCTCTAATAATGAAGCTGAGAGCTGATCTTCATCTGTCTTTGTAGGTCAACGTACATTATAAACATATACATATTTTTTATAGGTCTACAGAGAAAAAGCTGTTTAGGAAATACTGAATGCTGATTTGCTAACTGCCTTATAGTCCTGATGTAAGTAGCTGCTACGATTTTATTATTTTTTATTTTGCACTTTCCACAATAATAAATGACGATTTCGTTATTTTGTATTATTTGCTACTGGCTTAAGCTAGTTGTTCTGAGTCCTGGTCCTGGAGCACCTCCTGCCCCTCACAGTAGTGTTTTCACTGCTCTCCATTCACAGACACTATTTTAATCATAATTTATTGCTTCTCATTTCGTCATTCCAATATCGAATTTTCAGGCATTACATTTTATGTCCACATCGTGCAGTCCAGCGTAAACACAAAAAACGATTTAAAAACCATCTTCCTGGATTACCTTTGACAGGGTTTTCAGAGCTGTAGAAGTTTGGACATGGAATCACTTTCTTCTCCTGCAGAGTCTGCATGTAAAAAAATTAGTAACAGTAAAAAAAAAATAAACATTACAGATAACTACTGACTCAAATCAGACAGAGACGTATTAATGTGATGGGCTGCTTTTTTATGTAATGGGCCGTCAGTATACAGTTCTAGGCTAGATTATTTTCAGTCAGACTTACAGGTGTGTACTGAACGACCGTTGCGTTCTGTTTGCCTGCAGCGACCTGCTTTCCTTTCGGACTCCAGCAAACTGCAGAAGAGAACACAAACACACTGATAAATAGAATTAATACCATGTTTCTTTAAAACATTAACCATGTTAACAATTACACAACACAAACTTTAAACACTTTAACCATTTAACATCCACTCCAGACTCCTTCTGTCCACTTTCGTTTTTATGTTTTTTAGTCTGAGTAGTCCCAGGACGTCTGGAGAACTGTTGGAGCCAGGGCTATCCCCTACAGCTCAAGGCCTGGGACATTATATTATACTGACTGAACACTTAGAATTAAAATAATTATTAGTATAAGTTCTCAATAAGTACCAAAAAGGAAAAAAAACTTCAGAAGCTGAGTTCTTGTGGAAAGAGGGAAAAGACTCTTTGCTTTTTTTTAACATCGAATGGCAAGTGGTCTTCAGGGACCCCGACAGCGAAACCCAGCTTTTGAACAGCTGTTTTTATTGGGATGATGTCACCCCACCTTTCTTATCCATTTTGATGTTCCATTTAGTCCCATTAGATACAAAACCCCTTCATTACTTAGCCCCCCTTATTTCCAAATGTATACAACGCTCCTTTTTAAAAAGCTGGTTTCATCCAGTTCGTACTCGTCCATCCCATCCGACAAGGTCGTTCGTATATGGTATCATGCGAGTTCACAAAGTTCACTCAGACACCTGCATGATAGGGCCTATTGCTTTTCCTATGTTTCCCCTTGGTCAGAGAAATTAACATTCCCTTTTAGCCAATACCTTACCTATCTGATTATTAATTACATGCCCTATCTATTTGATTATTGATTAAGGGTGTTTATTCAAATTTATTCAAATTCTCCCATCAGAACGCAGTGAAGTCACTCACCACACGTGATGCCCACAGAGTCTGGAAGTTGTGCCACCAGGGTAACGCTGTCCGTCACATCCAGAACCATCATACTGCCATCAGACAGACAGGCGGCCAATCGGAACGCTTCTACTGGACTCCATTTAAGGTCCTGCACCGAAGTGTCCGGTGCAGCGCTCGGTTTAAAGGAAGCAAAAGGCCTTTTTTCCTGTCTGGTCTGCAGCAAAAATGTGTTACAAATAGAAGAAAAGGTTTGAACACTGTTGGTCAAATAACATGTTCTGTTGATTTTCTAAGTGTAAATAAGTGAACACATCCTCTACATTAAACACAATCTTTTTTACCCAATTTTCTGTGTATTTATTTAAAAATTTTGGAAAAAAACCCCACAAAATTCTAAAATTTAAAACGTGCCATAATTTTTGCACAGGCTATATTATGTTTTATTTTTCCACCAAAACAGTAAAATTCAACACGGAAACAGTAATTATGCACCAAACTGTGCAGAAGTGTGTGATCTGGAAAGGATGTTTTAACTTATTTTCACTTAGAAAACAAACATGCAACTAGAGCAGGGGTGCACAAACTTTTGCACACGACTGTATACAAGCATAACAAAGTTGCACTCTCCAAAACACACTTCACAACACACAAATCAGAAGTTTGCCACTTAAACTGCACAGAACAGCTTGGGGGGGTGGGGGGTTGCTGACTTGTATTCCTTACTCTTATAAATTAAGAATAAGGTGAAAGTCTCAGAGTTTAAGGATCTGAGTTTAAGAGGTGCTGTAAGGGCGGGCGACACATCAGAAATACAACATCATGATACTTGATCAAATTTTCCGGTTATTTTTCCTGCTATATATTATTATTAAATAACTACTTCTTAACCCTTGTGTGGTGTTGATGTTGTTGTTACTCAGTGGTCTGGTGGACCCACCACATTACTGTTTTTAAAGCAATACAGCCATAACAATTTATGTAAAGGTACCAGATGTTTAAAATATTACAAGTGGCCAGTGTAGGGTTCTCCTTTAGCAGCTGTAGCCAGTCAGCAGCCTGTCCATGTTGCCAACCCTCATAAACACGCATACATATACAAACACACACATGTAGGAGCAGAACAAAGTGAAGGACACAGCACCTCCATACTTTAATTCCTCGCGGGTTCAGCCCAACACCACATGTGTAATATAAATGTGTAGGGGGTGAACAGAGTGAAGACACTGAAAATGTGTTATTTTATATGTTCTTCACAGAAAAGGAGCAAAGACCAAGAAATCTGAGGTTGAAATAATAATAAATCTCATCATTTTTTTTGGTAAACATTGAAAATGGGTCCCAGAGACCCAACACCACACAAGGGTTTAGGAAAAGGAACAAAAATCATTGCGATATGTGATTGTGGGCGGACGCTGACCTTCATGTATGGATCTGCCTACGGAGATACTTTAATGTTTATGTGCTTATGTTAATGGTTAAGTGCAGAAATCTACATTTATCCGCATTAACATTACAGAAAGGTACAAAATATATTTGTAGAAGGTTTCAATTCTAGTAAAATTAACAAAATGCCGACGACCATTAGTAACTCAAAATCAATTAAACGTTCTGCTCTTCTGGAATAAAATAAATTATCAGTAAAATCTAAACATTTGATTTTCTAAAAATAATTATCAACTGATACTGATATGCTGCTAACATCTATGGGGAAAAAAACACAGTAGGCTGCCATCCAATCACCTACTTAGGAACTATGCTGTTTACGTAGTTACTCTACACTGTTTACAGACTCCATATAACTGGTCTAAATCTGTCTTTTATGGTCCATGTAACTGTTCACTTGTACACAATCAATTCCTCAGAAAACAGCATCGTTATCACACTGTCAAGTTGTTTTTTGCTTACTACACTGTTATTTCAAAACAGAGTCAGCTTCTATGTCATTCAGAGCCTCAGTCCAATTACCTTGTTAAAGAAGGTGCGGACATCGTAGAAGTCCAGAGTGAGAGGGGCTTCCTCACTCGCTCCACACACAGACAGCGTGAGCTCATCACTGCTCAGGGCGAGGTGGTGCATGGAAAGATCCAAACACACGGCCTGGCAGTCCACATCCTCCACTGAAGAGCAGAAACAGTGCAAGAGTAGATTTACACTCAGGAGCAACATAAAGCTTTGAAACTGCATCGAAACTACTTTGAAACTAGTGTAAGGAAATAAAAATGTCAATGTTTTTATTTTGAAAATGTGTAGCTACTGTGGACAGTAAAAAAAAAAAAATACACTGTCAGGTAGTCAAGTGTTAGGACTTCTATTTTAAAAATACTAAATTTTATTAAAAATGTGAATCTACTGTAGGAAAAAATATCCATGAGCACCAATGTTTTTTTACTTTTATTTTGGAGGAGTGCACCATTTTTGCTCACTGCAAAATACACAATTTTTTTTTGTTTTACAAATCAGAATACATGAAGTCTGCCCCTTAAACGGCTCATAGGCACACACACACACATACATACATATATATATATATATATATATATATGGGGTGGGAATCTTTAGGCACCTCACGATTCGATTCGATTACGATTCAGAGGGCTGCGATGCGATTATAAAACGATTATCGATGCATCTTTTTTTCTATATAGCATTTATATTTTCTCACTGTGTGAGCTCAAGTTTCGAGTTCAAGTTTCAAGTTTATTTGTCATTTGCACAACTTGTCAGGACCTTTATGCAGTGAAATGCTTGTGGTGAGGCTCAGAATCACTCTATAGAAAGTAAATAAGTAAAAATATAAATATAAGAAAAAACAACTGAAATATATTAAATGTACACAGAATATACACAGAATATAGAGACAATATACATTTCAAAGTGACTAAGTGACTCGGTGTTATTGTTATTTAAAGTGACTTGGTACTTTTAAAGCAAAGTATTTGTAATGATCCATAATGAATTTACTTCCAATATCTTTTTTAATAAATCAAATGGAAGTTATCTGGCAAGTGAACTAGAAGGCTGTCATTCAGTGCCTTTGGAGCATGAGAAGCTGCTGTGATAAAATGCGCAGTTACAGTGAAATAAGATCCAGTGTCAGTGGATCTCCACGCAGCACATGTTACAGCTATTTTACCCGTTTTCTTTAGTGATTTTATAGCTTCAGTTTTGGTCTCGTTGTAGAGACGGGGGGGGGTCGCTGTGTCAGTAAAGTATCTTTGAGATGGGACGTGTGCAACACAGCGTGAAAGCCCTGTTTCGCAACGACTGAGAACCGCCGCGCAGACTGCAGGTCACAAAGCAGCGATGCGTTATTCGCATTTATAAGCAGCATAGTTGGTTTCCTGATACATTAAATCTGCAACGAGAGACTGTCACACACTAAAAAGTGGCGAAGCTGAAGTCAGCTTCTCTTTCAAATTCTCCCATGCCACCTTAAATGGTGCCGCATTTACATTCCTGGATTCATGGAACGGGTAAATTCGAACAAGAAGCTGGAGAATAAGAAGCAACTTCAGCCTCGTAAAACAGTCGAAGGTTGAGAGAGGTTTAACTGACCTACTTCTGAGGAAAAGTTTTCTGGCGGAGATGGAGGAAAGCGGCTATAGCTGAGCTAAGCTGAAGCTTAAAGCAGAGCAAAGTCAGTCTGCGTTTTCGTTTATATTGTTTAGTCTATACTAGGACATTAACACACTGAGACATACTGGAAATTAAATGTTGTGGCTCCCAAGGTGGTTTGACTTTGTTGAAAGGCAAAATGTCTCTTCTTATCATTTGTGATGTGATTCCTGACCTAACCTGGCTTAAATGCAGAGGGAGCCGGTCGGATTTCTCGCTGTCCACTTGTGTTTTTGTTGTGTGCCGCCATAGACTTTCCGGGCGCTGCACTTCCGCACTTCCAAGTTCTGCCTTTTGCGTTCCGTAAACATTACATTATAAATTAAATATTTAGAAAATTGATTTTTGACATTTGTGAATCGATTCAGAATCGTTCACGTCCACATCGCGATGCATCTAAGAATCGAGTTTTTCCTGCACCCCTAAAATTATACATACATATATATATATATATATACACATATATACATATATATATATATATATATATATATATATATATATATATATATATACATACATACATACATACATACACACACACACACACTACTTTGGGGTCATAAATTAACTGTAAACCTAAATAACTGCTTATTCTCTGTGGTGGGGCTGGGCTTAAAAAAGCTGCATATTTCACTACAAACAGAGCACAACGAGTCATGTTTAGCCGGGTTTTAGGCAGCACAGTTTAAAAATACACTGCATTCATAATTTTGGTCCTATTTTTTAAAATGTGGCACTACTTTGTTCTAACTTATCAGAATGCAGAAAAAATAAATCATGATTATAATAATATATATATATAACAAAAAGTTAATTAAGTATCCCTGATTTTAAATTTTTGCCATATTGCCCAGCTCCACTCTGCGGATCCTAAATGAGTTTGATATTATTTCTGTTTTGTTTTTCTTAATTTTTTTTAACAAATAACATAGAACGTCCCACCAGCAGTGAGCAGAAGGATCTGGCATAGCGGAACGCGGCGAGAAAAAGTGCAAGGGGATGCGCAAGGTAAGCTGCTAACAGGCCACTCAGTTTAAAAGGTCTTACCTATTTCATTGGTATTTCCTTCCACTCTTGCAGCAGAGATGATGTCTTGGGTGTAAAACACCTTCAGCGTTCTGTCCTGGCCAACAAACGTCAGGCCGTACTTGTTTGAGATGGCAAGAAGGCTCGAGCGCTCCTTGGGTAAGTCATCAGGAGAGTCAAAGACACGGATTTTCTTCATCTGACGAAACTGAAAATCCTGTCGGAAAGAGAACATCAGAATTGTTATAAATGTAGGGTGAACATATCACATCTTTCAGCTTTTATTTTCCCACTGACGTCCACCAGCGTATCAAAAACAGAAATAACTTATTTCTAACAATGTTCAAACTCTCTTTATCCCCTAGAATTTAACAGACTGTTTTGGTTACTGTGCCTTTATAGGGCTCATACGTTGGAAAACAATTTTCCTGATTTTTCCAAAAAAGTTGTGACACTGGTGTAAAATGTAAATAAATGTAAATAAAAACTGACTGCAATAATTTGCAAATCTCATAGACCCATATTTTATTCACAATAGAACATAGAACACGTATCAGATGTTGAAAGTGAGACATTTTACCTTTTCATGAAAAACAATAACTCATTTAAAACTTGATGGCAGCAACACATCTTAAAAAAGTTGGAACAGGGGCAACAAAAGACTGGAAAAGTAAGTGGTACTAGTAAAAAACAGCTGGAGGAGCAATTTGCGACTAACTCACATGACTGGGTATAAAAAGAGCATTTTAGAGAGGCAGAACCTCTCAGAAGCAAAGATGGGCAGAGGTTCACCAATCTGCGAAAACTGTGTTTAACAACTGTGGAACAATTTCAGAAAAATGTTGTCTCAGGCAAAAGTGAAGACTTTGGATATCCCACCATCTACAGTTCATAACATCATCACAAGATTCAGAGAATCTGAAGAAATCCATGTACACAAGGGACAAGGCTGATGGTCAATATCGGATGCTTGTGATCTTCGGGTCCTCAGACGGCTGCAATGAAAACAGGCATGATTCTGTACTGGAAATCACTGCATGGGCTCAGGAACCCTTCCAGAAATCACTGTCTGTGAACACAGTTCGCCGTGCAATCCACAAACCCAAATTAAAGCTGCATGATGCAAAGAAGAAGCCATATGTCAACACAATCCAAAAACGCAGCCGTCTTCTCTGGACCAAAGCTCATTTAAAATGGACTGAGGCAAAATGGAAAACTGTTCTGTGGCCAGGTTAATCAAAATGTGAAATTCTTTTTAGAAACCACAGACGCCGTGTCCTGCGGACTCAAGAGGAGAGGGACCATCCAGCTTGTCATCAGCGCACAGTTCAAAAGCCTGCATCTCTGATGGTATGAGGTTGCTTTAGTGCCCATGGCATGGGCAGCTGACACATCTGGAAAGGCTCTATCAATGCTGAACAATATATAGAGGTTTTAGAATAACACATGCTCCCATCCAGACAGCGTCTCTTTCAGGGAAGGCCCTGCAAATTTCAGCAAGACAATGCTAAACCATATACCGCATCCATCACAACAGCATGGCTTCGCAGAAGAACAGTCCGGGTGCTGAACTGGCCTGTCTGCAGTCCAGACCTTTCACCAATAGAAAACAAAGAAGACCCAGGACTGTTGAGCAGCTAGAATCCTACATCAGACAAGAATGGGACAACCTGCCTCTCCCAAAACTCCAGCAATTTGTTCTCCTCACTACCCAGACATTTACAGACTGTTGTTAAAAGAAGAGGGGATCCGACACATCAGTAGGCGTGGCCCTGTCCCAACTTTTTTGAGATGCGTTGCTGCCATCAAGTTCTAAATGAGTTAATGTTTTAATAAAATGGTAAAATGTCTCACTTTCAACGTCTGATATGTATATCCACCTATTCAATCTACAGCAGTTAGCTCCGCCCCTTCACAGTGATGTTATAAGGAGTGTTTCAGCTCAGACTGAATGGGCGGGGCTAAACTGCTGTAGGCTGAACAGGCAGATGTATGCAAATATGCTGGTTGTCATGACATCATTAAAACAATTAACTCTGTTTTTTTTCCAAAGATTACGGTGTTTTTCCTCTAAGCGGTGTACGGTACGTCACAAATCTGTCATTCCATATTTTGTCGTCATTTCCAAGCCGGAATGGGTCAGAATCGCTGACTGAGACTAAAATAAAACCAAATGCATTAAAAAAAAACAATAAATCAGAATTTGAAGCTTCTCCACTGCTGCTACTGTTGTTTATGTTTACTGTAAACACTAGCATTGCGTGAGAAGTCATGTGATCATCTCAAGAGAACCCATTTTGCAACACTTTATGCGGTGGGAAACGGACACAGGTACTCGAACAGTGTACGGATAGCTGTAGGATCAGATTAATAAGCGCACACATAAAAATGACAGTTCTTCAAGCGTTATTTAGTAAAGAAAATGGTTCTAGAGCCATGAACCCTTTTCATGATTAAATGGTTATTTCCATGGTGAAATGGTTCTTCAGACTGATGGAGAATATGCTGTAAATGGTTCTATACAGCACCAAAAAGGGTTCTTTTATCATCTCAAGCTAGACATAGTAAGTACAGAAGAACCCTTTTTGTTGCTATGGAACCCTTTACAGGTTTACATATGTTCAAGTGTAAGTATAGTTAAAGGGGAACTCCACCCACCTTTCAAAAATTCTGCATAATTAAACGGTTGAGATGTAAACAGAGTCGTTCAGAGTGGTTTGGTGCGGAATGCTCTGTTCTACAGAAACTTAAGAGTCAGTATTGTTCGCAGTGGTGGTGATAGGAACCAGACGTCCACTTTTAAAAGCTGTTATGAATACACTGCCTGATGTCGGACACAATGATTTATGATAGTTTCGTGATGAAGTTTTGGCTTAAAATGTATTCTAATCCATTTATGTCGGAGGGATACATGAAGGAGGCAAAAGAGTCCCCAAAGAAAACTTGCCTATTTTACCATCATCAACATCCCATACAAAACTCAGAAGACACGTGTAGGTTCACTGCCGGCTTTGGACAGTAAATAAAATGTCTATATTTGTGTTGTAGTCATGGTGACCGCTCGTTCCTATCAGCACCACTGTAAAGTCATCTGAGTCCCTGTGATCAACCGTTTCACACCAAACTACTATGAATCTCTCTGTTTACATTTGAATTATGCAGAACTTTCGGGAAAAAAAGTTACCCAACGTTATGTTTTCTTGTGGACGCACAAAACCCGAGTAGTGTCGATAAATGTTGAGAAGTACTGCTTTTTAGTAGCTGTTAATAAAGTCTGATATTTATCCGACAAATTCTGATTAATCTCATTTATCTTCGGAAATTCCTGGGCGCTGCTAGCAGGCTAGCCTGCGTTAGCTTCAAAAAGTCCACTCTTGCGGTCATTAACGGGAACCTAAACGACTTCCAAACGTTTTTTCAACATTTTGCAACATTTAATTATTGTTTTTCAGTTTTCTAAAACCATCACAAAGCCTGACAGAATGTGTTCAGGCGCTGTTACATCAGTTAGCCGCACCAGGCTAACAATTATCAGCTTCTTGTTCGAATTGTCCCGTTCCACCTTAAACCATGCAGCAGTTAGGTTCTGCCGCCTCAGGCACCCGAGTGTAACTGCTGCGCCATTTAAGGTGGACCGGAGAAGTTCTAACGAGAAGCTGGCGAACGCGCTAACAGGCTAAACACGCTTTACCTTCATTTCCCTCTCGGGGATGGAGTACGGGTCGTCCCCCATTTTCAGCCTTCCTTAGTTTAAAAGCGAGTTTAGGAGAATAGTTGAAAGGAAAAATATCCCCACAGCTTTCAGAGTCTCCGCACAATCCCCTCCAGTTCCATTTTCCAAGAACAGAAACTAAAATGACAAACTGGCGCCACGAGAAAGCGTTTCCCTGCTGAAGCGAAGCGCATTTCCAAAATAAAAGTTACAGCTCCAGCTTGTTGGTGCGTTTTGGTTTTATCCCCAGTAGTAGCTTCTCATTTTCAAAATAAAAGCTTCATCACGAACGCCTTGAGCACCTGTTTTGCAACTGCAAATGCCCTGTCGTGATTCTGAAAAAATGGTTTTAAGTCTCTTTCTGCTCTCACATCTATCAACACCCCCCACAGAACCCCGCTTTTACTGTTTAAATTACATAACAAAGTACTGATAAATGGCAATGTATGGATTTCAAATATATGACGTTTAAACTTCACCTACATTCCATACATAACTGTATTAGTCACATATGGACATATATGCTTACTTATTTGAAATTGGCTAGGACATATATTTCAGCCCTATATTAACTTTTGCAAAAATATATGTGTAATATGTCTATTTAAAAAGATAAAACAGAAAATATTAGTCGTATATAGACAGAATGCATCACTCATATATTCTAGCTTCATATTATATTATATATATTTTTTGTATTTCATTTAGATTTTTTGCTTTTTCCTTTGGCCTATGTATCAGACAGATATCAGGCATACAGAATATGTATGTGTTCACTCACTTATGTATGTTCACTACCTATATGACCATATTTTTTAAAACATACCCCTTCATGATACATGTGCAAATATGACTGTGTATCAGATTTCTACACTGAGCTCTATATGTATCTGTAAATAACCTTTAAAAAAATGGTTTGAGGAGGCTATTGATCAGGATGTCTGGCTTTCTATCTGTTCAAATGTATACCCTAAGTGCACTTCAATTAATATAAACAAACTCAACTTTAAGGTTATTAATAGATTTTATCTTACACCTTTGCGCTTATATAGGATATTTCCAGAAAGATCTGACCTATGTTTCAAGTGCCAATTACATAAAGACACTTTTATTCACTCTTTCTGGACCTGTGATAAAATCAGAACATTTTGGGAAGGGGGGCATTCAGCTATACAAGAAATTCTTAATATACAGTTTACATTATGCCCTACATTATATTTACTCTATGGCCAGTTGGAAGATACATTTCACTATAATGCTACAAAGATATTTATTCTGCTGGTTTATATTGCTAAAAAATGTATTTTACTTCTTTAGTTTTTTCCTCAGGTCCCACCTCTTAAACTGTGTCTTGATAAGTTAACTTTTGATTTACACCAAAAGACAAATATTGGCAAATATGGTTTCCTCTCTGGAATAATATTGATAATTTATCTTAATTTTGTACTTATCCATGTTTTTTTTTGGTTGTATAATCATCCTTAGATCTTCCACTCACATGGTCCCTCTGCATTTCCAAACGCATTTGTATCTGTGAACTGTTACCTGACAAGTGTCTTAATAAAAATATGAATAAAAAAAAAATGGTTCTATATAGCACCAAAAAAGTTTCCTCTATTACCACAAGTCAAATGCCATTTTTTGTTACAATACAGAAATTTTTTTTGATCCTTAAAAGTAACAGGTTATCTATTTTATCCCATTTTTCCTTTTTTTGTTGTTTCCTTCATGTTGTCTTACCATACAATGGCTATGCATTTTTCAAAATAAAAGCCTTAACACTGCACCTGTCAGAAACTTTTTGAGGCTTGCGGTTCTTAACAGTAGCTGCTTTTTTTTTCCAAAATAAAAGCCTCAGTACACAGTTTGTCAGGTGCTTCCAAATAATTCCCCTTGCACATTATCTTTAGATATCTTGTTTAGTGAAACTGTGCTCTTATACACTGATCAGGCATAACATTATGACCTGTGTCTGTGTCTGACCCACTCAGACCAGCGCAACACACGCTAACACACCAGTGTTACTGCAGTGCTGAGAATGATCCACCACTCAAACAGTACCTGGTCTGTGAGGGTCCATGGGGGTCCTGACCACTGAAGAACAGGTTAAAAGGGGGCTAACAAAGTATGCAGAGAAACAGATGGACTACAGTCTGTAACTGTAGACCTACAAAGTGCACCTATATAGTAAGTGGAGCTGATAAAATGGACAATGAGCGTAGAAACAAGGAGGTGGTCATAATGTTATGTCTGATCGGTGTAGCTATAGTTGTTCCACTAAACAACAACGAAATCAGCTACTGCAAACAACAACACATTCACACTGGCAAACATGTTCTGTTGTGAATAAGGACCTCAGCAAAGGTTTTGGTGAAATAAGGATTTTTATTAGAAAGCAGACTTTTTCAGTATTGCATTGGAAAAAGAATCAGTCACTTGAACTACACAATGTCAAACCAAACCAAATTTTGGTGGTGGAGAAATCCAGAAAAAAAGGTAATGGAAATGATTTATTTATTATAACATAGTTTGTGGCATTTTGCATTAGAATAAAGTGTCATTTAAAGGCGTAAACAACTGTTTGAACAGGACTTTCATTTTTCTCACTTTAGAACACTGAAGCACATTTATTTTTCTCATTCGCATCGTATTGCCATACTGAACAAAGCTCGGCTGCTTTAAGCGTTCCGGGCCTCATGGTAAGCAGTTAGCCTAAAAGGCGTAGTCGGCCAGTCAGGTATAGCTGGCTGTTTTACAGCCTGAGACCAGAGCTGGCATTACTTTTACAACAGTCAGTTGTTGGTATGGCAAGCTGGTCATACAGCAAAAGACAAGGCCAACTACTGATGGCCTAGTGGACACTGAATCCCCATTCAGCTGAACTGCTCAATGAGAGAGACGCTAATAGAACCTGCAGTAGCTCAGGCACGCGGAGGCCAAGCAAAGCTGGAAACACAGCAGGAGCTTAGCTAATAAGTGCTAATACTTCTCCCAGAAAATTAGTGCACGTTCTTTCTTTGATTGTCTGCGCTCTGAGCACGTGAAGGTTGCTTGCTTAAAACCCTACTGGTAGGTTTGGCTCACCTTCCCCCCCAAATGGTAAAGTCTATAAAGTGCTGGCATTATTTTTCAAAGACAAAGACACACAGCTGGGCACAAATACAGACGTCCAAATACACAGTTCAGTCCTCCTGACTTCATATTGGCTTATGCTGAGGGGTCTTTGGGGTCTTTAGTTCAGATCGAAAGCGTAGTTTAAAAGAGCGGTGAATGAAAGTGATTACCCATCAGTTGGCATTACGATAACGGAGCTGTACCTTTTAAAAAGTGGTTCTTTAAGGGTTCTTTAGTAAAGGAAAAGGGTACAAATAGAACCATGCCAACCATGCCTGGTTAAATGGTTTCTAAATGGTACTAAATAGCACCAAAACAAGTCAAAGAACCTGTTTTGTTGTATTATACAGAAGCAAACTTGCTAACAGTGCATGCTACTGGTAGCTACTGGCTTCCATTTGTTGTTAGCCATATGAGCGTGCTTGGTTGAGCTAATCTTCTAATATTTATTGTACTTTTTATCAGGTAATCATATCGTAAAGGCTGATTTATACTTCGGCAACGAAGAATGTCAACATACAGGCGCAGAGAAAGGGTTTATGGGTAAACAGACATGAGCGAATCTCAACTCAAGTGTTAGCGGTCTGGTAGCGTCAGAGTAGCACTAGACCCCAAACCAGAACTAGCTTGAGGATCGGTTTCTGCATAATATTGCCACAAGTGATCCTCAATTATAGTGCAAAAATTGCTTTCCCACAGTAGCCCTCATAAACCCTTACATATTTTCCCTTTCAATAGCCATGTCTTTCAAAATAAAAGTCTCAACCTATCTTGCCAGAAACTTCTATGTTTTTTTTTTTTTCTTAAAATTTTCAACATAAAATTTTGATGTACATTCTGCTTTGGACACGCCCACTCGTACTCACATTCACGTTATGTGCGGGTCTGCTGACAGACACCTATGCAAACACGTGCACACATTTGCATATGCGCAAATGCAGAAGTATAATTCAGCCTGATCTGTTTCCACAATGTATTCTGTAAGAAATATCTGTTCTCGGACTAATGAAAGTCTTTAGTGTCATGGATGCATTTTCGTCTGAATTTCGATAACTTACACCAATCAAATTTATCAACTAATCACAGGGTAGATGATTTTGGAACATTTCAGAATTATTAAAACAAGACAAGCAACAAGCAAAATTACACAAATGTGACTGGAGGAAGTATTTACACAATTAGAAATACAGGTGATATAAACTAGGGACGCACCGATATGGGAATTGTGGGCCAATGCTGATGTACAATTTTTTTCAGGTGCTTTAGCATTACACAGAAATATAACATTTATTTCTGCAGAGGTTACAAATGCAGTAAAATGAATAAAATGCATACATTTTAGTGCAGTGTCACCTAAAAACATTCAATACTATGATAAACACATCATCAAATATCAGTTTGAAATGTCGATCGAACCTAAAAGTCTTTTTTTTAAAGCAATTATTTGGTGATTTCACCGTGTATCCCTAAAAACAATATACCACGCTTTTCTTGGGGACTTTAAATTTGAAAATAGGGCCTGAACTTGTGTTTTCCCCAATAAAGAGTGCATACTAATATTATAAAAAAACTGATTCTAACATCTCAAAATGGAAAACGCTCTCCACTCTAACTGACCCTCAGCCAAAAACCAATGATGAAACCAGAGTACCTCCTGAACAGCATCCTCCAGAGCTGCCAAACAAACCAGTCAGTGATTCACATTCACAGCTCTGCTCATTTCTGACGGGGTTTCATTTGGTTCGGTGCCGTTAGAGAACAGACAGTGGAATACGAAGACAAAAGGAGCCCGGAACTGATTGTAAACAGGCTCCGAAAAACTCGACCCTTTGTTCACATACCTCACGAGTGCACGCTTTCGAGGAAGATACAACCAGCGTCGCGCGGCTGTGCAAAAGCAATCATGTAAGCGATTAGTGCCAAATATTTAGAGACCATAAAGGTCTTATTGAAGGAGTAGCATCTACACCGTACAACATAAACATATAAATTAGCCTGTCTCGCACTCCGGACAGCATTATGCTACCACAAAACAGAGCTTTCCACTCTAACAGGTTAGCAATCAACATTCTCTGAGGTTCTCCTCAGCATCTAGTGCAACATTTGAACATTTTATAGTACTGTGCAAACCCTTCGTGCATTTAATTTCCACACAAAACGGCCATTAAGTACAAGTTACAAATTTTTCAGGAGATCAGATATAAGATAACCCACCTGCATAAGGAAGGAAGTCTAAGGAAAATATGTGGTGAATTCAAACAAAATGATTAAAAGTCAAAATGGGGCTCCTAACAACCACCTGGAAGACCTGGTAGACACCAAAACTGTCCCCATCAGATAAACTGACCACCCCAGACCTCAACAACACTGAATGTGTTTGATTACTTCAGAAAATGATCAACCAATTTCTTTGCAAATCTTGTACTCAAAGGCAGTTTTGACTTGTAATTAAATGAATGAAGGGTGGTCTTTGACTTTTGCACAGTACTTTACATCAATTTAGAGCCTGATGGTGCTTAAAAAATAAAAAGAAATGTGGTAAAGGAAGATAAATCACAGAGCAGTTTCGGAAAAGGCAGATACAACAAGTACACAGATTCTATGCAAAGAAGATGAAGCAAGTGTGAGGGAGGGAAATAGAACATATTCAAATCATTTGATTATGGATTCAACGACTGACAAAACAGACTGCAGAAAGGGGAACTCCGCAGATTTGTCAAAAGTTCTGCATAATAAAATTATTAAAGCATAAACTGAGTCGTTCAGAGTGGTTTGGTGTGAAATGCTCTGTTCTAGAGAAAACTCACAGAGTCA
Source organism: Colossoma macropomum (assembly GCF_904425465.1). Taxonomy (NCBI): domain Eukaryota; kingdom Metazoa; phylum Chordata; class Actinopteri; order Characiformes; family Serrasalmidae; genus Colossoma; species Colossoma macropomum. Next base: position 23,228,031 of record NW_023494794.1, read on the forward strand.
GAATTGTTCACAGTGGTGATGATAGGAACCGGACGTCCACCTCTAAAAGCTCCCTCACAGAAAGTTTATTACATGAAATGGGTATGAATTCACTGCCTAATGTCTCACCATTCTGTAGTCTGTAGTAAGTTTCAGAAGATTTTGGCCTAAAAGGATTTTTTAAGAGATCTTCATGGTGGAAGGATACATACAGGGTGTTGTGAGGCAAAATAGTCCCCAAAGAAAACATACTTTTTCACATTTATCACAATTTTATCATCAACAGTCCATATAAAACTCAGAAGACTCGTGTAGGTTCACTGGTGGTTTTGGATAGTGAATAAAATGTCTATATTTGTGTTGTAGTCATGGCGACACCCTGGTTCCTATCACCACCACCGTAAAGAAATCTGAACCATTTCACACCAAACCTAATAGTGTAATGACTCTTCCTTGGTGTTAATATACTGGCAGTACTGGTCGACTGTTTTCAGACTCTGAAGCAGACAAAATTCATTTATATGTCTTTCAAACAGGCTCAGACTGAAAGACATGGAGTAAATAAGCCCATTATAACTGTTCTGATCAGATCAGTACTGTACATAAACCAGACATTCTTTACAATCTACATGTGGTTTTGGTCAATTTTTGTCAGAATCCTCAGGTATGTTCAAGCTTACAGTAGCTACAATTCTTAGAAGAAAAAAAAATAGAAAAAATATAATTGGCTATATATATTTTTTTAATTCAGTAGGCGACTGTATAAGACTGCAGCCCATTCTTTTCTTAAGTATGTCACAAATCATCATGTAAGGTGCTTTATAAGTAGAATTTATTATTACTATTATTATTATTATTATTATTATTATTATGCCACATTCCATCATATATGCTCAGGTAGATCAAACATTCAGCTACTTACTCGACAGGCCAAAACTTTTGAAACAGCACTAACTTCGTAAAAAATAAACATGAAAATGTAGATTTTTCTCAGTTGATATCCTGCAGTAATGTGCTCATTCACTTGGAATAGTTGAGTTAGATCCTAAAAATGTGCAGCAATGCAAACCACAGCAATAACTGATTATTAATGAGTTAATCATGTAAGTCATTAAAGCACTGCTTAACTAAAACTGGATCAAGCCCTAAATCAGATCCACCTGATTCCTCCATTTAGACGCAGGACACTTAAACTGGGAGCCGTCATAACTATCACACCCTGGACACAATTTTTTCTGCAGATTTTACAGCACAATTTCTATTTATTTGCTCTAAACGCATTGGAAAAAAAGGAAAACACACAATATAAAATGAGCCGTAACTTAAGCACAGGCCACATTTTATGTTTGACTTCTTCCCCAATCATGTTAAATTTAGCAAATAAACAGTAATTGTGCATTAAATTGTGCAGAAGCGAGTTCCCTGTAGAGGATGTGTTCACTTATTTACACTAACATAATCAAAAAGACACGGAATTCGACCGGGGGGTGCCAAAACTTTTGCACACGACACAGTCCAGCTCGTTGGTGTAGCATTTTAAACTGGAAACTCAATGGTGAGTTTCATATAGGCTGAACGGGCCTTTTGCTCTAAAGCTTGACCAACCTTGCAACAGGGCGGAGCCTAAAGAGGTCAATAAACTGAACTGCACAACATTTCTAAAACTTTAATCAATGCCTTCCTTCCACGCTTTTGGCCTGTGGTGTACTTCATGTTATACTGCAGTTAAATGGGGGAGGTGCTGTTAGCCGTTAGCCGTTAGCCAGTCCCATCAGTAGTCTCTTTAAGGCACTTAGACTCGTCCTCAAAAACACAGCGTGTTCATTACACATCATGGCGACTGAGTCACGATTCGCCAGGAGTCCACAGTGTTACTCTTCACCGCATTTCACTAAACGGCGAATGATAAGGAAGCTCAGCCATGACTTTAAGACGCGGCAGCTGGAAGAAACGATAAAACGCTGGACTGGAGATAAGCACGATGAGGAGGAGACGTCTAGTCGGTTGAAGCTGAATCACAGTCACAAATAAAGACAGTTTTGGGAGTCAACTATGGCCTTGTTTGACAGCAGCATTCATTAACACAGAACGCTGCATTCTGGGCCCTCCATAAGACTAAGAAGCCGCATCTGTGAGAGAAACATCAGCTCGAAAAAATGCATAATTTGACCTTCAGCAGGGCTGCGCAATATATCTCTTCTTAATCACTATCACAATTATAGCCCTCATCGCCAAGGCCTGAAATATGTACATAATAAGGGTGCAAAGACTTTAATACGGTATCGAAAATACAGTATTTGAAATAATGGAACATGTTGATGATAAAAACTAGGGTTTTAGAAACAGCCTATCAGAGTATGGGGCGGATAGGGGACGGGGCTTAAGCTGGATGTATTATATTTTATTATTATTTACATTTTTCTATGAATTCCACTAATCTGTTTAACATAATTAGAGCTCTGAAGAATTCAAAATGTGCAATATCATAAAAAGGTAAAAATATCAGAGATCAAATTATTACTAGCCCAGTAAATAAACCATCAAATCATTTTTATTGTGTGCTGTGAACACCTTGGCCATCAAACGCTCCTGATGAAAGTTACTGTGGATTGTTACCATTCTTAGCATTACAGCTATTGTTATTATTATATTGGTTGATTTACCACATCCAAAAAATGTCAATAGTTTTGGTGAAAATTACACAAGCCAATCTTTAGCCATGTCACATGAACAGTGCACCAATTTGTTTCTAATTTTATCACAAGGCTTATCGCAATATGCAATTTTTGACCATATCGTGCAGCCCTACCATTTAGTGCTAAAGCGGCGAGCATGCTAACATATGCTAGCAGCTAACATGATGTCATTAATCTCTTCAACTGCATGAGACCACCGGTGGTTCCAAAATGCAATAACTTAACTTTCATATTTCATAAGCTACATTCAAAAGGTGGGGGTCGTATGAGAGCTGTAACTGTCTTCTTTCCAGTCAAACAGATGGGTGATGTAATTTTAAACCCTTATAATAAAAGACTGAACTCACAATTTTTTTTTCTACTGAAAGTCGACCCATTTTTCCACAAGTCTGGGCTATAAACTATAAACAGATGGCGTCTCTTCAGTGATCAGCTCTGTAAAAATTATTTTCATAAAAAAATACAAAGAGCGTCTAAGATTTTTGGCTTTCAGCAGTAAATTGTAAGCATATAGCAACATGTGTGATCATAAAACACATGTTCTGTAAATCTGAGGGGAGCTTTTACGAAAAAATAAATAAATAAAATAAAAATTTACATTTATTTCATGCAGTTACTGAATCATTTGCCTCACGATTTGGTCATGTAAATTCAGATGGACAAACCAAAATATACCCTGGGGAATAAGAGGCCAACGATAGTTAAAAATACGTGGCGCCATCGAGCGCGGCCGTTCACAAGCTCTTTCGTTTCATTCGCTAAACTGCTAATGCTAAAAATACCAAGCTCTCACGAATACGTTCGGTGAACACGCTCTTGTACTAGTGCAATCCAAACCCTACTGCTGCAATCTTAAAGCCTCTCACGCGAATATATAAGTCAAATGGCACAAAAATATATCAGCTACATTTAAAAATCAATCTCTGAAGAGACTCTAGGTCTAAATTATCTATAACTTCTATCACAAAAATTCTACGTTCCTTTATACAGAAGTTAGTCCAGACCGCATGAAAAGGTTTCTACTCATACTCTGTTACTCCACTGAACAACGGTTGCTGACAACAATGGCGGAGGAAGCTGCCAATGTTGAAAACAACGTCCAAACCTTTCTTTTTTTGTCTTCTTTACTTTGTAAAACTAGTGAATAAAAGCAACAGAACACTCAAGGTGGTGTGTTATGATGAAAAATATCACCATGACGACCGAAGCCTCCTTTTAGTACTTTTGTTGACGAGCACTCGCTAACTTTAGCTAATTTGCTAGCCATGCACTTTGTTTTGTCATGCATAATGTGTTTTGAAGTTTGTGACACACATGTATTTGTAAAAAATGCTTTGTTTGGCTTTAAGCTTTGCTTTAGAACTGCAGTTCCGCATTTACTTTTTTGCTGTTGTTAGCCGAGTAGGCTTTAGCTTGCTAACTAGCACGATAGCAGAGTAATGAAGCCGTATCAGCAGTCCTAACAGCTGGAGTCGTCTGGTACCTTAACTCCAGTGTGAACACAGCGAACTGTAGGCTTTGGTTTTGAAATATGAAGCATTTTCAAGTATTTTATTGCTTATAAAAAGCATTTTATGAGGTTTGAAAGGGAAATGTTTCACAGTGCTAGTGAAACAAGTGGCAAATTCACAGCCAACACTTTATTCATCATAAAACACCACCTCTAGTGTTCTACGGCTACACTGCTTAGCTAAAATTCTCTTAGTTCTTTCATTTAAAACACATTCTGACTAAGGGCGGAAACTTATCAGAGTTTTTTTTTAAGGCAAATCAGAAAACAAGCTGAGAAAAAGTGAAAAACGACACGATTTTAACAAACCTGAAGATTCTGACATTCAGAAAAACACAGTATTTTGGATGGGATTCGGATGCAATGCCCTCCCCGTTCCTTATTTCTGACAGTGTCTAGTTAATGATGCTAATTTTTTGTTCTAATATGTCCTTGCAAAACTGCAGCAAACTTATATGCAGGTAGAAAATACACAACCTCTTAATTTTGCCACAAAGTCAGTGTCCACGACAGTCTTGTAGCAGTGTAGCAGTGTATAGAGGAAATAAGGGTATCATACTGTACACTGGTGAGTAAAATATGCTGAGGAAAGAGGGAGCGCACTGCATTTGCTCTGGGTGATGTCACACGATTGACAACAACAAAGAATGGTGGCAAATCAGCTAAAAAAAAAAAACAAAACAAACAAAAAATAAAATAGGAAGCAAATGGTGTCAAAGCTCGTAGTGTTGCTGTGCAATTTCTCATCTGTACAGCTTCTGTAGAGCAGCCCTTGCTAACGTGACGCCGGTGGGTCCAAATCTGTCCAAATTCAAATCCAAAATCCAGCAAAAGGAGGGAGAAAAGGGGGAGAGATTGAGTTTTATTAAAAAAAATTAACATAAAATAAAATAAAATAAAACAAAAACTGGGCTCTCTCCATCACCCTCCCTCACCTCTTCAAGTGCAAATGCAATAAAGCCAGCAATTTGATACTAGTTTAGTTTCATTAAATAATTTACAGTAGAGAACCATTACCAAAAAATGCATGGATCTTTCTTCTGTCGCTCACACTGAAAGATAGTTCCCCTGCGTGTTGCTCTTGGCAGGTTTAATTCTTTATTTCTTCAACTGCAGCCAAACTCAGCAGAAAATCAGGCCATGTAGGTTTCGGAGGAAAGGAAAAAAAATGAAAAAGTGTCTCTTCTTGGACGATAAACAATAGATCTTCAGGGAAACGGTAGCGCTCTGTGTTTATTTGGGGATGTGGATTACAGTGTGGCCGTGTGGACTGTATTTTGCATGCAAGCGTTTTGTGTTAGTGCATTAAAATGTTTCAGCACGTACGCAATCCACTCTCCGAAAGACGTTTTTTAATGGGAAATGTTGTCAAATGCTTGCTTATGTATGTATCAGTGGGTTCAAATGGAAGTCAGGGTGGTACTGTGAGAGTCTGTTACATGAACAAACACAGGCATTCTGCGAGTTACTGCAAGTTACGCAGCATCAAAACAGTCTGAACCGGACAGTTTCAGTGTTGGTACTGGTTTGCATGTTAAATACAGAACTTACAATGTAAAATGGAGGATGAGTAATATATGAGTAACTCCTTTTCATACAGTGTATCGCAATAACCTGCAAAAGTAATGCTAAAACAATTTAACTATTACTGCTTTACATTACTGTTAAGCTGTTTTAGCATTTTAAAGTACATTTAAGTATATTTACATTAGATAAGTAATCGAAGGTGCCAGTTTCCTTCCTTTCAATGACTGTAATGCAGAAAAGAAAATTCAGCACACTGTAAAAACCAAAAAATTCATGATAAAACAACCAAATCATGATACATTCATGTGATGTTTTGGCTGCTTTAGCTTTTTTAAAATTATGTTTTTAAATCTTAAATTAAAAAATATAATATCTTTGCAGTAAATGAGTAAATGTATAATTTTCCTTCTGTTCAGTGACTGTGTCACAGTAATCCTACAAAGTACAGCACATTCAGTGTGTTGTAATATCTTGCATAACGTCTCCAAATGAAGGTCACTCTTTTCACTGTAAGAATTACAAACTGTCTTTTGTTCTACAGCAACTTGGAAAAATTTGCAAGATTAGCTGCATTGAGGCTGCACAATACACAATATATTGTTTGTTAATTGTTATCGCGATATTTGCTGTAGCAATACTGATATTACAGAAGGCTCCAGTTTGCAAATGAGATTCTAACCAATCACAGTGCTGTTATACTGTGTGCTGTGAACCCAATCATGGTGTCAGATGAGTTTTTGTGGGTGTTTTGATGAATGATGTTAATATAATCTAGCAAAAGCCAAATCTTTCGCTAAAGTAATGCAGGCCAGTGTTTAATCATCACTGACTTACTAATATGTACATCTATATATATATATATATATATATATATATATATATATATATATATATATATATGCATATATATATATATATATATATATATATATATATATATGCATTTATATACAAGCTATATATATATATATATATATATATATATATATATATATATATGTATATATATATATATATTTGCCATTTTTCAGATTTTGATAGAATTTAAAAATGCCTATTGCCCTTTACGTTGTGTATTAATTTCATAATAAATGGAAAAAAGTCTGGTTCCATTGACTTACATTAAAAGTAAAGTATATTTTTTCCTTCTCCTGTAAAGTTATTATTTTGGATATATGAGGTTTTGTTCTGACAGCAGTGATATGTATATATTTGAGTTCTTTTTTGAATAAAATGGTTTAGAAAAGTGTGCACAACTGTGAACCTCTTTGTTTTCTCAATGGAACAGAGCAATGCCTGTGTTTGTTTACCTATCAAACCCATCCTGCATTACCCAACACACACTGCTGTATAGGTTAGTGCAGTAGATCCCAGCCCTAGTCCTGGTGCACCCCTGCCCTTTCACGTTTTGGTGTTTTTCAGCATTTTCCTTGCTCTAACACACCTGATTCAACCAATTAGCTACTTAACAAGCCCTTGCTAAGTTGAAGTGGGTGTTTTAAGCCCTATTGGAGCTGGATTAGTTCCAAGGCCTGATAAACTGCAGGTGAAATGAAAAATTTCAAATAATGTAATTCTCTGTAATCTCTCGCTGAATGTTAATTCAAGATTGGACTTCATATTTTCCTCCACTGCAGCTTCACAATCATCTTGACGAAGTGCACTGCAATAAACCTTATCTTTCTGATTGGCCTCCAGCTGGCAAAATGTGCCACAAAGTTTGAAAATGCTCAACTTTTTTTGCTGTCTGCACCTTCTCTGCTGTACCGATGCCTGTATCCATAGAAATCAACAAGATATGAAAAATGCTTTGCTCCACCATAAAGTAAATTAGTGTCAAACTACACATACTGGACTAAAATCACAAGTTTTGCTGTTAATCATATAAACTATAGTACCCTTTAAAATGAAACTAATCCAGACTTCAAAATAGGGCTTTAAAGCAAAGAAAATACTAAAATACAGAAAAAATACAGTGTATCCCTTGGGTCAGTACTGGGGCCAATTACGTTAGCGTGGTGGCGTTATGTACTGCGAGTGTGGCTTGTTTATTCAAGAAAGAGCAGCAGGGGGCGCTATAGAGACGAGTGCAGGTGAGTTGCTTGGACTTCACTGCCCGTTTATCCTCAGACTTTCAACAAATTCCTCCTCCTGCTGTCCCTCGAGGGTCCGTGGGCCGCGGACCGCCCCATCAGCACCCAGGATTAATGGAGTGGCCTCCAACGTCTCTTCCACACCTTCAGCTGACACTCCATCCTCCTCTTCCTCGTCCTCGGGTCCCTCCTGGCCCCTGACCCCTGAAAGCTCGGGCTCCGGACCCTCCTGGTGCTCTGGGCTGTCTCCATCCAGCTGCAGCGTTCTTTCCGGATCCTTCCGCTCTCCAAACAGCCGCTGGTCCAAAACCAGGCCCGACGGAGTCAAAGGCTTAAATTCAGGATCAAAGGTCAACGGAACACCTGCCATGGCAGCCCCCAGGCCTAAACTCGCAGCCCCCCGGTACACTTCCATCCCATCAGGCAGCATGGACTTGATCTTGGGTAGCCAGCGCTTCCGCACACGCCGTGCATTAGTGCACATGTCGGCAGCAATTACGTTCATTTCGCTCTCCTTGAAGTTGGGGGCGAAATTTTGACAGTAAACTGGAGGGAAAAGAAGAGAAGCACATTATTGTTATATGTTCTATATAATTTAGCAAAACAAAACATTACAACAGATTGTGATAAGACATAAAAAGAGGTATGTGCCTTGCACCCGTCCCCCGGGCCCTGATAACAGCCGCGAAAACCGGCGGGAAGGCGGGGCCTGAACCCTGAACACCGCTATGGGACGCGAGTGACAGCAGGAAGGGGATGTCAGCTGCCAGAGAGCAGACAACGATGATGGCCCCTCCTCCTGTTTTGCAGCAAGGCCGCTTCACTACACCTCACATTCGACCCAGGCGGCCTCACTGCAGAACAGGAGGCGGGACCATCATCGCTGCCTGCTCTCTGGCAGCTGACGTCCTCCTCCCACCATCACTTGCGCCCCCTTAGTGGGTTCGGGATTCGAACAATCCCCTTACCCCAAATGTAGTCAATCAGCCACTACATATTTAGCATCATGCAAACTGCACGCATACACACTTAAAAAAAGAAGGTTCTTCAAGGGTTCTTTAATAAAGAAACTGATTAGATAATAAAAGAAATGATATATAGAACCATTTACACTCAAAGAAGCCTTGGCATGATGAAAGGGTTCTTTGCATCATGAAAGTGTTCTCCAATTAATGGAGAATGTGCTTAAGATGGTTCTATATATAACCTGTTTGTAAAGGGTTCTACATGGCATGAAAAAGGGTTCTTCTATTGTTATAAGCTTGACATCGTAACAATAGAGGAACCAAATTTGGTGCTAAATAGAACCCTTTTCAAAAAGATTCAGTATAGAACCATCTAAAGCACATTCTGAAGATCCCTTTCAAGATGCAAAGAACCCTTTAATCATGCAAAGGGTTCTTTGAGTGTTCATGGTTCTGTACAGAACCATTCTCTTTACTAAAGACCCTCGAAGAACCACCTTTTTTAAGAGTGTACATCATTTCAACCAGACTTGCTTATGAAGTTGCTGACACACTGTTATCTATAAACATCATTAAAAGTCTGGATAAAAGGTTTAGCGATAAATCTAGCACTGTGGCACCGTTTCAACACATAACAGTCAGTCATGCAGTATTAGAACCCACATAAGCAAGTCTGTTAGAGATCACTGAACGGTTTGAGACCACTGTGTGATGTTAGCACCATGCTAATGTGGTGGGGTATAAGCTTTCACTGCTTGTCAGCAACAGAGTAAATCTAAAGTAGCAAACTTTAGAAACTAAAATGGTCTTAGCTGATCGACTATGTTTGACGTGAGGGGGGTTACTGTATTTTTTGCTGCTCTTTTTAAAAAGTTACATCTCACAAAATGTTACATACGTTTGACAGCGTTTAGCACTCGGCTATCCAGAGGTTTCCGGCTGGGGTCACTGGTTGAGGAGCGGATGCCAGTTCCACAGCTGTTAGCCAGAGTGTTCCTGCAGGAGAACCAAGCAGCCACCAGGGGGCACAGAGGAGCGAAACTCATGAGAAACTAAAACACATTACCAATACATTCAACCCTGCTGATGGACATCTACCCTCCAGCACAACAGACCTCCAAGTCTACACTCTTAAAAAATACCGGTGCTGAAATGGGTTCTTAGGAGTGATGCCATCGAGCAGGGGTGGTCCTGGTGATCTACACACCACCCACTCACCACCCCCAACGCAACACTCCTGATTTACCTAATTAAGGTCAGAAACATGTGGACATTGAGAGGAAGGTGTTTTAAGGTGAGTTAAGACGATAAAATTCTACACTATACTGCATTACACTGTGCTACACTACAGTATACTACGCTACGCTGTGCTATACTGCATTATAATGTGCTATACTACAAATCTCTATACTATGCTACGCTACATTTGGCTCTACTACACTACACTATACTATAATACTCTATACTATACTACAAATCAATTCATTACTATTCCATACTACACTGTACTAATGATGCTACCATTGTGATATACTATTTATTATGGTAGTTTGCAGTTTTGGATGCAGCCACAGGTCTGTTTGATAAAGGATGAAGCTAAATTCCAGTTTTAGGGTAGTATTACATTCTAAACATGCTGCATCTCTCAACCCACAATTCAGTTCAGTTCAGTCTAATTCAATTCGGTTCAGAAAAGTTCAGTTTAGCTCGGTTCAATTCATATTCAGTCAATTACATGTTGTCAGTTTAGCTCGGTTCAATTAAATTTAATTCAGTTAGACTTAATTCAGTTCAGCACTGTTCAATTTAATTTAATTCAATTACATTTAGTTCAGTTTAGCTCGGTTCAGTTCAATTTAATTCAGTTAGATTTACTTCAGTTCGGCTCGGTTCAGTTCAATTTAATTCAATTTGGTTTACTTCAGTTCAGTTTGATTCAATTCAATGTAATTCAATTAGATTTTATTCAGTTCAATTCAGCTCGGTTCAATTCAATTTAATTCAATTAGATTTAAATCTGTTCAGTTCAATTCAATTCAAATAGATTTACTTCAGTTCAGCTCGGTTCAATTCAATTTAATTCAATTAGATTTAATTCACTTCAGTTTGATTCAATTCAATGTAATTTAATTTGATTTAAGTCAGTTCTGTTTGATTTAATTCAATGTAATTCAATTAGATTTCAGTCAGTTCAGTTTGATTCAATTTAAATTAATTCAAATAGACTTGATTCAGTTCAGTTCAGCTTGATTCAGTGCACATTTCTACTACCAAGGTTTGTGAATATTACAGAATGATCCAATAAGAATCTTAGAGAGTGAGAGATTACAGTAAAGTACAGTAAACTCTGCAAAATACATACATAAGTAAAAGGAAACAAAAATACACAAATATAAAGTAAGAGTATGGTGTGTGTAGCCTATTATTTATGGATGACATAAATGTTGTATATTCACTATTGTATATGTATTGTATATATAACATAGTCTACTGTTTATGTAAAGCCATATCTGATTATTATCAATTTACAAACACAACTCTTGTGCATGCAAACAGTTGACAAGCCAGCTTTGACTTACATAAACAGTACACTATGTCTGTGTTTGTATATAAATATATATATATATATATATATATATATATATATATATATATATATATATATGTTTATATGTGTATATAGGTATGTGTGTGTATATAGTTGTGTGGTCACAAACCTGTCGAAGAAGGTTGCGAGCAGTCTCCTCAGTAGCACCTTGTGTTTAATGCCAGCGCACAAGTGGCAGTTCATCAGCTGTCCTCTGGTCATGAACACCCCTGTACCTGCAGCACAGACAACACTGTGTCCTTCAACACTGCTCTGTTGTCCCTCTGCAGCCTGTTTGGAGCTGTAATAAGCTCTGGTGGTGCAAAATAGCCAAAACATGCAAATGCAACGGCTTACGCGTCTACGGAATGACATCGGTTATGGTCCATTACATCAGCCTGTACGCTTTAGGATCTTCAGCTCCTCGGCCAAGTAAATAGCTGCCTTGGCAGCGTCAGGACTTTAGCAATATTTACTTGTGGGCAAAGCGACGCCCATGAAGTAAATGTAAAATAAATTGAATAAGAAAGGTTCAGGACAGGGTTGCCAAGTCTCGCCCACATCTACGGTCACCCTCGCAGGCAGGACTGCTGCATTTTTAGAACACAGCTGAACATGCTTGACTGATGGGCACATTAACCTGCCTTTCACGCTCTTCGTCAAATATAAGTTTGTAGATGTTTGTAACTAGGAGGTAGTCAGTGTGATGGCAGTCAGACGCTGAGAGTAGGTTTGTGACGGGACGTTTTCTACCTACAGCCACATTTTTAACAATACATGGTCAAATTAAGATATTTTTACAAGCTGTTCAGAATTGCAGGCTGTCCTACTGTTTCCGTATTAAATTTGTATGTATACATTTCATTTATTTATATATTTTTATATAAACTTTTAATGGGCTGCAAATCTGTAAAAAGAAAAGTCTGGCGGTCTGTAAAAATGTCCCAGTTGTAACCTTTTTTGTACATGTTTATAATTACATTTTTTGTGTGTTTTTATGGATTTTCTGTAAATTTACATTTTCTGACTTCTGTCTTTTATTACTTACTTACTTGCTTGCTTGCTTACTTATTTACTGACCTTACTGAATTTCTTTCTTTATGACTTTACTAACTTGACATATTTATATACTTACTGACTTACATACTGACTTACTTCATCATTTACTGACTACTTAATTACTGACTTACCAATTTACTTACTGACTTACTTACATAATGACTTACTGACTTACTTAATGGCTTACTTAATTGCTCACTTGCCTAATTACTTACTTAACGACTTACTGACTTGCTTAACTGCTGACTTACTGACTTACATACTTAGACTTACTAACTTACTAATTTATATACTGACTTAATAACTTACTGACTTATGTACTTACTAACTTATGTACTTATTAACTTATGTACTTACTAACTTATGTACTTATTAACTTATGTACTTATTAACTTATGTATTTACTAACTAAGTTACTGACTTACTAAGTTACTGACTTACACACTAGTTTACTAACTTGCAGACTTATATATAAACTTACTAACTTATATACAGACATACTTACTAACTTACTAATGCAATTACTGATTTACTTACTGACTATCTTACTGACTGACTTACAACCCCATTTCCAAAAAAGTTGGGACGCGGTAAATAAATTAAAAAAATGTAATTATGTGCAAATAACTTAAACCCTATATTTCATTGAAAATAGTACAAAGACAACAAATCAACTGTTGAAATGAGAAATATTATTGTTTTCTGAAAAATATATGCCCATTTTGAATTTGATGCCAACAGCACGTTCCAAAAAAGACGGGGGCATGTTTACCACTGTGTTTCATCACCTCTTCTTTTAAAAACACGATGTAAGCATTTGGGAACTGAGGAGACACTGCTGTAGTTTTGAAAGTGAAATGTTTTCCCATTTTTGATTAACATAGGATTTCAGCTGTTCATCAGTTCGGGGTCTTTTTTGTCGTATTTTACATTTCATAATGTGGCAAATGTTTTCAGTCATGACAGGTCTGGACTGCAGTTAGGTCAGTTTAGCACCTGGACTCTTTTAATACAGAGCCATGCTGTTGTAATACGTGCAGAATGTGGTTTGACATTGTCTTGCTGAAACAATCAAGGCCTTCCCTGAAAAAGACGTCATCTGGATGGCAGCATATGTTGCCAAAACATGTATATATCGTTCAGCATTAATGGTGCTTTCACAGATGTGCATGTCACCCATGCCATGTGCACTAATGCACCTCTATGCCATCATGAATACTGGATTTTTGAACAGTGCGCTGATAACAAGCTGAGTGGTCTTTAGTCTGGAGGATACAGTGTCAATGATTTCCAAAAAGGATTTCAAATGTCGATTAGTCGGACCACAGGACACTTTTCCACTTCCCCTCCGTCCAGAACCGAACTGTTTTCACAGACATCACTTTTCAGAAGTGTTCCTGAGCCCATGCAGTGATTTCCACTACAGAATCATGTCTGTTTTTAATGCAGTGCCACCTGAGGGCCCAAAGATCACAGCCTTTGGTCTCGTCCCTTGCACACAGAGATTTCTCCAGATTCTCTGAATCTTTTAATGTTATTATGTACTGTAGACAATGAAAAGCAAAAGTTCTTTGCTATTTTATGTTGAGAAACGTGATTCTTGAATTATTGCATTATTTGATCGTGTAGTCAGAGTGGTGAACCCCTCCTCATCTTTACTTCTGAAAGATTCAGCCCCTCTGAGATGCTCATTTTTATTCCCAATCATGTTACTGACCTGTTGGCAATTGACCACCAGGTGTTTTTCTAAGCATTACACATTTAAAAGCCTTTTGTTGCCCCCGTCCCAACTTTTTTGGAATGTGTTGCTGGCATCAAATTCAAAATGGGCAAATATTTTTCAAAAAACAATAAAATTTGATTTGTTGTCTTAGAAGCATTTTCTATGAAATACAGAGTCCCAACTTTTTTGGAAAAGGGGTTGTATTAACTAACTGATTACATGACTTTTTTATGTACTTACTTACCAACTTAATTACTTACTTCCCTGTCCCTGTGTACTTATGTCCGCATAACATTTGTGTTGTTGTACCAAAATAGTCATAATTATTTTTATATGGACATTTTACAACCTCTCTTTATCCTTTTGTGTTTGTTTTGTGTTCCTAAGGTTGTGACATCACAACCATGATGAACTGGAATGAGCTGCTTTTGTAGTTTAGTTCTGCAGCATATCCGGACTGTATGTACTGGGATTTCTGTGTCATTTCACAACAGCAAAGTTATTCAGTGAAAGAAATTCACCTGCCACCAGCTCCAGCTTCTCTCCGGGGTCTCCTTCTGTGTACAGTTTGGGGTGGCAGCGGTAGCCGATCTGGCTGATTAAACTGGCCGGCAGAGCCACCAGGTCTCGCCGCAGCAGGACGCAGGGGCGGCTCTCCTGCGGCAGCGGAACGGCTGCCATCTCAGGCTTATCCGTTGCTGCAGGACAAAAACAAAATGTGATCAAACACATTAATAAACAACAGGCCAATGAATAAACTCAAAATTAGGTGAAGATTAAAGTGCTGCAGGTTTGAAAAACTAGAATTGTTTTTTTTTTTTTTGTTTCAATATTATTACAATTAATTATTGGTATCCAATAGTGATTATATATATATATGCATATACAGTACATCTGAAAAACATTCTCTTTCAAGAGGGGAAAAAATTATTTGTCCATTAATGTAACAAGATTTTACTTAAAGTAAATTTGTACATGTCTATTTGTCCTTTCATCAAGTACCACACAATGTTTATACAACATAAGGGGCAGCTGGTATTTTCAAATGGCTTAAAAAAAAAGTGAGTGGAAAAAAGGTTTTTCACATTCACAGGTCATTCACATTATAATATATCAATATTCATTGTCAACTTTTGGTCAAAATAAAGCTCTTCGGCTTTTTTTAAACATAGAAAGGCAAAAAAGTACATTTTATCTTCATTTTTTATTGTTTTTAGTCTCACTACTGTAGTGCCTCCACTCATATTGCAGCATATTTTAATAACAATTCAGAATCGTACCAAACTACAGTTGTGTGCAAAAGTGTGGGCACCTCAATCCAATTTCATTTTGTTGATTTTTTAACTGAAAATAAGTTAACAAACCTTAAATATGACACACTTAAATATGATGTTATTCCACTAATTTTCGCACATTTTTTGTTTATTTGCTGTATTTTAACAGACTGGCAAACTACAACTTATAAAAAGTGCCATAACTTTTGCACAGGCCACATTTTGTTTTTTTTCCCCCAATATATTAATTTAGCAAATAAACAGTAATTGTGCATTAAAATGTGCCAAAGTGTGTCTCTGTAGAGGAAGCGTTCACTTATTTACACTCAGAAAATCAACACACACATGGAATTTGCTCACACCTATAACTGAATCAAAGCAAACTGTGGTGAATCATTTGAGATTTTATGATGCACTGAATCATTTCCCAAAAAGTCACTACGAGGTCAGAGGTTTGAGCAGTCCTCGCTGACCTCCTTCAAGTTTGGTGAGAGTTGGCCTGTTTGGGAAAAGCGACAGATCATGTGCTTATTTTTTTTAATAGAGGCTTTAAGTTTCATCGCTCCAGAGCTGAGTCTTTTTTCAGCGCTCTAGCGGATGGATTCCTAACCAAAGAGTGGCTAGATGCGCGTTTAAAGCTTTCAAAGCGTCGCCACTTCCTCTCAGCCCGCCTGCTCTGTGGCTGCATCAAAGTTTAATTGCTAAAATTCAATACAGGTTTTAATGTAGCGCCGGCTAGAGTGAGAAGAGTTTTGGTTTCTGTCTGTCCCTGATCCTCTTTTAATTGACCTCTACAATCTTACTGTCACTCAGTGCGCACACACACATAAAGAGCACTCTCAAATATCCCACAATGTCACCCTCCTGTGTCCTAACTCATTACAGACAGAATGGATTTCAGGAATACGTGAAACTGGAGACTTTGACAAAAACCTCATGGCCCCATTTGACTGCACACAATACTGTATCTGCTACTGCAGAGTCAAACTGAGTCTAACGGCAGCGCCGAAACACTTCATTCATCGAGAGGAAACGACGCAGTGTGCTTTACAATCGGCATCTTACCTTATACAGAGTCGTATGCAAAGGTTGCATCAAATTCCATATTTGGTTGATTTTCTGAGTGTAAATAAGTTACACATCCTTTACAGAGAACACACTTTTGCACATTTTAATGCACAATTACTGTTTATTTGCTAAATTGAACTTACTGGGGAAAGAATACACATTAAATGTGGCCTGTGCATAAGCTATGGTGCGTTTTATATTTTATGCTTTACTTTTTTTTCAATGTGTTTAACCTCTTCAACTCCTTGAGACCACCGGTGGGTCCAAAACGCACTTTGTCATATTCTTCATAACTTTCATATTTCATAAGCTACATTCTAAAGGTGGGGGTCGTATGAGAGCTGTAACTGTCTTCTTTCCAGTCTAATAGATGGGTAATGTAATTTTAAACCCTTATAATAAAAGAAGCTGAACTCATAATTTTTTTTTCTACTGAAAGTCGACCCATTTTTCCACAAATCTGGGCTATAAACTATAAATAGATGGCGTCTCTTCAGTGATCGGCTCTGTAAAAATTATTTTTATAAAAAAATACAAAGAGCATCTAAGATTTTTGGCTTTCAGCAGTAAATTGTAAGCATATAGCAACATGTGTGATCATAAAACACATTCTGTTAATTTGAGGGAAGGTTTTAAAAAAAACAAAACATACATTTACTGAATAATTTGCCTAACGATTTGGTCATTTAAATTCAGATGGAAAAACCAAAACATACCCTAAAGAATTAAAGCAGATAAATATAAATTGTGCACTAAAATCTGCAGAAAGAACTGTGTTTTTTGTAGAAGGTTGGTTCGCTTATTTTCACTTAAAAATCAATCAATTTGCTAAATTTATTTTATTGGGGGGATATATTAAACATAAAAATGTTTCCAGTGCAAAAGTAATATTTAATATTAGATTTTTTTTTCCAAAAAATAGAAATTGTGCACTAAAATTTGTAGAAGATCGCCATACTGAAGTTGTCTGTAGATTATATGCTAATTTATTGTCACTTAGAAAAACATCATCATGGAATATGCTTACGAATGTAGCATTTCAAATTGTGGTGAATCACTTCGTGATGCACTGAATCATTTCCTAAAAAAGTCACTATGTAGTCAGAGATTTCTGCTGTCCTTGCTGACCTCCTTCAATTTTAGTGGAAGTTTGATGAATTTGCACTGAGGAAATAAACAAAACGTGCAGTTTGGCCAGGGGTGTTCAAACTTTCAAACAGAAATTTTAGTATAAATTTGCGCAGCAGTGTGTGTTTATGAAGTTTAGAGTATAGAGACAGCAGATCTGTACAGGTAACACCACATTAACCAGACTGCAGAGTTTCAGTAAGGTGTCATCACTGCTAAACCACATTAACCCCAAAAACTACAACTGCAGCAAAACTGGCAGCTGTGATGATGCTTTAAAACATTCTCAAAGATTTTGTACACTGTGATTATAATATAATATAAGTTGAATAAGCTGATAACAATAAAGAAACTGTTAATATTGATACTAATAATCTCCACTCCTGCTGTGAAATGTACGGATCTAATGTTAGCTGGCTGGTTCTGTGTAGCACATTCAGAGGAAGAGTGCTCCCAAACAGTTTCTGTTTGGAAAAAAAATCAGATTTCTATGGCTTTTAATACTTTTTTATGATATCTTACTAGTAAAAACTGAATTTTCACATGTAGAAATGTAATTCTTGATAGAGAATTCTTGATTCCAAGAATTAAGTTCTTACTAGTAAAAATTTAATTATTGATATAAAAAAATTAATTTTTACCAGTGAACATGTAATTTTTGATATCAAGAATTTAATCTACTAGTAAGAATCTACTAGTTAAAATTTAATTTTTGATATTAAGTTTCACTAGTAAATACTGAATTCTTACTAGTCAAAATTGTTCTTTTTTTTCAAAATAATTCACAAGTTTCCACGTCCATTTTAATGGGGGAAACATTTTTACCAGTTAGAATGAAATTTTCACTAGTGAAAATTACATTTTCACATGTAGAAATTTAATTCTTGATATCCAGAATTAAATTTTTACTATTTTTCCATGTCATAATTAGAACTAGTAAAATTTTATTTTCTACAAGTAAAAATACTATTGTTACATGTGAAATTTAAGTTATTATTAGTAAAAATCAAATTTTCACAAGCAAAAATTTGTACTTTGTATTTTTACTAGTAAAAAATGAATTCTTGACATTAAGAATTATATTTCTACATGTGACAATTAAATTGTTTCCCCCATTAAACCCATGAATTATTTTTTAAAAAAAAAGAAAAATTTTGACTAGTTAGAATTAAATATTTACCAGTGGAAATTACATTGTTACATGTGTAAAGTGAATTCCTAGTATCAAGAAAAAAGGATTAAACAGTACTTTAGCTTTTACTTAAATATCATTTGAATTACATTTTTTAACTACTGAAATATTATAAACAGAGACAGCACCAAGATGATACCAGCATAAAATTCTGGATCGGAAAAAGAGCGAATTGGATCAGCTTCTATAAAAAATTTGGCCTTTTTTTCTCCAACATGTTATCTTTAGTAAATAAACTGCAATTGTGCATGAAAATGTGCATACAGGCCCATGCTTTGGGAGGCCCATGAGTCACCTTTGGATTCTCAACTATCCATGTCTAATAGCCTCTGCATCGTCAATCCAATTCCCAAACCCTGCTTTGCCTCTGTAAGCGGACCGTTCACGTTATTACATTAGAACATTCACACAACCCATATGAGCAGAACAAGCAGAGCATCCCAGGCCCATAGTAGAAGTAGTTCAGCATTCAGAAATTAAGCAACATGCATCAAAATACGATGAGATAAACTATGAAAACCACTCAAAATGAAATAAAAAAAACTGAACTGGAACAGGAATTTTGCAAAGATTGTAGAGGTCAATTGAGCTGGCTTGATAAAGCCAGTACGAAAGTATTCCAGGTGGTTGCTAAGGTGTTGCTATGGAATCTCAGGAATGGAATATTATTATAATAATTCAGTATAAAAACTCAGAAGACTCATGTAAGTGTCTAAATCTGTGCTGTAGTCATGGCGACCCCTGGTTCCTATCACCACTGCTGTAAAGAAATCTGAACCATTTCACACCAAACCACTCTGAATGACTCTGTTTACATCTCAAACACTGAATTATGCAGAAATTTTAGAAAAATTTGTGGTCACTGTCACGGATAGCTCTGCTGACAAATAATACAAGCACCCAATCACACACTCTGTTTGTCTTCTACCATTATATATCTTATATATATCTACGACTTTGAGTCTATTGGTATTTTGCTCTATTACATCAAGTCTTGCCTGATTCAACTGTTGCGTCAGATTAAGGTAGGTGGAGGTGGTGTGGCTGGTGGTGGAGGGGGAATCCAAGAGCTTTGCATACAGACCAGGGGATAATTTGTTACGCCACAGGATTACTCTCATTAAAAACATCTGAGTCGTTTTCCCTTCGTCAGCAGAGTGGCCACTAGGGGGCCTGGAGAAAGAGGCTACCTTTCGCCCAGGCTGTTCGGCAGTGAGGTGAGATTTATTTTGACTGTAATCTCTCAGAAATCTTTCCACTTTCCACCGGTCATGTTCTGAGTCAGGCCTGGACGGTTGAGTGATTCATTAAACGGAAATAAACTTCAAAGTGAAAGCACCACTCTCCTCATTTAGAGAGGAAGACTGCGTCTGATAAGCTTCTGCACAATAATCATAAGCATTATGCAGGACTGTTCTATAAAGGGTTTCGGGGAAAAGTCGGGAGAGAGTGGTGAAGGGGTTTCGCTTTGACTCATACTTTTTCCCCCAGCCTCTTCTAATTTCATGCACTGAAAGAGAGAGAAGCTTTACATGAAATGGAAAAAATCATTTCATTAATTCATTCATTATTTTCTTTCTTTTTTTTGATTGTTTCTCTCTTGCAATGTCCACGTGCGATGTTTTTGGGGGAGTTAAGTACAAAAAGACGGTCTTAATTCATTTTATCACATGACCACAACCTCTTAAACAGGCTGTTTTTGTTACTGTGCCTTTAAAACCGATTATACATATCGCCGTTGTGAGAAGAAAACCTCGTATCTCCAAATGGTGACTTTACAGGAAAAGGAAAAAATCTACTTTACTTTTAATGTAAGTCAATGGAGCCAGAATTTTTTCCGAGTCACTTTGGGCCGTTTCTTTTGGTCCATTCATCATGAAATTTAGAAACAATGTAAAGGCCAACAGGTATTTTCAAAATATGTAAAAAATATGAAAAATGACAAAAAAATGGAGAAATGAGGTTTTCTTCTGACAGCAGCGATATATACACATATATAGACCCTGTTTTGATTGGCCTTCCTACATTATGTCTCATTCAACAGTCCACTCCTTATAACTTCAGCATGAGTGGGCGGGGCTGAAGTGCTGCGGGCTGATATGTAAATGTGTTAGTTCTTGTGACGTCACAAAAACACTATATTCAAAACCGGCAGCTTTATTACCACGTTGCATGTGAACTGTATGGACTGAAGAGTGCATGTTTAGAAACATTGTTTACTTACTAAACCAAATTGTGAAGAACATTCGCTTTTCCTGTGATAAAGGCCCTTTAACAGATTCTGCCGCGCCACTTCAGCCCAATTCAAACCTGATTCATCACTGCCGAGTTGAACGCACGTGCAAAAAAACCTGCTTTAGCACTCATCTGTGTTATCTTTGTTGAGCAGACAACGTGGAGCACCCTTTGCTAACACTTTCCCTAATGTACCCTCTCACAAGGCTGAATCGTATGCATCATAAACAATTTATAAGAAAATGTCATAACAGCTTTCATTCATGTCTGCAGCCCACATCACCAGCAAATATATCCAAGCCAAGGCTGGGAACTGCTGGCTGGATGCTAGTAAACAAGTCACGGTCAAATATCACTGTCATCATGACCTCAGTAAACTGACAATAAAAGACAGCTTAAGTGAAGTGAAGTGAAGTGAAGTGAAGGGGTTTCCCACTCACCACTACCGCAACAGACAACAGTAAACCACACTAGAGCTGTGTGATATGGACAAAATGTAGGTAACGCTTTCTTTTACAGTCCCTTACAGAGCCTACAGTCTGTATATATATATATATATATATATATATATATATATATATATACACATATAAAATCATAACTTTACAGGACAAGAAAACACATGCTTTACTTTTAATGTAAGTCAATGGAACTAGAATTTTTTCCAAGTCATTTCAGGTCGTTTCTTTGGGTTCGTTCATCACAAAATTTAAACACAATGTAAAGAGCAATAAGTATTTTCAAATTATGTTAAAAAACTGAAAAACATAATATATACATGGAACCATGCAAAAGTTTTTGGCACCTAAAAAATGTGGTCTGTAAGCATTTATTTGCTTAGAAAAACATTATTATTACAATAAATACAAATAATATGAATATGTATAATAGGTGTATAAATAAGAATCATGCGTATCATATGTCAAATTCTGTATGTGTATGCGTTTTGCAGTGCATTTATATTCTTGCCGGGGCGATAAATAATGTGCTCAGGTTCCTCCCCTTTCAGAGAAGTCACATATATTTCACATGTGAAGTGTGCAAAAACCACACGTGTTTACAAGCAGTCACACGTTTTTTTTCACGTGATCACACATTTTTAACATGTGAAGTGTGCAGAAACCACAGGTGTTCTTTTCACATGAGAATTTTGTGAGGGAGAGACTTCTGTACACTACTCTCTCTCTCTCTCTCTATATATATATCCATGTATAACATGTAAAAACTGTCCGAGCATCATTTACGTTCACACAGATGTTCTAATTTATCACAACACCCAGAAAAAAACCTCAACAGAAACATCTCTGTGCAACAAAACTGTTATCTGTTCACGTAATTTGCAATAAGGACTGATGACAGATTTATTACATATTTAAAATGATAAGCACACCAAGCCACAGAAGTGGTCAGTTTAGCATTCCTGCTTTGGCGCAGCCTATTCAGCCTATTCAAACGCAGTAATTAGATTATGAGCTGAATGATTCGTTTATGAGCCGAGCTGGGCAGTGAATCAGAATCCAGTATAAGATCTGAGATTTTACATAGAAAATGTTAAGTACAAAAATAGAGTAAATCTGTGTAAACCCATTAGTGGGGATGGGAACCTCTAAACAGCTCATGATTCAAACTGCTACATTCTGATGTTTGACCTGTATTTGTCTTTAACAAGTACTGTTAGCTTAGATGAATGTAGCCCACACTCTGGGAGCTAGGCCTAGCAGTAATGCCAACCAATGAGCACTCAGTAGCAGTAATGATAACCAATCAGCACTCAGTAGCAGTAATGCCAACCAATCAGCACTCAGTAGCAGCAATGCCAACCATTCAGCATTCAGTAGCAGTAATACTAACCTGTTAGCATTTGGTAACAGTAATGCCAACCAATGAGCACTCAGTAGCAGTAATGCCAACCAATCAGCATTCAGTAGCAGCAATGCCAACTAATCAGCATTCAGTAGCAGTAATGCTAACCTGTTAGCATTTGGTAGCGGTAATACTAATCAATCAGCACTCAGTAGCAGTAACGCCAACAAATCAACACTCAGTAGCAGTAATGCCAACAAATCAACACTCAGTAGCAGTAATGCTAACCAGTTCGCATTCAGTAGCAGTAATGCTAACCAGTTCGCATTCAGTAGCAGTAATACTAACCTGTTAGCATTTGGTAGCAGTAATGCCAACCAATGAGCACTCAGTAGCAGTAATGCCAACAAATCAACACTCAGTAGCAGGAATGCCAACAAATCAGCACTCAGTAGCAGTAATGCTAACCAGTTCGCATTCAGTAGCAGTAATGCTAACCTGTTAGCATTCAGTAGCAGTAATGCTAACCAGTCAGCACTCAGTAGCAGTAATGCTAACTAATCAATACATTAGTGGTAATCCTAACCAATCACCACTCAGAAGCAGTAATATGAGCATCTTGTTTGCTGTAGCAAAATGGAAAGGTACTGGTAAGTTTTCTTTGATTTTTAGTGGAATACATCTACTTTCTAAAATTAAAGGAAGCTCCTGTAGAAAACGACTAGAGCCGTTTTGCCGCATTTACCACCATTCACTGAGGACTTGCTCGCGGCGCCCTTTAGCATTTTGCAGTCGTTTTTTATATAACAGAAGAAACAAGAATAAACAGAGAGAACTGCATCTAAAAATCGATTATTTTTCCACCCCTAATATTCATAGGTAACATTATGTCACAAAAGTAAGTCTATTAGAGTTTACAACTCCTTACTGTTTGCACAGTGCTAACTGGCTACGAAGTGGCTAGCCAGCTTCCATTACATATTAGCTACATTAACCTGGTAGCTCCAGTACTAAAACTAAAGAGGTTATAGAAGCCGAACAGGTTTCAGCAGACTGGTTACGGTGGAGTAGAGAGAGACTGTATGGAGGACTGTAGATTTAGTAAATATAGTTTGATTACTTCCGTAAGGGTTAGCAGTGCGGCCGTAGATTTGGCTGAAGGCCTCCTCCGTGATGCCGTCGTAGGGCTCTTCTTCAAACTCTTCGTCCTCATTCTGGTATGACGTGGGGCTGTCTGTGGTGGGCAGGCTGGACGCCCCGGGGCTGGAGCGTTCGCCAGGGGTTACGGGATACGTCTGGACGGCTGGTGGGTAAAACCCCACCCCTCCGGCATAGAAAAGAGAGCCGCTTCGCGTCGCTCCTTCTCTGGAGCTCCTTTTAGCACCTCCCTGCAGGTTTAGCGGTGTTTCGCTGCCCTCTAGCTTGATCCTCCTGGCTGGGGCAACTAGAGAAGGTGACCAGCCTGGAGGCCCAAGCATGGATAACGGATTATTACTGGGGTTACCGTTAGGATTATTACTGGGACTCTGTGGCTCGGAGCCTGGTTCGTCTATGGTAGCCGTGGCCGAATCGCAATGTGGCGAATTAGCCTTAAACATGAGGTCCATTCCTCTTTCCACAATGTGCTGGATCTGCAAGTATCCAGCCGTATACATGACCACCAACTGTTCGCTAGCAGCCATGGTCAGTTTCCCAGTGTAGCAGAAAGACAGAATCTGCTGGAAGCAGGCTGGAGTAACCGATGAAGGCAGCTCAAACTGGGCTTTGGTGCTGGCGCTGAAAAGATCGCGGAAGTAAAGGCTGCTAGCGGCCAGCACCGCCCGGTGGGCCTTAAAGGCCTGCCCCTTGACCAGGATGGACACGTCGCAGTACTGGCCCAGCAGGCGCTGTTCGTTCAGCGAGCCCAGCACCGTGCTGCCGAAGTTGGGGATCTCCACGTGGAGCAGCTGGGACATGGCGGCCGGCTTTCAGACGTCCAGACAGCGGCGGGTCATCTGAAGGGGAACAAGAGGGACACAAAGTAAGAAGGATGGAGGGAGAGAGGGAGAACTGTAAGAAGTGTTTGGAATATATTAAGAAATGTACTTAATTTTTGATAATACATTTTTAAAATGAAGCAAAACAAAACTAGTTGCCGTTTCTTAACTTGTGACCACAATTTCTACTACTATGTTCTCCTTTAAAAGAGCCATATTCTACATTTGTGTTTTCCCAGAGGTCCACTTATAATGTTTGTGAGTTTTCTTGCACCAAAAATAAATAATAAAAATTTTACATGAATATTTTTCAACCTTTTTGCAGTCCTGTAGTTCTATCGCACCAAGTATCTCGTCCAGTGATACCTTTGTCACGTTTGTCTTTGTCCCCTTTAACTGATCAAAATCTGCCCCCAGATTAGGTGGTGAGTGGGCACGTCCATGTTGGTCAGCAGAATGAATCATTATGTTGAAGTGGAGTTTTCTTTGAGCTACCGTGTTTCCTATCACTGTGCAAAAGAAGCTCCACGCTGCCTTTATTGTTGGATGCACTGCAATAGTTTCAGTGCGCACATTCAGAGTGTTTTCGGAAAGAAAAAAGTGCATCTCACGTGTGATTTATTTTCCTATTCCTATGTTTAGTAGCTCACAATGTTTGTCACACAAACCAAATTTTTTTTTTTTTGCTTTTTGAGATCACACTTTTCCTCATGATTTATTATAATAATATATGATTATATTATTAATTACAGAACTATTCCACAGCTCACTGAGACAAGTTGAGAAATCATGTAGATTCTAAACTTTCAATCCACACCACATTTGTCTAAATAGAACAGGAGATATTTTATTATAATTTGACTATGATGAAGGTAGGGCTGAACGATTTGGGGAAAATATCTAATTGCGATTTTAATATTTCGACTGCAATTTAAATTGCAATTTTTTTATAAATTGAAATTCAGGTCTGATTTATTTTGGCCAAGAAGACCAGAATATCCACCTTTTTTGGCATAAAGTTCAACCCCTGAACTTACTGTGCCAAACTGCCAGTGGTTGTGATGTCGCAACACATGAAGGTTTGGTTGCCTCTGATTGGTCTATCTTCTCTACAGCCAGTTCATAAGCTCTTATTAGGTGCAGTTTCCCCTGCTAAAGCTTACGTTTTCACTTATGTACACACAAAAGATGGTTCTTCAAAGGTTCTTTAGTAAAGACAATGGTTCTATTTAGAACCATAAACATTGAACGACCTGTTTGCATGCTTAGATTTGCCTTAGATTTATGGATCATGTGTTTTATATGGTTCTATATAGTACTTTTTTGAAAATGGTTCTATATAGGACCCTTTATGGTGCTATATAGAACCATATACAACACATTCTCCATCAATCTGAAGAACCATTTCACCATGCAAAGAGCCATTTAAGCATGCAAATGGTTCTACATAGAATGACTGTCTTTACTAAAGAACCACCATGTTTAGGAACCTTGAAAAACTCTCTGTTATTAAGACTGTAGGCTATGATTTTTAAATAATTGCAGCTCTTAAAGTCTTAAATTGCGATTTTGATATAAAAATGATTAATCTTTCAGCCCTAGATGAAGGTACTGATGTGTGTATAGTATTTTTGCATTTTTTCCATGTTTTTGATGTTTTTTTTAACATCATTAACAAACAGAATTAATAAGTAATAAGTAAATAAGTGTAACTAACAGTGTAATGACGTCTGAACAGTATAGCAAAATGACAATCACTGGGTTTATATATCCACAGTTATCTACCTTTCAAATGAGTGGCCAGAAAAGTGGAGAAAAGCGCGAGAGAAAAGGGGAGAGAGGAGAGAAGAAAGATAGAGAACACTGTGTGTTGAATTGCAATACGAATCGCTCCGTTCTGGTTGCGTCTGCGCGTCCGACAGATTGAAATTCAGTTCAGAGACAGAAAGGGATGCGGAGACAGAGGAGAGGAAGAGAGGGAGGGTGAGAGACGACAGAATGAGTCATGCAAAAGCCGTCAAAATCTTCTGTAAAACAATCGCAATAACCGGAAAATGTCATAATATGTGACACGTACCAAAATAATCGTTCAGTAGACAAGTCAAATAATTAATTAATAAGTAATATTCAATAAATAATCCATCATATCATTCACGCTGTGACAGCTGGGAAATAACTTCCCTACCAAACTGTTTAAAAGAGAAGAAATGAGACAACACTTTGGTTATAGCTTGACGGTTGAGGGTGATCGCACCATTATTCTATCAGGAACCAGTTATCACCATGACTACAACACAAATATAGCCATTTTATTTACTATCCAGAACCATCAGTGAACCTACACTTGTCTTCTGAGTGTTTATATGGAATGTTGATGATGGTAAAATAGCAGAAAATCTAAAATAATATGTTTTCTTTGGGGACTATTTGTCCTCACAACGCACTGCATGTATCCCTCCACTATGAACGGATTGAAAACGTACGTTTTAGGCAAACTCTCTCAAAACTATCACAAAACAAGGTCACGTTCATCAGGCAGTGAATTCATAACCGTTTCATGTAATAACATTCTGTGAGGGAGGTTTTAGAGGGGACGTCTGGTTCCTATCACCACCACAGAGCATCAGACCACCCTGAATGACTCTGTTTACACCTTGATGTGAGGCCTAAACAATAACTCTCATAAATATGATGCATGCACAAATGTTTTGTCTTTTTAAAGCCATATTTAGGCAAAAATAACCATATTTTCACACCTTTTCCCCATCACCACGAAATGTATCAGCCGTAACATGTAATATAAAATAAAATTTGAACCTAGAAGCATTAAGAGTAACTCAGCTGCACAAATGTCAGGAGTTTTGTGTTTTTGAAGGAATGTTTTTCCCCAGTTTTCCAGGTTTTGCCCTTATCTAAAATACAGCTAATCAGCCATAAACCTTGTGTTGTTCAGAATAACTGTGACAAATGCACAATGTCTTATAAACACACTAGTTTTGTGTAACATTCAGTCTATTCTGATTTTAAATATTCATAAAGTGTATTCTGAATCTAAAGCCTTTTATCTATTTATCTAAATTCTGTTCCATTTTTCAGTTTGATCATTTTTCAACGAGCTGTTTTCCATAATTTTCCGCTTATGTCAAATGTATCCCGTCCGCTACAGCATAAGATATATTCTGAACCTAAAGCCATTTACAATGGCTTAGTAATGATGATTGCAATGATGTGTCTTACAATTTTGTCTTGTTATCGATCCACATTGGTACACAACAACCAGCTATATCCTAAAGCCAGTGGCATTAACAATAACAGCAAAAGTTTGGTGAAAATTACATTTTCCACAATTTCCCGCTTACACCAAATGTAGTCAATTCACCAGAGTATATAACATAATCTATATTCTAAGGCAGAGGCAATACCAGTAACTATGGC
This sequence comes from Colossoma macropomum, assembly GCF_904425465.1. Lineage (NCBI taxonomy): Eukaryota > Metazoa > Chordata > Actinopteri > Characiformes > Serrasalmidae > Colossoma > Colossoma macropomum. The sequence continues at coordinate 23,256,281 of NW_023494794.1, forward strand.
CATCACACAACACATAAACATCCTTAAAAACAGCAGTTATCCCCTTGTTAAAGTGATAATGTTGCACAAAATGACACTTTTCCACAATTTATCTCAATTTCAACAATACTGTACAAAAAATCTAAATCCAAAACCTATAAACATTATGAGTAACTCCTGCGGTGAAAAACGCACATATGTTCTATAACCACAGAAGTTCACCCACTGTATACAACATAAACCATATTCTAAAGCTAGAGGCATCAGCAGTAACTGTGACAATGACAAACACATTAATGCATTAAAAACAGGAGTTTTCCATTTTTTAAATGGTGAAAAATGTCAATTTTCTGTAATTTAATCCTATCAGCCATGACAAATAACAAAGTAGACTCTGAACCTGGAGGCATTAAGAGGAACTATGACAATGACAAACACATTAATGTCTTAAAAAACAGGAGTTTTTCCATTTTTAAATGGTGAAAAATTCAAATTTTCTGTAATTTAATCATATCAGCCACAACAAATAACAAAGTACACTCAGAACCTGGAGACGTTAAGAGTAACTGTGACAATGACAAACACATCAACGTCTTCAAAAAGAGGAGTTTTTCCATTTTTTAAAGTAAGAGTTTGGTGAAAAATTCAAATTTTCTGTAATTTAATCATATCAGCCACAACAAATAACAAAGTACACTCAGAACCTGGAGGCGTTAAGAGTAACTACGACAATGACAAACACGAACATCCTATAAACACAGGAGTTTCCCTTTTTTAAAGCGATTTTGCCCATTTACCCCAAACGTAGTCGACCCACCATGGTATACAACATAAATATAAAGCTTTATCCTAAAGCCAGAGTCACTAACAGTAACAGCGATAATTACAAACTCATAAATATCTCACAACCTCACAGTTTTGCCTTTTATAAGCGATGCCACAAAATCACAATGTTCTACAGTTGTGCTCTTACCCTACATGCAATCGATCCACCACAGTGTATAACATAAGCTATATTCTAAACTCAGAGGCACCAACAGTAACTATGACAGACGCACACAAACGTCTTGCAGACACGAGTTACGCTCTTGAGAAATTTTGCTGCAGCAGATTTCCAGGAACAGTAACTGAAAGGCCGCCACCTCCTCGCCCCCACTGGCGCCCCTCCGCCCCCTCCCACTCCTCCCCCTCAATCCCTCCATCGCAGAAAAAGTCTGACCTGCCCACGGTCCGTCTTCAGTCGGGCCTGGGGTGGACCACGCTGAGCCCAGAGCTATCACAGCAAAAGTCTAAAATCTAACACTGTCTAATAGTCTCTTGCCCTCTTTTATCTCTCTCTCTCTGTTTCTCTCTACCTTTCTGTCTCTATCCCTCGCTTCTTTGGCTGAATTCAACAAGTGCTTGCTGCAGCCCAGCTCCAGTGTATCAGTGATGAAAGGAAAAGGCGGGAGAGGCTGCGCGTGTGCAATCAATGCAGCATCTATACGTCGCATAGAGAGAGAGAGAGAGAGAGAGAGAGAGAGACAGAGAAGGAGGGAAGGAGGGAGGGCAGAGAAAACAGGCTACAGTTACAGAGAAGGAGACGGTCAGGGGGAGGGGGGAGGGGAAAGGGTGTGAGACAGAAGGAAAGTCATTTAAGGACAGTACGAGGGAAGAAAAAGCGAACACGCGCCGTACAGCTTTCAGTGAGCTTCATACTTCCAGCCCAAAACCCGAGAGACGCAGCAACACGATGCTGAACAATTACAAAAGCCAGAACTCCAGCCAAACGTGCGGCTGCGCACGCCGCATAAATATCGAATATTCTGACCCTTAGAAGCCCCTTAGCAGTTATCAAAGGCAATAACAAAGGTATGCTGTAATTTTATATTACTATGTTAATGTCTGTATCTACAATTTAACGTTTCTTTTGGTCCATATAAGCGCAAACTTCTTTAAGACTACATAACCTTGACATAATCATGCTACAACCAGGTCAAATATCACTTGCTAAAGAAAAAAATGCATTGAAGTGCACTTTTCAAAAGTACTCAGTAAAAGAACTGCTGTAAATGTACAGTATTTATATTACAGTAAAATACTGCCCTGTTATTTTACAGGATCATACTATAAAAGATCGGGCATTTAGAGACGTGCATTGGTTTACAGTAACATACCAGACAACACAATGCATAGTGGGAGGTCTGCACTGTAAAACATACTGTAAAGCTTACAATAATTTACTGGCAGCAGCCTATTAACCCCAGAAACTGCAGGGACTTCAATGCAATCTGGCTGAACTATTCTCAGATTATAGAAGCGTGTCATAAAACTTTAGGCCCATGGCGTATTTTACTGTATATATGCTCTATAATTATTTACTGTAAATACGCAGTACTTTACCTGCAACTGCTGCCAGTAAATTGTTGTAAATGTCAGAGACATTGTTTTTATGATAGTTTTGACATTTATATGATATGTTTTACAATAGTTTTTACCTTATTCATGGTGGTACCATAGTACCATAGTACCTAAATAAAACTGTTTCACTCCCACCATTACACATAAGAACTCAGAAGACAAGTGTAGGTTCACTGGTGGTTTTATATAGTATAGTGAATAAAAGTGCTATATTTGTGCAGATATTGCACACTGGTTCCTATCACCACCACTATAAAGTAATCTGAGTCAGTGAGTATCTCTAGAACAGGGCATTTCATAACAAACCACTCAGAATGACTTTGTTTACATCTCAATGACTGAATTATGCAGTGAAATCAATGGATTGAAAGCATGTCTTATGACGATCACGTGATGTTTTCAATAGCTGCTTCATAAAACCTGTTTCGAGACACTTGCAGCTGTTGCGGCAAGTTCAAAGTGAGACTTAGGACACTTTACATTATACATAACTCAAGCGCCGTTTAGTTTCATGTAGTAAGAAAGTTCCGCGAAAGTTTCACCGTGTAAAGCCAGGCTATGAGTTATACAGACTTATGTAGAAACATGTAGAGCACAATACGATACGCCTGCTAATGCCAACCACACTCCATCAGTCAAGCCCAGTCTCATCACCTTTACGCCAAGTGGCCAAAGATACCAGTTATTCACATGAAAGGAATGTGACAGTGAATGGGACGGAGCCAGATCACAGACTACATGTCTAAAAACATAACACATGCGCTCATATCTGTACACGACCCGCTTTCCAGTACTCTTTCTTATGGATCGACTCAGTTTTCACTCTTAATCCAAATGTAGTCGATCAGACACGTTCGCTGTTTGAACTGAGCCTTTGTTAATTTTGCACTGGAGCTACAAGGCTAACGTAGCTAACATGTAATGGAAGCTAGCTGCTAGGTTAGCATGATGCAAACTATGTGGCTAAATCATCAGACATTTGCCTCGAATCGTGTGGAGTTGTTTGGTAATCTCTAATACACCTCCTTTTCGTGGTTCCTGACACTGTATAAAATACTGTTATCTAGCTAAAGCTGTAATAGCAGCCATGACAAAGCCTGGCACTTCTAGGTCAGAGGTCAGCAAGAAGAGCCAATGTGAAGAAGAGCCATTTTGTCCTTTCAACAAAAATCAAACCACCTTGAGAGCCACAACATTTTATGTCCATTTTACTGTCTTGGCTATAAATATGTCTCGGTATGTGCTAAAGTACTAAGATAGGCTAAAAATATAATATAAATGAAAACACAGACTCACTTTGCTCTGCTTTAAGCTTTAGCTCAGCTATAGCCGCTTTTCTCGCATCTCAGGCAGGAAACATTTCTTCAAAGTAGAACAATTTCTTGTAAAATGTCTCTCAATGTTCGTTTTTACAAGGCTGGCTTCAGGTTTGTGACTTATTAGTGTTTGACAGTTTCTCGTTGCAGATTAAACGTATCAGGAAACCAGCTGGAGTGATTATAAATGCAAAAAAGTCTGTTTGTCTCCAAGTTATTGATGTTTGTATTACATCTTTCTCTTTGCCTTTTTTTAGCTACTAGCTAGGCCAGATAGTCTGTGTTGCTATGTGACCAGCAGATCTTCAGGGTTAAAGGGTGAATTAGCAGTTCTACATTAACTCCAGTGTTTAAGATAGTTTACTGTAAAACTGTGTTGAACGATCAGCAGAGCTTTATTTTACTGCAAAGGAGGATTATTTTATTTTCACCTACAAATCTAATTCTGCTGGGGAGCCAAAACAGGGCAGTAAAAGAGCCGCATGGAGCTCCAGAGCCGCATGTTGCCACCCCTGTTTTAGGCCTGTAAAGTAGCAGCAATGATTTCTGCGAGCGAATACATGTATGTAATTTTAGTTCATTTTTATTTAATATAATTATCATGCTTGTTGCATTTAAACTCAGATACTGTAGTAATACTCTTATTTCATTGTTGTGTTCTGGTTGAAAACAAAGGAGTTCAAATCCTGAAATGCCCAGCAGAAAATTATCCAATCAGGATTGTTTCTCTGTGGTATTCAGGTAGATACAGCCAAATGAGTTCTCTCATTGGTTAGGACCTCAGGAGCTGGACTGAAGGACTTACATGTTAGATACCAACATAATTAGTAAGTAACAGAGGAATCAACCAATCACACCCAGGTTCACAATGGGACCAAATGTGCGAGAAAAAACATCACTCTAGTCTATCTGTAAGTTCTAGATACATTACTGACTATAAATACGACCTGTAGTCTAAGCAGTGTTCCGGTTGGTTGTTAGGAATGGAAAATAGCGGCGGCAGCTCTAATCCAGCACTCTATACTGAAAGAGCCACTGCAAAACTGATAGAAGCTCACATGTATATAATTAATATTACCTTATAATTAGGAATAGGATAGGAACCAGGAGTCACCATGACTACAACACAAATATAGCCATTTCATTTACTATCCAAAACCACCAGTGAACCTACACGAGTCTTCTGATATTTTGAAATTGAAAATTTGAAAAAATAAGTTTTCTTTGGGGACTAATTGCCTCACACATCCTGCATCCCTGTATTCCTCCACCGTGAATGTGTTTTTCTAAAGATTTTAAGGCCAAAACGGACAGCAGGCAGGATATTCAGAACCATTTCATGTAATAACTTTCTGTGAGGGAGCTTTTAGAGGACGTCTGGTTCCTATCACCACCACTACTATAAACAATTCTGACTCAATAAGTTTCTCTAGAACAGAGCATTTCACACCAAACCACTCTGAATGACTCTGTTCACATCTTAACCACAAATTTTGAAAAATTCCTTATTTAGAATTCCTCTTTTATGTCAAATAAAAATATGTGAAGTCTTTTATTAGCCTTAAATATCCATGTTTAATCTCAAACATATGTACCAGTATTAGCTTAGCAGTAAAATACTACTAGAAATGCCAAAGGGGCGCTAGCAGAAATTAGCATCATTGCAAAGATGTTTTTTCTCATTTTTTTAACTGAGTTTTGTCGTTTGTGACCCAAGCTGAAGGCCTAGCACTAACAGTCACTGTTAACCACTGATTTAAAAGACAATAGCACTTTAAGACATATAGGCTATCTTTAAAAATAGAGAAAAGTAGGCTACACTGCATAGCTAAAACAGTATTAGCAGTCATTTTGAAGCTTGATTTTTGTCCATAATTTTGGCAGCATTAATAGATAACAGTGTTTCATACAGTGCCAGATAAAAACTCTATTAGCAATTACTAAACAGCTCCACACAGTTTGACGCAAGTATGTGATGGTTTAGGGACCCAGTTAGCATGAAGCTTCCATTACTTGTCAGCTGGATCATTCTACAGAAACGTCCACTTTTTAATCTCTCCATAGGAGTCACTGGTGTTACCAATCCTCACCGGTGTTACACATAAGAAACATCAGAGACAGTAAAACCATTTTGAATGAAAAAGCATTTTACAAAATGGCTGCTACAGAGTATCAAACCACATGTTGTCAATCATGGAATATCCACTAAAATATGTAATTCAATCCATTTGTATTCTATTTTTCACAATTACCTAAGAATAAAGTCGGTCACACCAGTGACTTCAGCTAAAAGCTTCATATGAAATCATGAGCTGAATGAGAAAATCTCTGATAACTGAAAGACACAGTGGACTCACCATGTGCTTTTCTTCATCGATCCTCAGAAAATAGGTAAAAGGAAGTCAAGTGACGTCATCAGTGTGATTTTTATTTAAAAATAAGAGATTTTTTGTTATGCGGTAACACCAGTGACACGACTCCTGGGGACCACAACTTTCATTATATATTTTATAATATTTACTTACTTATTTGTTTTCTTTATGTCATTTAATTTATATATTCCAATATATAAATAGTCATGTATTTATTACTGTGGTTAAAATAGCAGAAAAACATGTTTTTCCCTCAAAATATGGCCTCAGCCTTCACATATGACTGTGAGGACGAGCTCTTCTGTGGTGCTTGGAATTCTAGATGATTGATTTAAAAACCAATATTGCTAAATTGATGGATCAAGAAGGCGTAATTGTTAAAATAACATTGTTTTATTTTAAATGTAAATAAATTAACCTAACATGTTTTTTAAGTGTAATATATCTGTAAACGCTAGGGACGTTTCTGTAGAATGACCCAGCTGCATTAGCTTTGTAGCTGCAGTGCAAAACTAAAGAAGCAAACTTCAGACACTAAACATGTCCTGGCTGATCTATTACACTTGGATTAAGTCGGAAAACTATGACTGGACTTCTATAAGTATTTTTCCCTTGTCACCGTTGCTATAGCTTCATCTGCGGCGACAGACCGAAGCTGAAGGAAAGGTTACCACGCGACGGCGGTGACAGACAGCGAGCTACAAAAACGACAAGGCCGGAGCGAAACAAAGCCAGCCAGGCTTTGCCTTCTGTCTGCGGGCATTTCTGAGTGATCTGTCTGAGCTTGCAGCCGCTGTGCCACATTCAGATGGAATTCATTTCACTTTGCTTTTTTTTCTTCCTTGCTTTCTTTTTCTAGAGTTATGCCCTTCGTTCTGCCTACCGACTGCGCACTTGAAAGGAGTTGAGTGGCACTTATTTTCTGGTTCCAGATGTCAAAACAATTGGAAGAAGTCATGAAAAAGACAAAAGACGCTGAAGAAGGTCATCACAGCCCCAGACCTAAATGTAACGGAAGCATGCGATTTCTGGGAAGTCACAAATTTCTGACAGCCCCGCAACGTTTCGCGTATCATGTGGCAGCGGCAGATGGGACGGTCAAAGACAACATCTCCTGCCAAATAGGATGCAAATCGAGACAAAAGAGGAGCTAAGAAAACATTACACTTCTCAAAAAAAAGGAAAAAAGGACAGAGAACACATCCATCACTGCTTTTATCTCCGCAGGCGCACGCTCCAATAACAGGCCGCCCTACCGCAGCAATATTGGATATGGGCAGCGGTTTAGTGGTTCCTGGATAGGTGGGTATACTGTGCCTTCTTCGAGACCCTCTAAGCCAACACAAGTCGACAAGAGACAACTCTTCTTTTATTTCACGTTATTCACTCTTAAGCATCATAAAAAAAACAGAAACCATATTTAACAGAAATGCTGCACTCCTCCAAAACTCCCACCATCCAAGTAATCCCAAACCCATTCAGTGGTGTTGAGGTCTGGACTCTGGGGTGGTCAGTCCATTGTTCAGCTTCTTTGTTTAGTGTGTCCGTCTCCTTTTCTCAGTGAGGTTCTTCTTGACAGCTACACATCCTGACCCACAGCGCTGAGTCGTCTTCTCACAGTGGAAGGACGGACAGAAACACCTGTGGATGTTTTCAGATCTGAAGCAGCTTGATTTTCTCCTCTCTCTCAAAGATGAAAGCTTTAAGTGCTGTTTATCTGATGGGGGCAGTTATGGGGTCTGCCAGGTCTTCCATGTGGCTGTTAGGAGCCCCATTTTCTCTGTAGCCAGTTTTGGAAAGTTCACTTATTTTCCTTTGACTTTCTCTTTCCTGATACTGGTGGATTATCTTATCTCATCTCCTCAGAAATATCTTCTGAAAAAAGATCTTAATAACGTTTCACGGCCTGGAAATTAAATGCGTAAGAGCAGATTCTGACTTTGGCACAGCAATACATTCATTTGTATAGGGAAGTGCAAACCGTGAGACCATGAGCTGCTGCTATAATTTTCTGGATAGTTATCTTGAGATAACATGATAAGTAACTCAGTATTTCAAGATAGCAATTTTGTTATCTTGAGATAACAAGATAATTAACTCATTATCTCAAAATAACAATTTTGTTATCTTGGGATAACAAGATAATTAACTCATTATCGCAAAATAACAATTTTGTTATCTTGGGATAACAAGATAATTGACTCATTATCTCAAAATAACAATCCAGAAAATTATAACTACCTCATGGCCCCTTTGGACTTCTGTATTTTTATGTGTTTTTGTTCATTTCTTTCCATTTTTATCATTTGTCTCTCTTTCACTCTCTCTCTCCTTCTCTCTCTCTTTCTCTCTTTTTCACTCTCCTCTCTCTCTTTCTCCTTCTCTCTCTCTTTCAGTCTCTTTTTCATTCTCTTTCTCCCTCTCTCTCTTCTTCACTCTCTTTCTCTCTCCCCCCTTTCACTCTCTCTCTCTCCCTTCTCTCTTTCGCCTCTCTCTCTCTACGTCTTTGTCTTTCTCTGTATCTTTCACTCTTTCACTAAACTTTCTCTCTTTCTCTCTCTCTCTCTATCTCCCTCTCCTGCTTTCTCTCTTTCACTCTCTCTCCTCTTTCTCTCCATCTTTGTCTTTCTCTATCTTTCTCTTTCACCCTCTTTCACTCTCTCCTTCTCTCTTTCTCTACTACTTTCACTCTCTCCTCTCTCTTTCTCCTCCTCTCTCCTTCTCTCTCTCCATCTTTGTTTTTCTCTATTTTTCTCTTTCACCCTCTCTCTTTCACTCTCTCTCCTTCTCTCTACTACTTTCACTCTCTCCTCTCTCTTTCTCCTCCTCTCTCCATCTTTGTTTTTCTCTATCTTTCTCTTTCACCCTCTCTCTTTCACTCTCTCTCCTTCTCTTTCTCTCTCTACTACTTTCACTCTCTCCTCTCTTTCTCCTCCTCTCTCCTTCTCTCTCTCTCCATCTTTGTCTTTCTTGATCTATCTTGCTCTCTCATCTCTATCTTTCTTTCTCTCTCTTCCTCTTTTCTCTCTCTCTCTCTCTCTCTCTACACTCAGTCTCCTCTCTCTATGATTGTCCTTCTTTCTTTCTCCCTCTTTCGTTTTCTTTCACTGTCTCTCCCTTTCACTCTCTATCTTTCTCTCGCTCTTATACTTTCACTCTATCTCTCTCCCCTCTCTGTTCTCTGTTTCCCCCTCACTCTTCTCTCTTTGTTTTTATTGTTTCACTTTACTTTAAAACTCTGTCTATTCGACTAATCATCAGAACAGTCATTGGACTCGTCGCCCCTCAGTACCGACGTCCCCCAGTGGAGCCTACAGACAGAATAAACTGACCAAAACAGTGAACAGCGACGAAACAGCGGTTAAACTGTATAAACAAAGTTCATGACTACTTACATAAACAAGGCCTACTTATAATTAACTACTTTAAGAGGCATTCAGAGCTGATTGCAGATGAGACGCTTCTCTTCATTGTGCATTCTGCTTCTTTCTCTCTCCAGAGAACTCAGTTTAACAAGCCAGAACACATTTCAGCACTCTGAAGTATTTTCACTCTCGCAGCTGTAACACTCCCCGACTACAAAGAGGCTCCACCTCGCTCCTCTGGACTGTCTGTACTGCGCATCAGGCATTATGAGCGTTTTGTCTTTTTACGTATTCCTCTCTGGTCTCGAGACGGCACTGCCGCAACTCAGCCCGACTACAAAGGAGCTTCATTTCTCTCTGAGAAGCTGCTCTAATTTATAAAGACTCCCCTCAGACCGAGCCGTGAAGAGAGGATGATTAGTTTGATCTTAATAAAGCTGACGGCCTTAAAACGCTGAGTTTGTTGAAACTCCAAAAGTAACTGAAACTACAACCCAACTAAAACATCGGCTGTCGATACTGACAAGTCAACATTTTACTGGAATCAGCAGAAAATAACGGTAAAATACTGTAAACTAAAATAACTGAACAGCAAAGAGAGAAATGAGGGTTTTATTATAGTCTTTGTGTAAGTGACCATCTCGTTCTCTCACTCTCTCTCTCCTTCTCTCTCTCTCTATCTCCTCACTCTCTCTCCTTCTCTGTGTCTTCTCCCCCCCTCTCTCTCCTTCTCTCTCTCTCTCCTCACTCTCTTTCTCCTTCTCTGTCTGTCTTCTCTCTCTCTCCTTTCTCTCTCTCTCATTCTCTCTCTCCTCTTTATCACTTTCTCTCACTCTTCTCTCTCTCTCCTTTTCTGTCTGTCTTCTCTCTCTCCTTCTCTCTCCCTTTCTATCTCTCCCTCTCTCTGTCTCCTTCTCTCTCCCTCCTTCTCTCTTCCTCCTCTTTCTCTCTCTCCTCTCTTTCTTTATCACTCTCTCTCCTCATCTCTCCCTCTCCTTTCTCCTTCTCTTTCCTCCTCTCTCTCTCTGACTTTCACTCTATCTCTCTGTCTTCTCTCTGTTATTCTTTCACTCTTTCACTCTTTTTCTTTCTATTTACTCTCTCTCATCTTTCTTTTTATCTCTTCCTTTTATTCTCTCTCTGTACTTTCAGTCTTCTCTATATGATTGACTTTCTTTCTTTCGTTCGTTATCTTTCACTGTCTCTCCCTTTCCCTTTCACTCTCTTTCTTTCTCTCGCTCTACTACTTTCACTCCTCTCTCTCTATCCTGTTTCCCCCTCGCTCTTCTTTCTTTGTACTCTCCCACTCTCTCTCTCTTTCGCTCCATTTTCTCTCTCTTTCTCTCTCTGTACTTTCTTGCTCTCCCCCTTTTATTCTCTCTGTTCTCTCTCTCTCTCTGTACTCTTTCTTGCTCTCTCTCTCTCTGTACTCCCTCCATTGCCCCCCCCTTTTTATTCTTTCTGTTCTCTTTCTGTACTCTTTCTTGCTCCCTCTCTCTCTCTCTATCTCTCTGAAGGTACAGAGTCTGTAGACACATGATGAACACATGGGTGGGGTACGTGTGTGTGTGTGTGTGTGTGTTTGAGAAATAACGTTGAGTCAGGACGAGAGAACACACACCCACACACACACATGCATATGCAGACACACACGCACACTAAATATAGACTTTGATCATCTGTGATAACAATATAAAGAAATGAACCCGTCAACCTGCACACATGAATCCTCAAACAACCCCTTCAGCTCAAATGATTCAATAATACCAGAGAATATGAATATATAACAATATAAAAACAAACAACCCCAACATTGGATACTATACTGCCTATATATGTATCTACAGAGCTCTGTAAGACTCTGACAGATCAACATTCATTTATTTAATTTCCAAAACGTTCTTCATTTATCAGGAGATACTTTTGAGGATATTAGTTCTAAGATACTCCACTTGCATAAGGAACGAGGAAGTCAAAGCTGGAGTTTAAAAAATGATCAAAATCTACAGACAAAATGTTTCTCCTAACAACCACCTGGAAGACCTGGTAGACACCAAAACTGCCCCCATCAGATAAACAGCACTTAAAGCTTTCATCTTTGAGAGAGAGGAGAAAATCAAGCTGCTTCAGATCTGAAAACATCCACAGGTGTTTCTGTCCATCCTTCCACTGTGAGAAGACGACTCAGCGCTGTGGGTCTGAAAGGATGTGTAGCTGTCAAGAAGAACCTCACTGAGAAAAGGAGACGGACACATCAAACAAAGAAGCTAAACAATGGACTGACCACCCCAGAGTCCAGACCTTAATATCACTGAATGTGTTTGATTACTTCAGAAAATGATCAACCAGCTTCTAAGACTGAACTTTGGAGGTGTGTCTGCAGATTTCTTAGAGAAACTGAAAGTGAGTCTCCTGAAAAGAATGGAAGCTGTAATAAAGGTAACAGGGTGACACACTGACCACTCAAACATCTGCTTCCTGTCTTTCTTCCTCTGATTCTGCACAGTAAATAACTTGTAAGTAATGGCCATTTTGACTGGAAGTCAGCTAAACGAAAGGTGGTCCTTGGCTTTTCCACAGTACTGTGTGTTTAAATTACAGACTACAAGTGTTCACGGAGGCTTTTAGCGAGAGCAGAAGGATTGCATTTTCACATATAAGCTTCAGAAACCCCCCCCAACCACACGTCCCACTCCTCTGGACTTGCCTGCGGTACATAAACACATGCAGCCTGTCCGTCTGGCCCTCACTGACCAGCCTCGCGTCCCTTTATGAACAATCCTGCTTTATAAATATTCAAACACTGCGGCGCTTCTCATGTCTAAGAGCACAACAGACATTCAGCGCACGCGGAGGCAGTAAAGCTCCCTGGCAACAGGCCTAGCAACGGGCCGGGAGGGGTGTCTGGAGAGCGTCTCGTGATGGAGGGGTCCGGTGTACCAACTTCAGTCTTTCAGATGCTTTTTCAGAGTTTTACAAGTGTCTCGTACAAGCAGAACAGCTCTTGAACCTTGATTCTAACTCATTCACTCACTGGGCGTGTCTCAAATCAGTCCCCTGTAGGATGTAATGAACTGAATGGGTATTTTCTAGGGGGTTCTGAACCTATTCTTCATCTGCTAATGACACACCCAATCAGGGGTGGGCAATATGACAACATGTTATTGTTATAGTGATGGTTACATGATGATTTCTGAGTACATGATATTCAGTATATCTCGAATACTGAAGGACTGCATGGATCATCAAAAGACAGCAACAAGCAGTGTTTTTGCATAACCTGCATAGTAACAAGTAGCTGACTGGATGTCAGCCCATTATCTTATTCAGGCTATATATATATATATATATATATAGCCTGAATATATATATATATATATGCACCGATCAGGCATTGTCAACATTATCATTGTCCGTTTTATCAGCTCCACTTACTATATAGGTGCACTTTGTAGTTCTACAGTTACAGACTGTAGTCCATCTGTTTCTCTGTATACTTTGTTAGCCCCCTTTTACCCTGTTCTTCAGTGGTCAGGACCCCCATGGACCCTCACAGAGCAGGTACTATTTGGGTGGTGGATCATTCTCAGCACTGCAGTAACACTGACGTGGTGGTGGTGTCTTAGTGTGTGTTGTGCTGGTACGAGTGGATCAGACACAGCAGTGCTGCTGGAGTTTTTACACACCATGTCCACTCACTGTCCACTCTATTAGACACTCCTACCTTGTCAGTCCACCTTGTAGATGTAAAGTCAGAGACAATAGCTCATCTACTGCTGCACAGTTTGTTTTGGTCATCCTCTAGTCCTTCATCAGTGGTCACAGGACGCTGCCCACAGGACGCTGTTGGCTGGATATTTTTGGTTGGTGGACTATTCTCAGTCCAGCAGCACTGCTGTGTCTGATCCACTCGTACCAGCGCAACACACACTAACACACCACCACCACATCAGTGTTACTGCAGTACTGAGAATGATCCACCACCCAAACAGTACCTGCTCTGTGGTGCTATCTCTGGGGTCCTGACCACTGAAGAACAGGGTAAAGGGGGGCTAACAAAGTATGCAGAGAAACAGACGGACTACAGTCTGTAATTGTAGAACTACAAAGTGCACCTATATAGTAAGTGGAGCTGATAAAACGGACAATGAGCGTAGAAACAAGGAGGTGGTCATAATGTTATGCCTGATTGGTGTATGTGTAATCCATAAATGATGCATATATGTGTTCACCCACCTATCAGACTTGTGTATGATGTAAGTCCAACATTTAATACATATATTTTAAAATATATGCCTGATTTTTCATGATGTATGTGCATATATGGCCATATATCAGATTTCTGCAGCACTCATAGTTCATATTTGGGAAGGTCACATCTACTACACTGGGGCTTTGTTTTGTTTACCTTTCAGTTTTTTTCTGTTTTTTAATACAACAAAGGTAGACCCAGAGCTGAATAAGTGTTTTTTGGCTAAATATAGTGTACACAATACATACAAACAACAGAACTGCTTAGTATAGTCCATGCATTTTTCAGCAGTGGATACTGCATCCAGCAGACATCACGAGGAAAACCTACTGACTAAACACTAATGAAGCTCCTCCAAACTATTTCCACATTGTCCTCTGTAATTAAATAGCTGTCAGAGTCGTGTTAACCAATAAAGGCCTATCATTTCAGTTCTGGCCAAGATGCCCATCAAGTTACTTAATATAGACACAGAGAGGCAGTGGAGAAATGTGGTGGCCTGCACGAAAACATCAGTGCCGCTTTAACTGAAGGCTGCTTACATAGGAACTTCAAAACACATACGCAAACACTGAAGAGCATTATTAGTAATGTGCAGAAGTCAGAGACCATCCTACATTCATCTCCAGCCAAAGCAGTTATTAAATATTAAATCTGCAGACACACCTCCAAAGTTCAGTCTCAGAAGTTGGTTGCATTTTCTGCTTCTACTTTTCTGATGGGGGCAGTTTTGGTGGTCTACTAGGTGTTTCAGGTGGTTGTTAGGAGCCTCATTTTCTCTGTAGTTTTTACATTTTTTTTTACCTAAATAAGAGTTTTGTAAACATTATTTTCCTTTGACTTTCTTCTTCCTTATGCAAGTGAATTGTTTTATATCTAATCACAGAAATCAGAAATATCTCCTGAAATGAACTGTTGGAAATTAAATAAGTATAAAGGGTGATACAACATACACACACACACACACACACACACACACACACACACATATACATGTACATACATACACACACATAAATATATCGCTGTAGTCAGAACAAAACCTGGTATCTCCATTTTTGTCGTTTTCCAGTTTTTGACATAATTTGAAAGAACCTGTTTTCCTTTACATTGTGTGTAAGTTTCATCATGAATGGCCCAAATGAAACGGCCTATAATTACTTGGAAAAGTCTGGCTCCATTGACTTACATTAAAAGTAAAGTAGGTTTTTTCCTTCTCCTGTAAAGTTACCATTTTGGAGATACGAGGTTTTGTTCCGACAACAGCGATATACATACATACACATTATATATATATATATATATATATATATATATACATATATATATATATATATATAATGTGTATATATAACATAATTTGCAGTCTAGTCTCACAAAAACTGACACAAGCCATGCTGTTCATAAATACTCAAGTATTGCTTTTTAAGTACATCTTTATGCGTGTATTCAAACCCCATATAAGTAGGCTTCACATAAAGTGTTACCAAAATATCATAGCAATCTTCCAATGCCATGTGGCTCTATGCACCATATGACACATGACCCGTGGTATGCCCTGCATGCAACTCCATTACGTCTAATGGAAGAACTATTCATGGCTGGAAGACGTCCTGTGCTGAATAAAGCCACAGTTTCACCGAATCAAATCAACAGTAAATCACATGCTAAAAGATAAGAGCTGATGCTATTCCAGCCAGCAAGTCCGGTACACTGTCATCCTAAAGTAGGTGCTCAATCTGTCATGTCTTAATAGAGTTTCTGTAAACTTGGCAAAGCTGATTCTCGATAATGTCCTCTTAAAGGTATAGTTCAGCAAAAAATCAAACCACAACAGTTCCCAACCCAACCCCTACCCCCAAACCTTAACGTATACAATCAGTCACGACATGTTTAGTGTCTGAATTTTGCTTCTTTAGTTTTGCGCTGGAGCTACAAGGCTAATGCAGCCCATATTATGCCCAGCTAGCATTGTGCTAAACTTGTGCCTCAGTCATCAAACAACTGCTTCAAACCAAGTAGTTTAAACTGCTGCTACGGAATAAACATGGTCTTTACCAGTTTGACAGAATTGATGATTTTGTATTATCCTCATGTTTTCTTTCATCAATGTTATCTCACTACAATACCCAGCATGCATTACACAAATATGGTATACAAACATTGGGAATCCCTGTGGTGTCAACTAGTCCTGACTGCTAACCTAGCCTGTAGGCCAGGGGTCGGCAACATGAGACGTTTTTGTTTATATTTGCGTTTATAAGCTGGTTTCCTCGTTTAATCCGCAACGAGAAACTGTCAAACACTAAAAAGTTGCGAGGCTGAAAGCCAGCCTTGTTCGCCAGCTTTTTGTTCCCAGTCCACTTTAAATGATGTTCAATTCTGGCGCCTCAGGCATCATTTAAGGTGGAACGGGAGAATTCGAACAAGAAGCTGGCGAGTGAGAAGCGACTTCAGCCTCGTAAGAAGTCAAACATTGAGAGAAACGTTTTACAAGAAACTGTCCAACTTTTGAGGAAAAGTTTCCTGTCAGAGATGTGAGAAAAGCAGCTATAGCTGAGCGTTTTGTCTGAATTTCTAGCTTATACTAGCACGTTAGCACCTGCTGAGACATATTTACAGCCAAGATGGTAAAATGGATTGGATAAAATGTTGTGGCTCCAAAATGGTCTGATTTTTGTTGAAAGGACAAAATTTCTCTCCTTCACATTTGGGTTGTGTTGGCCAATAAATGCGATCAAACTAACATTTTGTAACCTTACTTTGAAAGAAACGTAAAAAAACAGTGATTTTATCTTTATTCAACTCAAAATGGACACCTGAGACAAGTTTTTACCCTTTCAGCCAGAAAAAAGAAGCACCTCGATAACCAGCAACACTGCTAACTTCAGCTATTAGCTTGCTGTCCTTCTCGTCTTACTACCCATTTCTGTCATTTGAGGAATCTATTCTCTCCATTGTAGTGCTGACTTGAAGATATATGACAGCAATAACAATCTTAGCATTAAGGCCGGCTGTCGGCCTTCCTTCTATATTCTGCTGCATCCTCCCACCTTCAAACCACATCATCAGAAGGGGGGTTTCTTAGTCTTTAAACCAGTCTCACTCTAGAAACCACTGCAGCACCACTGTGGGAGGTGAATAGGCACGTTTACAACAGATGTAGCGATTGTTGCATTGTTCATTTTGGCTGAAGTGCAACTTCAAGGAATCTCAAATAGCATCGATCATAAACACTGACAAAAGAACGGACAAAGTTCAGGCTTCAGTAACTCTGCTGCTACTATTCTTAGTGATGCCATAGAAATTTGATTACAGATTACAGTACAAACCACATGACTAAGTGTGTGATGATCCAGGCATGAAGACAGCATGATGCTAACAAGCTTCCATTACTCATTAGCAACATTAGCTTGGCAGCTCCAGTGCCTTACCCTTCCCAAATCTGGGAAAACTGGACCCACTTGTTTTTTTCGTAAAACTAAGCTAAGTTTCTGACGAGATAAAGTGAAGAAACTTTTTCGCTGTAACTTTTCCTTCGCTTTCTGATGGTCTTTCATTTCCTTTTCCACTGCGTTTTGGAAGCAGAGCAGATGTGCTGTTCCCAGCTCAGTTTTAAGAGCCTCTACCAGATTTCTGGCAGATCAGCGACAGGAGCAGGAGCGCAGCTTACTGCTGGAGCTCTAAAGTCACCAGCCAAAGTAATGAGGCCTGCTGGGCACGAGCGGTGAACAAACACACTAACTCACAAACCACTACAGTAGAGTGGAGCCTGCACTGTGACAGCAAGCCTGGAGAGCAAAGAGGCCGCTCGAAATGGACTAAACTGAGCTAGGGCGCAAACGATATGTCATTTGGTAAAGGTGGGAATCTGTAGGCCAGAAGTTTCACGGGGCCGTGGATCATTTATGACACCATGATTTGCCATTTTATCATCATCATTAATGTAAATGATATTCTAACAACAGTATTTTTGATTAAAGGCTTAATTCTTACATAATCTCAAAAATTATAGTGTACAATTTGTCTGTTTGACCTGCAAAAAATAGTATCTTGCCAAGTAAAATTATCTTAAATCTAGTCGACATATCCAATATTTCTCCTGTTGAGACTGTAGTAAGCTTAGATTTAAGATTATTTAACTTATTTCAAACATTTTTTTACTTCTTTTACGTCATTTTATTGAGTAAAATGGTCTCATTATATTGGCAGATAATTATGCTTGTTGTAAGAAAATGTCCTTGAAACAAGCCACATTATCTGCCAGTGTAGTGAGATAATTTTACTTAAAAAATTACTTAAAACAGGTAAAAATAGAAATAAGCTAAATAATCTTATAATAAGCGTACAACCATCTCCAAATAAGAAATATTACATATATTGACTAGAATTAAGATAATTTCACCAAACCTGCAGTGAGAACGGCAGTGGCAGTAAACTAACCAAAACTATTCTTATGAAGATAAATATTAATTTACTTGTACACATGACGTTCTTGGTATTGCTTCATTAAAGTTTGCTGAAAGGCCTCATGCAAAAGACGACGAGTCCTTCTCAGTATATGATGTTAGGCCTACATAGCGTTCTAGCCTCAAATGAAGGGGCAGCTTTTTAGCTCAAACCTCTTTTTTTGAATTACCTATACTCATATTTTGTCAGATCTTCTAACTCCATTTTATTTTCGAATAGTAATGTTTCAGATGTGCTCCTCTAAAGTTTCCCTTGTGCTACTGAACTTTTTAGTCTGTTAGCACAAGTGTTACCAATGCAACCAGGCAGATGTAGCAAGAGTAACTTGGAATTTTGCAAATGGGCAATTGGAAACAGTCACACAAATCAGTGAAGCACTGAGTGTGTTTACATGCACTTAATAATCTGATAACTGCAAAAAAACAGATTTTGTCAGTAATCTGATCAACACGTTTACATACACTTGAGTAATCACATAATGGGAAACTCCAGGTCTACATGAGTCAGACAATAATCAGATTTCTGCTTCGCAACCAGCCAATAAACTCACAGAAGAAGATTTGACGTAACTGAAATGTAAAACTGAGACTTCATGCCGTGGCTTATTTTAAAAAACATTGCGCCGCTTTACCTGAAAATGAAGAAAAGTTGAATCCCTCATTTCGTCAAGCATGTAGTTGGTTTCAGTGTCACTCCAAAAGTGTTTTGCTGAGTCTCGCGGCAACGCTGCTCATTTATTTAAGGTACCGCCGTCTGTTTCGCACATGCGCAGCCTGAGAACTCCGAAACGAAATCAGAGTAAGAGTTTACATGTACTGAGAAATCTGATTACTGAGCTCCAAATCAAAGCATGCTGTTTACTTGACCATTTGAATAATCAGATAACTGCAAAAATCTGATTATAATTGGATTATTAAGTGCATGTAAACGCACTCACTGTTTAACAAACTATTGGAGTACAAAATTAAATTCTAAACTATAGATATTAAATCATATCAGCCTGATATTACTGGATATCCTAACTATTAGCGCCTTAAAATTGGTGCTGGTATTGGCAACCACATTTTCATTTCAGTCAGGCGTTACTCAACCCACGCATGAGATTTATGGGCTGTTTGTGTTTGTGTGTAGAGGACAGTTCGCTCTAAGGTAAGGTAAGAGGACTGAATCAACTCATGGGAGAATAAATCACAGTGTCCCTCTGCCATTCAGCCTCTGAATTTAAGGACAAACTGCCCTGATTCCCTCTGAAGCAGAACATAGAGAGGAAAACAGACCGTCAAAATTTCAGGGACACTAGTTTTTAAAATGTGTTCAATATAAATGATGTTTTCTTTGTTGGGGTGCAGTAACTGGCCACATTAAAGCCTAACCGGCTTTATTTAAAGGAAAACAATATCACACATATAAATATTAGTGACAGTATTATCTGGAAAGAAGACACTGTGATGAACATGAAGCTCAATTCTGAACCTAAATATAACCAATGAGAAGCTCTCAGGTCCATCTAGGCCTTCAGGAAAGAAGATTTCTGCGAAACTAAAGTGCAATAAATGGTCTGCAATTTTTATTCTCACTTGATAGAATTATTATGCTCGTTATATTTAAACTCTGCAAGTATTGTAGTAATACTCAGATTTCACTGTTAAGCTTTGATTGGAAACAAAAGGGTTAAATCCAGCCAGTCGAAAAGTGGCAATGGAAAATTGTCCGATCAGGATTGTTTTCTCTGTGGTATCTAGGTAGATACAGCCAAGCAAGCTCCCCCATTGGTTAGGACTTCAGGAGCTGAACTGAAGTCTTAATGTGTCAGAATAACTTCCAACAGAATTAGGAAGTGACAGAGCAATCAACCAATCACATTTGATTTACAATGGGACCAACGTGTGGAAGTTCTAGATACGTCACTGACTGTGAATACGGCCCAATCCCATTTCACCCCTCGCCCCTACCACTTAGCTCCACCCCTTCTGTTTTTCACGTTCACGTCTAGGGGAAGGGTGTCCCGATTTTTGTTGAGATGGAGGGGTGGGGCGAAGTGTTAGGGTTACATGGCCCTCCAAAAGGAGGTTTTTCAGAGGCAACACTCCAAAGAAACTTACAAATCTGAGAATGTTCTCCATTAAAAATTACAATAACCATTGTATTGACTTAGTTTAATGTCGATTGAATGTATTATGGTCCTTTTCTTCATAACAAGCATAAAAATCGCTAGTAGTATGCTGATGTCCAGGTGGGTAAATAGCTAAATTTCCCATTCCACCTTAAATGGTGCAGGAGTTACACTGTGGCACTAACCAAAAAAAAAAAGGAGAGGGTTAATCCAGAATTTTTATGTTAGCGTATGGCTAACATACTATTAGAAATCCCATAGGGCTGCTAGCAGGACTTAGCATTATCATCCGTGGTGTTGTTCTGATTGAGTTTTGACATTTGTAGTGCAAACTAAAGGCCTTGCTCTAACAGTCATGGCTCACCAGTGAATACACCCAAAGGATTAGCACATAGCTGCTTTATGCTAACACGAGCTTTGCAGGAATCCTGTCTTGCTCATTTGAGAAATGTATATTTTGAACAGAAGCAGAGGTGTCCCCAAACTTTTGCACGGTACTGCATGACTGGATTGTCCTGTTCTTTCCCTCTACCTCATTTTATCATCGTTTTATAGACGTCTCATGGCCTCGTTCCATGAGACAAGAAGGCTCTGTCTCTGACTGCTTCTGTTCTGCCTCAGTTCTCTTCTTTTTGGGTTAGGCTGGGCTAAAACTGAGCAGAAGCAGAGCGGTGCTGTATTGGTGGCACAGGCGCTGCCTTCAGGGATTCAAAAACCAGACAGTAAAATACCACAGCAAAGAATGTGGCACAGGCTTCAGCACTCTTTATGCCTAAAAGCAGTCTTACAGGGCCTACATCATGGAAACTGAACTAATATTACATCTGATGTAATACGCTCTAAAACATATCATTCATATATTCTCCATGCACTCCATACATGGAAAAATATTGTGTACATCACAGCATTTATATCTATACACTTATTCAACCTATAGCAGTTTAGCTTTATCTATTCACACTGAAGCTATAGGGTGTTTCAGCCTGGACTGCTTTTTGAGTAAGGCACAAAACAGGGCAGCCAATCAGAAGAGAGATTATCTCTTGTGCCTAGAAGACCGATTATATATACATATATGTATATATAATCGGTCTTCTAGGCACAGTAACTGAAGCAGCCTGTTTCTATTTAGACCAAAAACCAAACAGTCATGAAAAGCATAAGTATAAAAGCATATATGAAGGGGAATTCCAACCAGTTTTTCAAATTTTCTGCATAATTCAGTGATTGAGATGCTGAGACGTAAACATTCAGTCATTCAGAGTGGTTTGGTGTAAAACAGTTCAGATTTCTTTAAGTGGTGCTGACAGGAACCAGGGGTTACCATGACTACAACACAAATGTAGACATTTTATTTACTGTCCAAAACCACCAGTGAACCTACATGAGTTTATATATGTAATGTTGATGACGGTAAAATAGTCCAAAATCTGAAATAATACGTTTTCTTTGGGGACTATTTTGCCTCACAACACCTTGCATGTATCCCTCCACCATGAATGGATTTTAAAAATACAAGTTCAGCTAAAAGCTTCTCAAAATCATACAAAATCAAATACATCAGGCAGTGTATTCATAACATATAATAAGCAAAAACATCCATCCATCCATCCATCCATCATCTAAACCGCTTATCCTTCTGGGTCGCGGTGGGGTGCTGGAGCCTATCCCAGCTGTCATTGGGCGGAAGGCAGGATACACCCTGGACAGGTCGCCAGTCCAACGCAGGGCAGACAGACAGACATACACATTCACACACACCTAGGGGCAATTCAGCACGTCCAATTGGCCTGACTGCATGTTTTTGGACCGTGGGAGGAAACCGGAGTACCCGGAGGAAACCCACGCAGACACGGGGAGAACAGGCAAACTCCACACAGAAATGACCCTGGTCACCCGGCTGGGAATCGAACCCAGGCCATTCTTGCTGTGAGGCGACAGCGCTACCCACTGCGCCCCAGCAAAAACAGCAGAGCTACATTTAAAAAAGTGTAAACTGTAG
Organism: Colossoma macropomum; assembly: GCF_904425465.1. Lineage (NCBI taxonomy): Eukaryota > Metazoa > Chordata > Actinopteri > Characiformes > Serrasalmidae > Colossoma > Colossoma macropomum. The sequence goes on from NW_023494794.1 coordinate 23,278,550, forward strand.
AGTAGCTTATTAATTTTTTTAATCAAAAAGTATTTAAAACAGAACAGGAGGAAAATCAAACAACTGGTGCGAAGAAATTAATATAATAAGATGATGTCATAATGGGCTCCATCCAATCTGCTACTTTGTTACTATGTAGTTTATGCAGTTACTCTATACTGGCTGTTGTTATAGACTCTCTATAATTGGACTAACTCTGTATTTCTATGATCCAAACAGATGTTCGGTGTTCTAGATTACCTCATCCTATACTCAGAAAAGAGTATCATGATGTAATTTATCATGACCACAATAGTATACCATCATACTGCCCATCCCTAGCCATAAGTTATCCTGAGATCAGATGGTTAGCTAATATTCATAGAGGCATATAATTGCAAAAGGTAAGTTTTTAAAATACTTAACCATGTGTTCTGATAAACCGCACCTTTGTTTTTTGTGTCTTTCCTAACTTTCTCCTAGTTTCTTTCTTATTTGGTTTCCACAGGCCAAAAGGCCAGCACTATTGTTTAAATCATTTGTTTATCGTTTATTTAACCTTGGAAAGTCAGCTTAAGATTTTCATCTCTTTTGCAAGTGAATCAGAGATCACACGTAATGCACACACACACATGCATCACACCAGTGAATAAACATTTCAACACCTTAAACTGAAGACTGATTATTCACTTTCTGCTCTAAACCTGATGATGAAGTTTGTATTAGATCAAAAGTGCATACAGCTGCATAGATGTCCCACGTTTTAAAGAGGAATTCCACTGATATTTTTACATTTCTGTGTAATTCAGTGTGTGGGATGCAAACTGAGTCATTCAGAGTGCTTTGGTGTTAACTGGTTGAGATTTCTTTACAGTGGTTGTGATAGGAACCAGGGGTCACCATGACTAACTACACTACAACCTATACTATACAAAAAAAAGTTTTCTATGGGGATTTTGAACTTACAGCACTACACACATATCTCTCCACTATCAATGGTTTTGAGCCAAATACTATTGTAAAACAGACACCAGGCAGTGAATTCATAACCATTTCATGTAATAACTTTCTATGGGGAGCTTTTAGAGGTAGACGTCTGGTTCCTATCACCACCACTGTGAACAATTCTGACTGTAAGTTTCTCAAGAACAGAGCATTTCACACCAAACCACTCTGAACGACTCTGTTCACATCTTAACTATGAAATCTGCACACGTTTTATAAAACTGGTGGAATTCCCCTTTAATGTCTTTAATAATTATTATTCTAAATTGTGGGACATAAGAAATAAAGACTTTGGCTGCTACTGTCCCTTCATTACCACACCACTTTCTGATAAGTAGAAGTTACAAAAGAGGCCAACAATCTCCACAACAGTCTCCTCGACTGTGATTTATGACCAGCTTTTTGAAGGCTGAAACTGCTTCTGCCGTTTCCCCATCTATTTTCGTTATGTTTACGACTGTGGCTATTTTCTTTACTATCGCAGAAGCTGTTAGGAAAACTGTCTGTGGTTTGTGGCTGGAATGGAGAGGAGCTACACCAAATTAGAGCAGGACGCAAAACTCTTGATGGTTTTAAGTGACTATAAACGAGGTCAAAGGTCAGCCTTGCTGAGTTTTAGTGACGGTGCTGGTCATACGACAGTTCTGGCTGCTAACTGTTGAACCACAAGCGCATATCAAATCTAATCTGGATTCAGTGATAAACGCTTCAGCTCAACTGTACAAAACTGAATGAGCTATAAAAAAAACGTTGAACACACAAATGCGACTGGAGGAAATGTCCAAAAGTATGCGGACAGGCCCTGGAATAACGAGACGCCCTGGAGCAGCCATGCACGAGCCTGAGGTCACCATGTTCAACACCAAGCGTGGGCTAGAGAGGTATAAAGCCCCCCAGCATTGGGCTGTAGAGCAGTGGAACTGTGTTTTCTGGAGTGATGGAGCTCCATCCAATCCCTCTGGGATGAGTTGTAATCCAGAACTGACTATCCAAGATCAGTACCTGACCTCACTAATGCTCAACCAAATCCTCACAGCAATGTTCCAACATCGAGTAAAGCCTTTCCAGAAGAGTAGAGGCTGTTACTGCAGCAAAGGGGGACAAACTCACTATGAATACCCTTCATTTCAGAAGAAACGCTACAAAAAAAGCCTGGGAATTTAATTTTGGCACAAAAACAATAGACCTTAGCAATTATCGATTACAATTACTACTTTCTTGGCACAATGAGAGTTTAATGGAACTTTTTATAGAGTAGTGGAAGATTACATAATGTGGAATATGACAATAAAGCCACTTTTTTGTTTTTTAAATTTCAAAACAGCTTTAGAGTTTTACTGTGTTTGCAATCATACAACTGATCATACCTGATTCATGCAGTTCAAACTGCTGCATCTGCACAGAGACTGGAAAGGCAGCGATAGCTGTAAATCTTTTTCGACGTGCTCTTCTCATATGCCTCAACAGAATTCCCCTGCAACGTACTTCTAGATACGTTTAACTGCACCTTCCCCCCGATGAGTCAGTTCAAACACATGCAACTCATCCGAGTACTTTACACCAAGTCCTTAAAGTCAGATTTTCTCTCTGAACCAGGGGGTCGGCAACCCAATTGTTAAGAAGAGCCATTTTGTCCTTTCAACAAAAATCAATCCACCTTGGGAGTCACAACATTTTATGTCCATTTTACCATCTTGGCTGTAAATATGTCTCAGCACGTGCTACTAGTAGAGGCTAAAAAATATAATATCAATGAAAATGCAGACTCACTTTGCTCCGCTTTAAGTTTTAGCTCAGCTGTAGCCACTTTTTTTCGCATCTCCGGCAGGAAACTTTTAGAAGTAGAATATTTTCTTGTAAAATGTCTCTCAACGTTCAAATTTTTATGAGGCCAAAGTCAACCCGTTCCACCTTAAATGGTGCTTGAGGTGCCAGAATGTAACTGCTGCACCTTTTAAGGTGGAACGAGAAAATTCAAACAAGAAACTGACTTCAGCTTCGCAATGTTTTAGTGTTTGACAGTTTCTTGTTGAAGATTAAATGTATCAGGAAACCAGCTGGAGTGAATATAAATAAAAATAAGTCCATTCATCTCCAAATTATCAATGTTTGTCTTAAATCTTTCTCTTTGCTATTTTGTTAGCTACTAGCTAGGCCAGATTGTTGTCTGTGTTGCTATGGTGACCAGGAGTCTGCATTCATATCTTCAGGGTTAAAGTGTGTATTAGCGGTTATATATTAACTCCAGTGTTTAAGACCAATTATTGTTAAACTGTGTTGAACGATCAGCAGAGCTTTATTTTACTGCAAAGGAGGATAATTTTATTTTTACCTACAAATCTGATTCTGCTGTGGAGCTGCATGTTACCGACCCCTGATCTACATAGACACTATCAACTAGCTCCACTTGTAGAAATATATGAAGTAGCTGGTCATAGCATAGCTTGCTTATGCAGTAAATAAGTTCTTATGGTATTACAAAGGCTCAAAAAAGCATTGAGACAGTCCAATTTTAATTTATATAACCATTTATGGTGACAGTGTGTTTACAATATTTTGTATCATGCATTGAAACAATGCTTTTACAATATGTAATATATGCATGTAGACAATAAATTTCTATCATATAATACCATGCACAGAGAAATGCATTTATTATATATAATATCATGCGTATTGAAAATTAATTTATAATATAAATATCATGCATGGTGACAGTGTGTTTATAATGTATAAAATCATCAATGGGGGACATGCATTTCTAAGACACATCACCATGTGTGAATCTATATCCATAAAAAATGATATATTTAATAATATATAATATGGAATATAATGCATGGAGACAATGCATTTGTAATATATAGCACGTTCAACGATGACAACACAATTATATATCATGCAATGTTATGAATGTAAACAATGCACTTATCATATCACAGATCTGCTGTTTTCCAGACGTACACAACACAATGCAGTGCATGACAACATCCTTTCCTAGAATTTGCGAATTCGCAGAATTTCTGAGCAACATGAAATTGTCCAATCGTCATTGTGGTTTCTGATCCGTATCAGCGCTAAATTCATGAGTGTTACCAGCTATGGAACTTTTAACTCACATTCCTGTAAACAGTGAGGCACCAGGAATTATTCCCTTAAAGTAGGAGTTTGGCAAAAAAATGAATTCACACAGCAAATTTTCAAGAGTACATTTTAAAAACCTTTTTAAAAAAGATCTTGTAAGTATGTGTAAATGATGTTTAACAACATTTTCAACTTTCATTTCATTTGTAACACAGTGAGAGGTGCTGTTTTACTGAAGGCTCATCTAGAGACAAACACTGCAAATATGCATTTCACTATAAATTCTATGTTATCTGGCATCAGACAATTCTTTTGCAATTTTCTATGCTTGTGTCTCTGTCCCTATAAAATCAACATGAAATGACTGAATTACATATTTTACAATTGTGTATTAACACTCTTAACAGTGTGTTCCTTGTATAGTTTAAGTGTAAGTTAATAAAAATGGTTGTATGATACTAAAAGTGTGTCACACTGAATATCTAATATCTACCTACATATATATATATATATATATATATATATGTGTATATATTTTTTTATTTATTTTATTTTTTTCACAATACACAATATTCCACAATATTTACTTTTTCACATCTGTGCAGTTCAAACGGAAAAACAGAACCAGTTGCGCTACATTTTAAAAATACTATGAAAAAACGGTGAATAAAACGATTTTTATTCAATATCTGGCAATAAATCCAGTTAAACAGGACTAATTTTCCTCTCTTTAAAATGACTCATGCAGTTGGTTTGTGTTCTACAAGTACTGACAGCACACACAATATGTTCAGAAAAGCATATTGTATTGTATTGTGACATAATTTATCACGATTGACCATATGACCACAATCGCCACCATTTTGGATGTCAACTTCAAGTTCATTCAGCAGTGCTGATGCTGTTTGTAATGAGATAACAAAGCCATAACTAATCCAGCAAAGACAGTAAAACACATTTTTAAACCATTTTAAATTATTAAAGCTCAACAACCAGAGTATTTGAGCGTGCTGACCTGATTTTATTTGATTTGTGGTTGTAGTGATGACAAACAAAAGCTATAATCTAAATGGCTGAGATTCTCTGCTGTGTCCTTATTTTCACGTTCCAGTCCGCATGCTAGCACATTAAATAGTATGCAAAAAATAGTATATATACCATTAGAAGTGCACTCATTAGTGTAGCAGGTGAAGTACAGAAATGTGTGGTTTGGGACGTGGCGTTAGATCAGCCAATGAGACACGTTCAACAGCTCCACTGGCTGATTATAGCTTCACTGTGCTGCACATTATCTGCTCAGTAACAGTTAAACATCCCCAACCAAAAGTTTGGGGTATTTGTTGATTGAGGATCATTTATTGAGGTAAGTTGATATCGGCTTTGTATTCACAAACTTCCGAAATTCATTCTACGTTTAAGGCGCCTCGGTGTAACTGCAGCACCATTTAAGGTGGAATCGTAAATTCAAATGAGAAGCTGGCGAATAAGAAGCTGACTTAAGCTTAATATCTATGTATGAATTTATTATTTATGAGCTTTGGCAGCTTTTGTAGCCACTTTTATTCATTTTAATAAAATATGACACATTGGAATGTTCTGAACTCTGGAGATATGCAGGCTATACGGTTCCAGTCCACCAATATAGCAAATCTTCTTCTCGTAGTGTTTTTGGAGACTGTATCTAAAACATCTACACGTCTTTAAATCTTTTTAGTGGTCATTCAGGTCTATTTTACTTGGTTTTTATCCACTTGCTGGGTTGTAAATGCAGCAACAGTGATGAACTCAGTCCGAGTCACAACTTATCTACCAAAATGGCGACATGGTCTTCTAAATGACGTAATCGAATGCTATGAATAAACATATATACTGTCATATTGCCCAGTCCTATTATAAGATCTATCTGATAAGGAGTGGCCTAATATTCTGAGGAGCATGCATGATTGACAGCCCTCAACCCACCACTTCCAGCCTGCTTCATTCACTGAAACAGAACTAAACACAACAGTGCGAGTGAAGCGGTGATTTGAGTGGAAAGCGTTTGACAGAAACAGGTGGTGTTGCATATACAGACCCCGCTGTATCCACTCACTAAAACACTGTCCAGCATTTATATGGTGATGCCCTTAAAGAAGGTTCTTTACTGCCGGATCTGCATCCAGGGAGTGCTGGCATGGCCGAAAGAATGAACGAATGAACGGTTTTTTAGCTTTCGCTTTGTGGTTAGCCTCCTTGTGGTAAATTTCTCCAACTTCAACAGAGAGAAGAAGACACAGGGAACAGGTTTAGTGGGATGAGCCACATCAGCCTTGAGATTGGTGAGGATACTGCAAACGCACTCACTACCCAAGATTAAGACCACCCAGTTTACATCAAGAAAGGAGAATCTTGGAAAAATGACAATGTCCATTCATTCAGCATTGTTACACTACTGACCAGATATACTTGGTATATGTATATTGTCTGCCCAGAGAAGCAAAATTAACCTGCTTAGAAACTTAGGTTGCCTGGGGCTTTTACCTTAAAATCAACAGAACATGGCAGCCAGGGGTGCCAAAACATTTGCATACTGTAGATTTTCTTCCAGCGCAAAACTAAAGAGAGAACCAAATGTTCTGGCTGACTGACAACATTTAAAGTAAGGGTAGAAAGTGCACAAATTACATCCAAACTATCGCTTTAATGTATAAACTGAGAGAATTCATGAGGCCCAGGAGAGGAGAAGGAGAAAGAGAAGGAGAAGGAGAGGATTTGTGGCCTCCTCAGATTCCAGGCTTTTTCCACTCTCTCCTGGATTTGCACCAGAAATCTGGCAAAGGACACATGCAGCACATACAGCGCACTGGACACTGTCCACGTAACAAACGGGGGGAAATAAAAGAAGTAGAAAACTGCTCCGAGGAGATGCCTTAAATCTTTAATGTGGAATTCTGCTCAGAGTAAAATATAAAGTTTAGATTTCATGGGCCGTGTTAGAGCATGTCTAACACTTTAGATCAAAATGACAACATGGTTATTTAGTCGTCCAGCCTGGAGGGAAAGAACAAAAATCACATTACAACCACATAAGGTGCCAAAAAAGGGAACACGTGTAGAGCATCAGATAACAGGGTAACATGTTATGGCCTGCATTACAGATGTGTAATAAATGCTCAAGTCACCTTTTAGTGCTATACAGAAGTGTGTTACAATAAATGATCTAAGTAGCTGGAATTTACAAATGTTTCCAAATCCAATTCCAAAACAGGACTCCTAATAACCACCTGGAAGACCTGGTAGACACCAAAACTGTCCCCATCAGATAAACAGCACTTAAAGCTTTCATCTGATCTAAAAAAAAAAAACACGTGTTTCTGTGTTGTTTTGTTACATACCTTATACTAATGATAATGATTCGGTTAAAATTTAAATTCGTTAAATGCGTTTACATGTGTTCAGTAGACGGGCGACAGCAAACCGGATAACCTCAATGGAGCCGCAAGGCAAAAGCTCAACTTTCCCAAATTCTGCCATCAACCGTGGTAGAACAAGTTTTTTTCAGGAGCCATGAACGCCAAACATCTCATTGTTGAATTCCAAATGAAGTTGTATTACACAAAACAAAATAAAAAACCACAGAGAGTCCTCCTGCCTTTTATATAGAGAATATAATCTGCTCAAGCTCTCCTCTGATAATCAGGTCACCATGCCAACGTTTGCGTGGTTTCACGCAACAGTTGGCCATGTACCACTATGAGTTAAATTTTTTTCCACTATGAGTTACATTCTAGCCAAAAGCTAACACACCAGGCACTAGGTTTGGGGAGGAAAAAACCGATTCTTAGATGCATCGCGATGCGGACGTGAACGATTCTGAATCGATTCACAAATGTCAAAAATCGATTTTCTAAATTTTTTATTTATAACGTAATGTTTACGGAACGCTAAAGGCGGAACTTGGAAGTGGGTACGTGCAGCGCCCAGACAGTCTGTGGCGGCACATAACAAAAACACAACTGGATGAGCGGGAAATCCGACCGGCTCCCTCTGCGTTAAAAGCCAGGTTAGATCAGGAGTCACAACCCAAATGTTAAGAGGAGCCATTTTGTCATTTCAACAAGGAAACCAAGTGCGCTGCTTATAAATGCGAACAAGTCGATTAGTTTCCAAATGTTCGTCTTAAATCTGGGCCTTCTCGTTAGCTACTAGCCAGGCGCGACTGCGTTGCTATGTGACCTGCAGTCTGCACACCAGTTCTCAGTTGGAGACTAGGCACGAGCGTGAGCACACTACGGCACAAGCTAACACACTAGGCACAAGTTACACACTAGGCACAAGCTACACACCAGGCACAAGCTTACACACTAGGCACAAGCTACACACTAGGCACACTAGGCACAAGCTAACACACTAGGCACAAGCTTACACACTAGGCACAAGCTAACACACTAGGCACAAGCTTACACACTAGGCACAAGCTTACACACTAGGCACAAGCTAACACACTAGGCACCCTAGGCACAAGTTAACACACTAGGCACAAGCTTACACACTAGGCACAAGCTTACACACTAGGCACAAGCTAACACACTAGGCACACTAGGCACAAGCTAACACACTAGGCACAAGCTAACACACTAGGCACAAGCTAACACACTAGGCACAAGCTTACACACTAGGCACAAGCTAACACACTAGGCACAAGCTAACACACTAGGCACAAGCTAACACACTAGGCACAAGCTAACACACCAGGCACAAGCTAACACACTAGGCACAAGCTAACACACTAGGCACAAGCTAACACACCAGGCACAAGCTAACACACTAGGCACAAGTTAACACACTAGGCACAAGCTTACACACTAGGCACACTAGGCACAAGCTAACACACTAGGCACAAGCTTACACACTAGGCACACTAGGCACAAGCTAACACACTAGGCACAAGTTAACACACTAGGCACAAGCTAACACACTAGGCACCCTAGGCACAAGTTAACACACTAGGCACAAGCTAACACATTAGGCAAGAGCTAACACACTAGGCACAAGCTAACACACTAGGCACAAGCTAACACACTAGGCACAAGCTAACACACTAGGCACAAGCTTACACACTAGGCACAAGCTAACACACTAGGCACAAGCTAACACACTAGGCACAAGCTTACACACTAGGCACAAGCTAACACACTAGGCACAAGCTTACACACTAGGCACAAGCTAACACACTAGGCAAAAGCTTACACACTAAGCACAAGCTAACACACTAGGCACAAGCTAACACACTAGGCACACTAAGCACAAGCTAACACACTAGGCACAAGCTAACACACTAGGCACACTAGGTACAAGCTTACATAATAGGCACAAGCTAACAAACTAGGCACAAGCTTACACACTAGGCACAAGCTAACACACTAGGCACAAGCTAACACACTAGGCACAAGCTAACACACTAGGCACACTAGGCACAAGCTAACACACTAGGCACAAGCTTACACACTAGGCACACTAGCACAGCTACACACTAGGCACAAGCTAACACACTAGGCACAAGTAACACACTAGGCACACTAACACACTAGGCACAGCTAACACACTAGGCACAAGTTAACACACTAGGCACACTAGGCACAAGCTAACACACTAGGCACAAGCTTACACACTAGGCACAAGCTAACACACTAGGCACAAGCTAACACACTAGGCACAAGCTTACACACTAGGCACAAGCTAACACACTAGGCACAAGTTAACACACTAGGCACACTAGGCACAAGCTAACACTAGGCACAAGCTAACACACTAGGCACACTAAGCACAAGCTAACACACTAGGCACACTAAGCACAAGCTTACACACTAGGCACAAGCTAACACACTAGGCACAAGCTAACACACTAGGAACAAGCTAACACACTAGGCACACTAAGCACAAGCTTACACACTAGGCACAAGTTAACACACTAGGCACACTAGGCACAAGCTAACACACTAGGCACAAGCTTACACACCAGGCACAAGCTTACACACTAGGCACAAGCTAACACACCAGGCACAAGCTTACACACTAGGCACAAGCTAACACACTAGGCACAAGCTAACACACCAGGCACAAGCTTACACACTAGGCACAAGCTAACACACTAGGCACACTAAGCACAAGCTAACACACTAGGCACAAGCTAACACACTAGGCACACTAGGCACAAGCTAACACACTAGGCACAAGCTAACACACCAGGCACAAGCTTACACACCAGGCACAAGCTTACACACTAGGCACACTAGGTACAAGCTAACACACTAGGCACAAGCTTACACACTAGGCACAAGCTAACACTAGGCACAAGCTAACACACTAGGCACAAGCTAACACACTAGGCACAAGCTTACACACCATGCACACTAAGCACAAGCTAACACACTAGGCACAAGCTAACACACTAGGCACAAGCTTACATACTAGGCACAAGCTAACACACTAGGTACAAGCTAACACACTAGGCACAAGCTAACACACTAGGCACACTAGGTACAAGCTTACATACTAGGCACAAGCTAACACACTAGGCACAAGCTAACACACTAGGCACAAGCTAACATGCTAATCATGATGCAACATCATGATACATTATGATACAATGTTGTTCTGTTTTAAACCTATTGATAATGATCAGGTTGAACTGAATTGGTCAGACTCATGTTTACTTTGATGTTGAGACAGAGCTCTGTGCTCTTCTAAGTCACATATTATACTATATACCCCTATTTTATGGGACAATATACCAATATTCACTCAAACAAACCTTTTAAATGACCAAATGCAAACAACCAGTCACTCAACTGAACAGAACGTTTACATCCGTTTTGATTTATATTTTAAATATGCGATCACCAGTCAGTCTGAGTAAGGCTGCTGTCCACTGGCAGCCCTTAAACTGCTGATGCCCCGTTCAAATACAGCTGTACAATATAAACGAAAGCCTTCAGAATCAGCGCAGCTTCTGCAGCAGAACAGCTACATTAATCCTAAATACAAAGATTTGAACTGACAGAGCAGTTTATTAGCTATTCTATGATTCTATGACTCTTCACACTTGTATCACAGTTACACCAGTGTTTGCGTTTCCAGAGCTGCGAGTGGAGATGACTCACACACACTCACACACACTCACTCACAACAGTGTGTGTTCATTCACACCCATCACACGCTTTCACTTCTCTGTGGAAGGGCTGAACTTTCATTTATGGCGGATGGAAAGGAAAAAAAATGTGCACAAACTTCCGGAAAAAGTCACACGAAACGGCTGATTTTTATACAGTGACATTACATTATGTCTTATTTTCATGATGAATGGACCAAAAGAAACGGCCCAAAATGAACAAAAATTCTGGTCCTATTGACTAAGTATCTATTAAAGTATGTTTTTTCCTTCTCCTGTGAATTTACCATTTTGGAGATGCGAGGTTTTGTTCCAACAACAGTGATAGGCCTTCTGATTATGACACAACGTATAAAACAACAGGCATTTTCAATGACATTAAAAAATGAAAAACGACAAAAATGGAGATTTTTGAAGGCCTTGTACCAGCAATGACAATATGCAAGTATCTATATGTACCAATATGTCCCATAACATTATATGTAAGTATTATATATGTAAGTATCTATATGCAATAATAATATGCCCCATTGATATATATATATATTATTGCTCCTGTCAGAAGAAAACCTCGTATCTCAATTTTTGTCGTTTTTCAGTTTTTGACATAATTTGAAAAAAGAAACAACCCAAAATGACTTGGAAAAAAAGTCTGGTTCCACTGATTTACATTAAAAGTAAAGTATGTTTTTTCCTGCCCCTGTAAAGTTACCATTTTGGAGATACATGGTTTTGTTGCGACTTGACTATATATTTGCAAGTATCTATATGCAGTAATAATACATCCTATACGTATTAGCCTATATATGTAAATTAACTTCACAGGGGAAGGAAAAAACATTCTTAGTTTTGAATGGAAGTTAATGGAACTTGATTTTTTTCCAAGCACTTTTGGAGCATTTCTGGTGGTCCATTCATCATGACATTTTGGGACACTGTAAAGGGCAGCTGGCATTTACAAATTATGTCAAAAACTGAAAAACGATAAAAATGGCGATACAGACAGTATCTATCTATCTATCTATCTATATATATGTGTATATATATATATATATATATGTACACATATATATAAATGTCTACGTGTATATAAAATACTGTAACGTATATAACGTGTATAAAAATAAATGTAAACATGTAGTATGTCATAACAATATGTTTCATATGTATTATACAAATGTAAGTATATACGTAAACATCTATACACAATAATGTCATATATATATATATATATATATATATATATATATATATATATATATATATATATACAAGTCTATTATCTACTATCTGTATGTAATAAGAAGTCTAACCCTAATCTAAACCTCAGTAACCAAAAAGAAATGTTTTCACTCTTTCAGTTTTAAACAAATGAAACAAATGAAACTCTCACTCTCTCCTTCCATCCCACACGCACAAACACAGACACGCACACTCATTTTCTCTCTGTCTAGCTCACCCCCCTTTCTCTCTCTCCCTCTTACTTTCTGTATCTCTCTCTCTCTCTCCTTCCCTCCCACACAGACACACAGACACACAGACACACACACACACACACACACACACACACACAAACTGGCGTGACATCCATACCATGTGATCATGCCAGGCGTTATGCCAAAGGCCAGCCATGTCACTTACCAGAAATCTCACACAGAGCGGGGGGAGGGGAGGGTGGGGGGGAGAAGAAAAGAGCCTTTAATTTAACTCTCATCATATCTACACACACACACAAAGGCCAACTTCCACAGCCCTGCACACACAGAGTTTAGCACAAAGCAGCCATAGAACGTCAGCTTAATACACTGTGATACATCAAAAATGTCTTAATGTCACACAGTTTGGCCACTTACTTCACTTTATTTACTTACTGTAACAGCATTTTGGTGAATTTGATACGTTTGCTGACGGAGCAGCTGAGAGGCTCACACTATTCATTTTTGTACAAAACAAATAAAAGCCTTCAACACCAGCACAAACATTAGCAACTCGGCATGAAGCTACGTTAACATCGTAGCTTAATACACGCTATTTAAAAATATATATATGTTTATTTTTTGATATTACAAAATCAGGGTGTTTATTTACTCTACTGTAACAATGTTACTACAAATTAAACAGAAAAATATTCGAAAGAACCTGTTAGAACGCTACTCTTGCTAAATGCTAGCTATGTTTGCAGTTCATTTACAACCTTTTAAAGTTTTTCGGACATAAATATCCCATCCTAACATCCAGAGATGTTCCAAGACGAGTCTTGAGTCTCTGAAGAGCGAATCCGAGTCGAGTCTTGAGTCCTTAGAGGAGAATTTTTAGCTTTGTTTTGTTTTTAGCTGCAGATACTGCGCTGCACAAAAGTGAATCCTGACAAAAACCTGTCAGGTTTAACACGATTTTTCAGAAAAACCTTCAGTCTGTAGGGTAGAGCAAAAGGAAAGAGCCAAAACAACTAGAAATGGTTGGTTAGCATGTTGTTTATGTAGCACGTAAGCTAGCAAGCTTAAGTACATAAGCTATTAGCGAGCAGCTAATCCAGCTAAAGTTTTAGTAAGTACAGAGCCGGTTTATGAGGAGCTTGGCCACTTCCTATTTCCCCCGTTATATCAAAAACATGACTGCAAAACAGCAGAGGGCGCCCAAGAGCAAGTCCTCAATGAATGGGAGTGAATAGAGCTAAATGGCTAAAAACGAGAAGTTAAAGTTTCCTTTAATTTTAGAAAGTAGAAGGATGTATTTCACTAAAAAAACAAAGAAAACTCACCTAAATATTTCATATTTTTTCGTGTTTTGGGCAGCGGGATGCTAGTATTACTGCTACTGAGTGCTGATTGGTTGGCGAGCGGAGCAGCTCATTGGCTGTTCGCGCTCACTGACGTTATGAACGTACATGAGGCGCCGTTTTAAACTCCTATAACTCAAGTTTAAGCGCTTAAAACATAACAGCAGTGATAAAATGTTTTATGCTGCTCTGTGTTCAGGAAATGATTGTATTCTTTTACATTAAAAATGTTTAAGCATTTATAAACTATGATTTTGCTCAAATGCTCCATATTAACCCATTCATTTTGGACTCACTTGGGAGCGCCCTCTAGTGTTTGAGAAACCCGGAGGACATTAAGAGTGGTAATTCTCCTCTCTACAAGTTCTCTGGTAAGTATTAAAAGAATGTGAACTGTAATGCACTTCACAGTTCTAGCTAGCTGACAACTTGTAACAGCTAGCATGCTAGCTAGTATACTTGCTATGCAAACTGTGCTAGCTGAGACGTTATAAAGGAGGAGACGGGTCACTAGTCGGAAAATGAACGGAAAAGCTTGTAACACTCAACATGGCGTCTGTTTATGGACCTGCCTTTCACTAAAAAGAGCCTCCCTCAGTTGCGGAGATCTGCACAAGCAAAGTAGCCAAAACAACATGGAAAAACACATTTTTGTGTGTTATTTAAGCCAAACGCTATAAACCATTTATGACATTTTTGTCAGATTTCATCAGAGATTTCAGAAATGTTTTTGAAACGGTAATTTGGCCTTGAGTTCTGAGTTTTTAGCTCTCTCTCCATTCAAACAAATAGAAGTCTGGTCTTGTATGACTGGAAATAACTGCCCGGTGGCGTTGCCAAGATGGTCGCAGAGTTGTTTATCCTCTTTCCTTTAACCATCGCATTTGGTGCATGTAACACTGCAATCCGTCCTTCAGACTGAAGGGTTTCCGACAATGAACTGCTCATTATTTGAAACTAGATTGAACTTTATTACTGTCTTTACATTTATTACACTTTATTACAGTACGACTGCACATGAACGTTTTATTTATTTGCCGCACTGCAGTTGGTGGTGCTAGTATAATCCCTTTTTTTGATTTTCCTTCAGGCTGAAATTTCATAACTCTCCAGTCTGAGTCGTCATTTTAAATTGAACCTACTCAACCAAACTGAATTTTTAAATTCTTTCATATTTTATCTTTTAAAACATGCAACCATCAATACATTTGCGTACAATTAGCATCTACTGACAGCGATTAATGTTGAAATATGCCCATTAATGAAAGCTTCAACAACAGCACAGCCTTGTGCACCTGGAATGAAGCAGCGTCAAAATGTTATTTTTTTAAGTTTGTGATGTGTTATGTAAACAAAATAAATTCAAGCCCATTCAAGCTGGAGTTATAAGGAGTGTTTCAATGCGAACTACTTTTTAAATGAGACACAATACATGGTAGCCAATCAGAACAGAGGTCACTTACATATATAAATTATATGCACATTTTTGGGCACCCCTGATCAAATTGTGGTTGGTACAATGTAGTGGGTAACACCTCTGCCTTCTATGCTGTAGACTGGGAGTCAATCCCTGCCTGGATAAGCACCCAACACTATACCAATAAGAGTCCTTGGGCGAGGCTCCTAACACTACCTTCACCCACCTGTGTAAACCGATCAAATTGGACGTCGCTTTGGATAAAGGCATCAGCCAAATGCCATAAATGTAAATTGATGTGCACTACAAGGGCCAAATCTCAATGAATATGTGGGCCAGCTGTGTAGTTACTAGTTTTTTTACTCAACATTCTGCCAAGACCCAAACTGGCCATTGTTTATTCAAAATAAAGCAAAACTACAGCAGCAAAAAATAGGCAATGAATACTTACACAATTCAAAAATGTTAAATAAAAACAGATTGTTTTATATAAAACAATAGACTAATTAGTTACAGATCACTGTTAAACCTGTTTAAATGTTCCCAATGTACAGTAGATTTCTTAAAACTGCTCGTTCACCTGGCATCTTTGTTTTGTTTTGTTTTGTTTTTTGTGGTGCTGTCCCATAGATCCTTATTGGGGAGGTGGTGGGAGCACACATTATGTTGCAGTGCAAGCTGGGGGCTGTAGCATAGCTGATGGTATAACAGGCTAATATCAATAGAAAATTAAAATAATTTTGCGACAAATGAGGTTTAACATTTTGGAAAAAATACAACAAAAAATGTAGCCTGTACAAAAGATATAGCACATTACACACACACACACATATATGTACATTTTAAAAAAAAATTACAATCTGAAATTTGGACGTTTTTGTTGTTTGATGCTGCGTTTCTTGGAAAGCATCCCAAGATTGACTGGTTACACGCTTCACACACGTTACACGCTGCACTCTGACCCCCGAGTGGAATCCGTGTGGGAGCTTTCCTTTAAATTCAGTACTCGGAATCATGAGTCGAGCGCGGGTGAACAGGTTTTCCACGAAAAAAGAAAAGCATATGGGGACAGATAAGTTACTGTTTATCCTCCAACAAAAGGAAAGGCGTGAACACACTACACCCACACGTTACCGCAATACCTCAATAACTTACACCATCTCACTGCAGCTTAGAGCGCGGCTCACTACTACACATACGTAGCAAAACGGAGAGGAAAGTGGGGGAAATGCCCCCCCAGAACAATGTCCATTTACTGTAAAGCTGCTCCATATCTGTTTATCACATACAGTGTGATGATAAACCTACGCCCAGCTAAGGGAAATTAACTGGAACAGCAGACAGTTTTGTTTTTCAATGGCACACAAGAAAGTTTAAAAGGGGCATCTTACCCCACTATCGGGGCAATATGGCTCTTTAATGTTTTCTTTTTTGTACAGTACAAACAGAACTTGGGTTTAGAAGTGTCCCCGCCCACCCCCACCGCCCCCTCAGCAGATAAATCTGGCAACTGCATTTTACAGAATGTATCATTTATGTGCCAGACCATTTTTAGTCTTTGCATTTTTCAGAAATTGTGTTACTAATAAAATCCATTTTAAAATAAAACCTCTATTAATTTATGGCTTAACCAACTTTATGGCTTGTGAAATAGAAATATTTGAAATTGTGTTTATTAATTATTAAACATTTATTGTGATTATGTTGACTACATACAGCCATATGCAAAAGTTTGGGTGCCCCTGGACAAATGTTATTGTTGATTTTTTCCAGTGAAAATACGTTTTTATTTCATTTTGCTGCACAGTTACTGTTTATTTGCTGAATTTAACATAATGGGAGCAAAAAGGTAAACATAAAATGTGACCTGTGCAAAAACATTGGCACATTTTGTATTTTTAGGTTTTATTTTTTCAGTATATTAATATAATAATAATAATAATAATAATAATAATAATATATAGTAATAATAATTATGATGAACCGATTAGATTATGTAAATAATTCATCATTATTTTTAAATACACAAATGTGACTGAACTATTTACATAGTAATGGAACAAAAATAAACAATAAACACAAAACCTTTTTATTATTATTATTATTATTACATTTTAATTTTTTTTCCAACTGTCTGAGAATAAAAAAAGTGCAAACTCTGTTGAACACTATCAAAGTGCGTGTATCCTGAAAACTTCCTTTTTTTATTATTATTTTTTTTTAAATAAAAGAGTTTGTGTAGTGTTTAAAGACAGTTTTCAAAACATTCACTTCTCAGGCCATATTTTGAAACTAAGCTGCAAAAAACAGCTTGTTCTGAATTCACTGTTTTTGTGATGTCACAAAAACCAACACATCTACATATATTTGCCTTTTTACATTTGCCAGAAGCAGCCCATTCATAGTGAAGTTATAGCTTGGACTGCTTTTTAAATGAGGGCACAACGCAGAGCAGCCAATCAAAACTAAGCTCTTTTACATATATCAGTCTTAACTGCACAGCCTGTTTAATTCAAAGGGATAAAGAGAAGTTGGAAAATGGTCATGTAAAAAAGAATTATGGCATTTTCGGCATATAAACTTGCATTATCATCATATATGGAGCTCAAGGGGAAAGAAAAATACAAGAATAATGTAGAATCGATGCATCACGACGCATTTTTATGCTCCTACTTCTTCAGCAGGGTTTAATATGATGTACAGTATAGCGAGCTCTGTTTGAGTATTACATGCCAGGATCTCATGACATAGTACACATAGTGAGAGGTGCGTAGTTACTATTAATACACGCCAAGTGAGGGTTCAGGCACTCCGAACAACACCGGCTGAATATTAGATGGCAGGAACCGTGTCCTCCTGAACTTTTGGCCCTTGGAGGCACGTCAGAAGAACGGCCTGCTACGCTTCCTATTTAGGTAAAAAAACTACCACCACAATAGCACATCAGGTCACATATGAGAGCAGGCTCGCATCAGGCAGCGTCTCCTCGATTAAAGGTGAAACAACACTGCCACAGTCTCAAACTTCACATTTTCACAGGTATCGCTCTCATCCCAAATGTCGTAGGTCAGCCAGGATCTGTGATTGAAGTTTGCTTCTTTAGTTTAGCTGTACTGGAGCTAAAAAGGCTAATGTAGCTAACAAGTAGTGGAAGCTTATACCTCACCAATTAGCACTGAGCTAACTTTATCACTCGATTCAAATCACCATAGCTTAGCTTTTGCACAGGCCACAGTTTATGTTTTCAATTTTTTCCAAATATGTTAAGTTCAGCAAATAAGTTTGCAGGAAAACGCCGGATTTAAGTGTGTTCTCTGTGTGTCACTCAGTAAATCAACGAAACATGTCATGTGACCAGGGGTCTCACACTTCTGCATAGGACTCTAACTGTGTTATACAGCGTTAGAAACCATAAGCAAGTCTATTTAAAGAATACCTAACAACTTGACAAGCTTTGAGGAAAATGCTGATCAAGGCATGCAGTTAGCTCTGTGCTAATTGCTAGTTACACCAAGCACTTTACTGGGAACGCTATACTGATACTGGGCCTCAAACAGCCTCAATCTTGATGGCACGTTCACAAGATGTTGGAAACATTCCTTTGAGATTCTAGTCCATGTTAACATGATCGCAGCATGCAATTCCTGATTTTTCAGGCGCACTTCCATGCTGTGAATCCCCCGTTCTACCACATCCCAAAGGTTTCTACTGGACTCAATTCTGGTGGCTGGGAAGGCCACTAAAGAACACTGAACTCAATGTCATGGTCATTAAACCAGTTTGCCTTGTGACATGGTGCATTATGCTGGAAGTAGCCAACAGAAGATGGTAAATTGCAGTTGTGGCATGCACCCGCCCCCCGGGGCCCCGATGATGGCCGCAAGAGCCGGCAGGAAGGTGGGGCCCGAACTCGAGAACCCGAGCAAGAACGAAGCCCCGCAAGAATAGCGGGGGGAGAACCGCGAGTGAGTGGGGGACAGAGCACAAAGCCCGAGTTTTGCCGAGGGATGCGAGTGACGGTGGGAGGAGGAAGACGACGATGCCGGCCACGAGAGGCACAAAGGCAGGGAGCCAGTCCCAAACTCCGCCGCCTGGGCCACGCCCCCTGTTCCACAGCAAAGCCGTTTCACTCCACCTCACGTTTGATCCAGGCGGACGAGCTGCGGCCCGGGGCGCTGACGAGGAGGCGGAACGACAAACTCTCGTTCCTCCCCTCCCAGCTCTTTTTAAAAGGCACTCACGATCCAGCCAGATCAGCCTCAGATCAGCGTGCGCACCTGAGCTGAGAGGGAACGAGAGCTCGTTCCTACATGCCGGCTCTCGTTCGGGCTGTCATCGGGGCACAGGGGGTGGGGCGCATGCCACAGTGGTCATGAAGGGAAAACACATGATCAGCAGCAACACTCAAACAGGCTGTGGCATTCAAGCGATGATTGATTGGTATTAACATGCTCAAAGTGTGCTGAGAAAACATTCCTCACACCATTACATCACCTCCACCAGCCTGGACTGCTGACACAAGGCAGGTTGGGTCCACGGATTCATGCTGTTGGTGCCAAATTCTGGCTCCTGCCTCAGCAGAAATCAAGACCAGGCTATGTGTTGACTTTCAACTGTCGACTGTCCAGTTTTCAAATGCCCAGTTTTGGTGAGCGTGTGCCCGCTGCAGCCTCTGCTTTCTGCTCTTGGCTGACAGAAGAAGAGGAACCCCATGTGGTCTTCTGCTGTTGTAGCCCATCCACCCCGAGGTTTGACGTGTTGTGTGTTTTGAGAAGCCTTTGCACAGTTGTACAGAGCGGTTATCTGAGTTACTGTAGTCTGTCAGCTCGACCCAGTCTGGCTATTCTCCACTGACCTCTCTCATCAGCAAGGCGTTTACGTCCACAGAACGTAGGAGCTCACTGGATGTTTTTTCTTTACTGCAACATTCTGAGTAACTCTACAGACTGTTGTGTGAGAAAATCCCAGGAGATCAGACCATATCTGCATGATTTAATATGCTGCACTGCTGCCACACGATTAGCTGATTAGATAACTGCATGAATGAGTAGGTGTGCAGGTGTTCCTAATGAAGTGCTCGGTGAGTGTACGCTATTATTACTTGGTAGCTACATTAGACTTGCACCTCCAGGTCAAAACTAAAGAGGCGACACTCAGCCACATAAAGCACCCTGGCTGATCCACTACATTGGTGTTCACTTTAACCACAGCTCTTGACTTTTTGGTTTGATTCGATGACCCAAACTGCTCCAAACAAACACAGAGCTGTTGAAAGTGTGCATGGCCGCCTTGCACCATGAACCGTGGCCGCCGTCGTCCCGTTGCCTCATCGTGTCAGCAAAGAGAGCAAACGAACACTCGGCTCTACGCTGGCTTCACACGGGCGGGCCAGGGCAGCCGCACGGGCCAAGAAGCAGCGTGAGTCTGGCCAGCTTTGAATAAACAACAGAAGAAAAAAGGACAAACACAGCTCACATGAGACGACTGTGAGGTATAGATGTTTGGTGTGGAAACGCTCCCTCGACGTGCTTGTTATAATGTGTCATAAACATGTCATACGACCTGTCATAACAGCCTCGCTCAGACTATTTCATATACACCGCCTAAAGTAAGCCATCTGACCGGCCGGCCACAAGACAAGCGACGGCATGTCACACACAAAAAAAGAAAGTCTAGCAGTCTGAGGACTTCTGGAGGTGTAATTACTGATCGGAATGAACAAAGTCACTCCATTCGAGGAGCGAAAGACAGACTTGATGAGTTTTCAATGACCATACAGCACACTTTGTAGCATATCGTCACTGTCTGAACAAAATCCTGTATCTCCAAAAAAGTAACTTTACAGGAGAAAGAAAAAAACTTCTTAACTTTCAATGTTAGTTAATGTAACAAGTCATTTTGGAACATTTCTCTTTGTCCGTTATTCATAAAACATAAAACATGACAAAAAACTGAGACACAAGGTTTTGTTCAGGCAGTGGCGATATGATAGTATTTTACATATGACATACACCACCATCCACAAGTACGGAATCACTAGTCATATTAATAAACACTATTCAATAATAACTCATACAGCGTAGATTGAAATGTTATAAACCAGAAGCCAAACAATATTTACAATATAGAATATTTTTGGAACGATAAGAAATCATGATATTTATTTTTTATATTTGTTATATTATCTTGTCACAAAATTGCTATGAATAGCTATTTTACAAAGATTTAGTGACTGCTTTTTGAATATGAGTAACACTTGATATTCATTTACCTATAGCTTACCAATGTTATATAGCTTTGCTGTATATGATTATTACGGAATCATCTATAGCAAAAATGTCTTAATTTTTACAGCGTTTGTACAAATTGTATAGAACATCGTATTAGATTTAATGCATGTATCTGCAAAAAAAAATTATACACAGTATCATATATACAAATATATATATATCGCTGCTGTATAATTTGAAAATGCCTATTGCCCTTTACATTGTGTGTAAATTTTATGAAGAATGGACCAAAATGACTTGGAAAAAAAGTCTGGTTCCATAGACTTACATTAAAAGTAAAGCTGTTTTTTTCCTTTTCCTGTCAAAGTTACCATTTTGGAGATATGAGGTTTTCTTCCAACAACAGTGATATATAATAAGTATATAATGATCCACCATCCAAATGATACTGTTCTGCAGTGGGTGGTCTTTTCCCACTGATGGACGGAATAGGGGCTGATTAACTGTGCAGCGATAGACGGACTAGTCGGTAACTGTAAACCTATACAGTGCAGGGTTCAAATTGAGGGGGCTAGTCTTGGACCCCTTGTAAGAGAGACAAAACTGAACTTGGTGGGGGTTCTGTGTTATTTCCCTGAACCAAATGTGAATTTTCTGACAGTTTACAACTGGAGAAGCTTAAAGCATGAGGACATATCAAACTGAGAAACTTCAGATATTTGGCAACAGCTATGAAGACACAGACGACGTTTAACAGATATGTTTTCGTTGGCAAATGTTTGTTTAAGGCTGTTCTAACATGTGATGGGTAGCAGTCACACTACCCTATTATATACTGCCTGCTGATGACTAAATGCAAGTTTTACTACCTAAATCATATATTTTAATTAATTAACAGAGAAAAGGCAGCTATTCAACCTACTTAGTGTGTCTTCTTACCAGCTTATGAAGTGTAAAAATGTATTATCTGTAATTGACACAGATAAAGATCAAAATACAGGAGTAAACCTCACAAAAATATATTGTGAAAATAGCATTTATCGATATATGAGTCACCTCATAGTCACATTTTCGACCAGGTGACTCTCCCAAGATCTCCATCACAATCCGAAAGCCTGGGTGGGTGTTTCTAATTAAAACGGTGCAGATAGAAGGTAGGTGTACTTAAAGGGCCCATACCCTACACTTTCTTTATATTTTGTTTTTGAGATCCGCTCATGACATCTTTGTGGTTTTCTGTAGAAAAAAGAGTTTCCATTCTCCAAACTTCATGTTTTTGAATTAATCAGGCCGTTTTCGTTCATGTGCCTTTAAGACTGATGTATGTTAATGATCTCTGTTCTGATTGGCTCCCTCTTTCTAAAAGCAGTCCAGGCTGAAACACTCCTTATAACTTTTGCTGGGCGGAGCTAAACTGTACTGGGCTGAAAAGGCGGATATATGTAAATAAGCTGAAACAATGAATTTAAAACGGGCTGTTTTTTCACTTGTTGACTGTACAGACCAGAGAGTGAAATGCTAGCTATGTCTACATTCTATGTTAAACTCTTTTATTTAATAACAGTGAAGAAAATCCAGTTTCCCACCATGCAGGCCATTCAAAACGCTGGCAACTCAATGTAAAGCCTATAGAGTCATTACAGAACCTAGTCTAACGGCTGTGGGTAAGAACAGCATCCTGTGGTGTCAGCAGGGGGGGCATGGTGGGGTTTCGTGGGGGCCTGTGAGGGTTCAGAGCGGGACACGGCATGTAAAGTAAACTTAAAGCCCCACTTCATTTGGCACGGCCTCTTCAGCCCCCCATGCGGAATGTTTGGTAGTGTGCGGCCTGCGGAGGGCAACCCGGGACACGCTGCAAAAATACAGCTGTTGCACGTCATCTCGGGGCTGGCAGCCAGCCAAGCCGAGGATGGTGTTGTTAAAGGCTTGCATTGAGAAAGAAAAACATGGCCTTGTATGTTGTGTGAGAACACACAAAGGCTGAGCGGAGTGCAGGGCAGATGACCAAATTCCCTCGGACTCCGGAGGACACGAGCTTGACTACGCTGGCTGCACATCCGTACGGGTTATTTCTGAAAATAACTTGCTTTTCACTGAATGTCCCAATGTTGAGTGTTAAAAGATGCTAAATAAATTCATAACCATACCCAGCATCTCTGTCGTATCTCCAAACTGGGAACTTTATAACTTTAACGTATGTTGTTTGGATCATTTCTATTGGTTGATTCATTGTGAAATTCTCACACAATGTAAACTGCCACTGGTGTTTTCCAAAGAAAAAAAAAAACTTAACTTTTGATATGACAGAGATGACATTTACGTTTTCACGCCTTGAACCTTATGTTTATCTTTATGTTACCAATCATAAGGCTTATTATCCAGCAATGTGTATGAATTATTCAGTGTCTACAATGAATTATTTTGTAACTAATATGAATTATTCAGTGTATACCATGGAATATTCAGTAATATGAATTATTCAGTACATACATACATACATCTTCTAAACCGCTTATCCTTCTGGGTCGCGGTGGGGTGCTGGAGCCTATCCCAGCTGTCATTGGGCGGAAGGCAGGATACACCCTGGACAGGTCGCCAGTCCATCGCAGGGCAAATTATTCAGTAGCTATTATGAATTATTTAGTAACTACTATAAATTATTCAGTATTTACTTTGAATTATTCGATATATACTAGGAATTATTCAGCAACTACTATGAATTATTCAGTAACCGCTATGAATTATTCAGTATCTACTATGAATTATTCACTAACTACTATGAATTTGTCAGTATCTACTATGAATTATTCAGTAACTACTATGAATTATTCAGCAACTGCTATGAATTATTCAGCAATCACTATAAAACTAATGTGTCAGTTCTGTAGTTCTGAGAATGACAAACTGAAGAGTGGACCCACATACGGACTCTTAGAGTTTGAGGGGTTAAAGCTAACTGTATATAAAAGTTTATATAAATATTAACTTTGTTGCTGAAGAGTTTCATAAAGGCAGCTTGGACGAGTCTGGTGTGTATAAAGTTCTACTCCTTGCTAATGTAACAGCTGTATTTAATACTGCTGTGTGCCCTGTGGGCCCAAACGCCTGGCTACAGTGCTAACGCTCCACACAAACCAGCTAAACCTTTACTGCCTCCACACATACTCTGTGGAATGAAGCACGATAAGGTGCCAAGGCAGAAACAGACGCACACGCATATGGCAAAGCAATGTATTCTTACAGGCACAGTTCAATGAAAAATCTGGTGCCTGAAGTCTGCTTCTTTAGTTTTAGCCCTGGAGCTAAAAGGCTAATGTAGCTAACAAGTAATCATATAAGCTTATAGAAAACAATTAGCATCACTTCAGCAATACTTCCACACCATGCTGATTTCGAAAAAGGCCAAAGGTTTCTGTGAAATAAAAAAAGTACGTCTGCAATTTTTAGTTCATGTTTATTTTAGCAGAATCATGCAACAATACTCTTTTTTTACTGTTAAGTTTTGGTTTGAAACAAAAGGGTTACATGTTTGAGATGGCCAACATAAAATTATCCAATCAGGACTGTTTTCTCTGTGGTATCTAGGTAGATACAGCTAAGCAAGCTCTCCCATTGGTTAGGACTTCAGGGGCTGAACTGAAGACCTGATTGGTTAGATTAAAGTGCCCATCTCCTACGTTTATTTCATTTCTTCCCTGAACGTCTCTTACATTGCCTGTGTTGATTTTTACATGACCATGTTCCAACATCTCTTTACCCATTAGAGCTCAACAGGCTGCTTTCATTACTGCATCTATAAGATTCAGATTTGTGAATGACCTTTGTTCCGATTGGCTGCTCTGTTCTGTGCCTCATTCAAAAAGCAGTCTGGGTAGAAACGTTAGGGTAAGCGTGAGGAGTTAAACTGCTGTAGGCTAAAAAAAGTGGGCATTTCTAAATGTGTTGGTATTCATGACACCACAGAATGAGCTATATGTGTAGCCTAGTTTCCATATAGATTGTATAGACTGAGTAATGACTGATTTGAAAGCTTATATACTACATCAAACAAAAAATGGAGGAAATTTTTCCACGATATGTGCCCTTTAACTACCAACATAAAGTGACAGAAGAATCAATCTTCAGAAGAACCAAACTCCGGGTCTACATGAGTCGGTCAGTAATCCGATTTTTGCTTTGCAACCGACCAATAAACTCAAAGACGTGATGTGAACATAACATAAAACTCAAACTTCATGCTGTTGTTTTTTTTAACATATTGCGTCACTTTATCGTTGGTTTCCATGTCGCTCCAAAAGTGTTTTGCTGCGTCTCGCAGCAACGCTGCTTATTTCCGATACTGCTGTCTATTTTCACACATGTGCAGACTGAGAAATCGGAAAGAAATCAGAGTAAGAGTTTACAGCACTGAGAAATCTGACTACTGAGCTAAAATCCAGCTCTCTTTATCAGATTCCTTAATCAGATTTCTAGACCTTACTACCATCTAAGAAATCGGAGTGTGCTGTTTACATGACCATTTGAAAAATCAGATAACTGCAGAAATCTGATTATGATCGGATTATGGAGTGCATGTAAACATACTCGCTGAATGTAAATACAAGCCATAGTCTGAGCAGGTTGTGGGTAAGTTATTAGGAATGGAAAGTAGCGGCGGCGGCAGCTCTAAACCAGCACTCTTTACTGAAAGAGTCACTGTAAAACTGACACATACAAGCTCAAATATATGTAAATGTCAAAAGAAATACATGGAAAGTCTTTTACAAAGGAAAAAATGTTCATATGAATAGCTGTTAGCTTAGTGCTAGAACTCCATATGGGTGCTAGCATTATCATACAGGTGTTCCCTCGTTTTTTGGCCCGAACTGCAAACCTATGTCTAACAGTCACAGTTCGCCACGGGATAAGAGTATCATATAGTGCCAGAAACCACATAAGCAAGTCTATTTATGATCATCTAACAACTTATTTCTAATTATAATGCTTGTTAGCTACATTAGCCTCGTAGCTCCAGTGCTAAAGCTAAAGACGCCAACTTCAGACACCAAATGTGGAGGATTTTGGAGCATTTTTTGTCAATGTATTCCTTTAATCTATGTCACTTCTTGATGGCGACTGAGAGAGAGAGAGAGAGAGAGAGAGAGAGAGAGAGAGAGAGAGAAAGAGAGAGAGAGAGAGAGAGAGAGAGAGAAAGAGAGAAAGAGAGAGAGAGAGAAAGAGAGAGAGAAAGAGAGAAAGAAAGAGAGAGAGAGATAGAGAGAGAGAGAGAGAGAGAATGCAGGAAATGCCATGAAGAGCACATGCGAGTTGCATAGGAAAGGCAGCATTGTGCACAGTCACATGTCTTGGAAACCAGACAGTGTGCACGCACACATGCACACACACACACACACACACGCATGGGTCATCAGGTTGTGTGAAGCTATACACTCTCTCCTATGACCAAACTTCCTTTCTCCAAGTTAGTCATGACCTGAATCAACATTAACTCAACAAACACAGGCTAAAAACTCTCCAGCTAAACCACTTTTTCACCAGGCTCGTGAAAAAGACTCTCACTTCACAAACTCAAAAGTATCACTGCGTGGGTCTGTGTTAGCTCCATTCCTCGCTACTGTAGTCACTATACTGATAACACTGACTGTAATACACAGCCAGGTTAAGATAGTCAAACTTTAGCACTTTAGCTACAGTCTATACCACCTTTTCCACCTCAAGGACCACCTATTTATCACTAGAAAGCATGGAGGCCCACAGGAAAATCCAAAAAACTTTTTTGCTTCAAAAACTCATGGTCCCACTTTATATTAAGTGTCTCTAATAACTGTGTAGTTACATGTGAACAACATATGCAACAACACTGTAACTACTAATGATTTAGTCACTGTTACAGATGGATTACAGAAGTACACCTTATGTAATTACACAATTAACAGTAACAGCCTATTCTCTCTCATGTAATTACACAATGGTAATAACAAAAATGTGATTACATTTGTAATCAGACTGGAACAGCAGTTTTTTCCAGCAGTATAAGGAAGTATATAATGACGTACATTAAGACATTACTTACTCTGTATCTGCCAGCTTTCCTAACATTTAGCTAGCGTTTATGTTGCTAGTGCTGTGACACTGTAACCAGTTTCAGCTTTAAACCATTCTGTAATGTGACAGAACAGCAGACATCCCCTTATCTTAACATGGAACTTCTGTGACATTAATTAATTAATGAGTTGCATTAAATTATATGAGTCCCCAAAGCAATGTCTATATTACCACTCCATTATTACACAGTACCTACATAACAACTACACAGGAACTGTCCACTTATTATAAAGTGTAACTTTAACACTACACTACAGGAAAGTTCCTGTAATGTTATAAAAGTACAGTGTAATTACAGAATGGTATAATCAATGCGAAGTGCTTAGGTTACCTTGTTACAACACAGTTATTCCACAGTAATTATCCTAAAAATAAACATACTGTTATGTAAAATATACTTCCGTTAGCTGCTGGAAAAGACTTCTGATCTGTAGTGTGTCGATAAAATACACTTGTGTAATTACATAGGCTGTACTTCTGTAACCCATCTGTAACATTGGCTAAATCATCTGTAGTTACAGTGTTGTTGCATATGTTATTCATGTGTAACTACACGGTTATTAGAGACACTTAATATAAAGTGGGACCAAACTCATTTTTGGGAAATTTTTAACACAGCAACTTTCACCATTTTGGATGGCACAACATATGATGTACATCACTGAACATCAAATATCAACTAATAAGGCAAACATAGGCTTGTTTTAGGCCTGAAATCAGATGGAACTGTGGTAAATTCAGCTAAATTTTTCACTCGCGAGTGGACAGTTGAAACTTTGGGCAGTGTATTTTGTTTCTAGAGACAAGGGATGATCTGTGCACCACTGTTGCATGACTTCTATGAACACTGTTTGCTGTTTGGGAACATTTTATAGTTTATTGTTGTTATTAAGTCAAATCTTTTCATTGACTTTTGTGACAAAGTGCCATCACTGGCCCTCTACAGACCACTGGCTCCTCCTCAGTACTAGTCCGAGGACCACCGCTTGTGGTCCACGGCCCAGTGGTTGAAAAACCCTGGTCTACACGGCATTAGGCAACATTTACTATCACAAATATCGCAAATATAGCATTATCAATCAACTTACATGAACATATCCACATTATTACAGCTGGCAAGTGTCTAGTTTGAAGGATGTGGCGTTAAGTAAAACATTAATTCGGAGCATTTTTCAAATCAGTCCGTGTTATACTGTTAAAACGCCCATCCTACTTTTTTAAGGCCCGCTCATGACATTTGTGTGGTCTTGTACACCGAAAATGGCCATCACTTCTTCTCACATTTTTTTTTTTTTTTGCACACTTCACATGTAAATAAAAGTGACCATGTGCCATTTCACATCACATTATTCACATGTGGTATTTGTACTAGTGAAGCATGTGACTTTTCTGCAAGGTTCAGAATTAACCAGCCTGCTTTGCATTTATCTCTGTCCCTTTAAGGCTGATATATGTAAATGACCTATGTTCTGGTTGGCTGGCCTCATTCAAAAAGCAAAGCTTATAACTTTAACGTAAGTGGGCAGGACTAAACCTGCATTAGGCAGAATAGGTGGATATGTGGATGAGTTTTTTTTTGTGACATCACAAAAACAGTGAACTCAAAAGCTGGTTTTGCAGAGCTTAGCTTCCAGACTAGTGAGTGCATTTGGAATGCTTAAAGGGGGATTCCACCAATTTTTCCAAAATTCCATCCTTGAGATGTAAACAGAGTGATTCAGAGTGGTTTGCTGTGAAATGGTTCAGATTACTTTACAGTGTTGCTGATAGGAACGAGGAGTCACCATGACTACAACACAAATATGGTCATTTTATTTACTATCCAAAACCACCATTCAACCTACACTTGTCTACTGAGCTTTTATATGTAATGCTGATGATGATAAAATAGTGATCAATCTGAAAAAATAAGTTTATTTGGGGTCCATTTTGCCTCACAACACCCTGCAAGTATCCCTCCACCACGAACGAAGTAAAACATGGAATAAAAATACAGTTTAAGCCTAAACTTTATCACAAAACTATCGTCTCAGACATCAAACTTTCTGTGAGGGAGCTTTTAGAGGTGGACGTCCGGTTCCTATCACCACCACTGTGAACAGCATTCCCCACCAAACCACTCTGAATGACTTTGTTAACATCTTAGCCATTTATCTGTGCAGAATTTTTGGAAAATCGGTGGACTTCCCCTTGAAAGGTACAGAAATGCCTGATTCTTAGGATGGGACGCTGGCTAACTTTTGTTGCAGGGCAACTTTTGAGCGATCTGCGATCTGTGCTGTGTGTCTGGGCTGTAGTGGACCACTTGACCGGCCTCCAACGTCCAGCACGATGGCCCAGATTCGTGCGCAGATCAGAGCGGAGCGGAGCTGCATGTGTGCATATTCATATGGAGTATATAACAACACTGCAGCTTTAGTGACGCAACGAGCACATTCCATAGCATGCAACGCTATGCAACCCGCGCGGTGCAGCGCGAGACATTTCACGGTTTAGCCCACATTCCATCAGTCGCGTATTTATTTATTTTTATTTATTCTTTTAGGGGGTACGAAGTTGCCATTAGCCTGTCGAGTCGATGCGAAACACGAAGCTGAAGTCAGCTTCTCGTTCGCCCTGCCGTCTCGTTCGAATTTCCCCGTTCCACCTTAAATGGTGCAGCAGTTACATTACGGCGCCTGAGGCGCCGTAATGTAACTGCTGCACCATTTAAGGTGGAACGGGGAAATTCGAAATTCGAACGAGAAGCCTGGCGAATAGGAAGCCAACTTCAGCCAGCAGCTCAGACTCATTAATATGGAGCAGAACTAGGAAATAAAATATGGCAACCCTAAGCGACGATACTAAAGAGACCGAAGCAGAAAAGGGGGGGGGGAAAGAGAGAGAGAGAGAGGGAGAGAGAGAGACATAGAGAGAGAGGGGAACGTTAGAGGTATTTACCCAGTTCTGTGGCTCCTCCATAAAAGAAAGCTGCCGGTGGGCTACCGTGCTGCTGCTGCTGCTGCTGTTTTCTCGGATAAAAGTTTCTCCAGGGTTTGTTAGCACGGCCCTCAGCTTCACTTCAGCTGCTCTGCCCCCATCTCTCTCTCTCTCTCTCTCTCTCTCGCTCTCTCTCTCTCTCTCAGTCAGGCCAGGAAGTGATTGCGGCTCACATGGACTGGCCTGACATCATTCTCCACTCGTTTAGGGAGTGTTGTTTTTTTAAAGACACAGGCTGTGCGGTGTGTGGGCCCTGCTGGAAAGAAGAAGAAGACTTTTCAAATTCTTTTAGAACCCCTGCTGTATTGTACACTCTCAAATAAGATGGTTCTTCAAGGGTTCTTTAGTGAAGGGAGTGGTTCTCTTCTCTATATAGAACTACTTGCATGCTTAAAGGCTTCTTTGCATGGAGAAATGGGTCCTCAGACTGACTGAGAGAGTTGTAGCTACATGGGTCTGTGTAGAACCTTTTTAAAAATGGTTCTATGTAGCACCAAAAAAGGTTCTTCTGTTGACATCATAACAATAGCAGAATGCTTTTTGGTGCTACATAGAACCATTTAAAAAAAAAAAACTTCTGTATAGAACCGCATGCAGCACACTGTTTAAAAATATGGTTCTTCGAGGGGTTCTTTAGTAAGCACAGTTCAGAACTATGAACACTCAAAGAACCATTTGTGTGCTTAAATGCTTCTTTGCATGAAGAAATGGGTCTACAATGTAGAACCTTTTTGAAAATGGTTCTATGTAGCACCAAAAAAGGTTCTTCTGTTGTTATAAGCTTGACATCAAACATCATAACAATAGCAGAACCCTTTTTGGTGCTACATAGAACAATTTAAAGTAAAAAAAAGTTCTATATAGAACCACATACAACACACTGTTTAAAAATATGGTTCTTCGAGGGGTTCTTTAGTAAGCGCAGTTCAGAACTATGAACACTCAAAGAACCATTTGTGTGCTTAAAGGCTTCTTTGCGTGGAGAAATGGGTCTTCAGACTGACTGAGAGAGTTGTAGCTACATGGGTCTGTGTAGAACCTTTTTGAAAATGGTTCTATGTAGCACCAAAAAAGGTTCTTCAGTTGACATCATAACAATAGCAGAATGCTTTTTGGTGCTACATAGAACCATTAAAAAAAAACCTTCTATATAGAACCACATGCAACACACTGTTTAAAAATATGGTTCTTCGAGGGTTCTTTAGTAATCGCAGAACAGAATCATGAATACTCAAAGAACCATTTGCATGCTTAAATGCTTCTCTGCATTGAGAAATGGGTCTTCAGATTGACTGAGAATGTGTTGTGTATGGTTCTGTGCAGAACCTTTTTGAAAATGGTTCTGTATAGCACCAAAAAGGGTTACAAGCAACTATAAAAGAACATTTTTTGGTGCTAGAAATAGAAATTTTTTTTTAAAAAGGTTCTATATAGAACCACATAAAACACACTCTTAAAACAGATGGTTCTTCAAGGGTTCTTTAGTAAAGACAGTAGTTCTATTCAGAATCATGAACATTCAAAGAACTTTTGCATGCTTAAATTCTTCTTTGCACAGAGAAATCATTCTTCAGATTGATGGAGAATGTGTTGTATATGGTTCTGTGTAGAACCGTTTTTGAAAATGGTTCTGTGTAGAACAAAAAAAAGGTTCTTCTGTTGTTACAAGCTTGACATCATAGTAATAGCAGAACGCTTTTTGGTGCTACATAGAAACTTAAGTTTCTATATAGAACCACATACAACACTCTCTTTAAAAAAATGGTTCTTCGAGGGTTCTTTAGTAAAGGGAGTGGTTCTGTTTAGAACCGTGAGCTCTATATAAAGCCATTTGTGTGCTTAAATGTTTCTTTGCATGGAGAAATCGTTCTTCAGATTGACTGAGAATGTGTTTTAGCTATGTGGTTCTGTGTAGCACCTTTTTGAAAATGGTTCTTTGTAGCACCAAAAAATGTTTTTCTGTTGTTACAAGCTTGACATCATAACAATAGCAGAACCCTTTTTGGTGCTTCATTTTTTTTAAAATGGTTCTATATTGAACCATATACAACACGCTTTTAAAAAAATGATAGTTCTCTGAGGGTTCTTTAGCAAAGGGAATGATTTTGTTTAGAACCGTGAGCTCCACACAGAGCCATTTACATGCTTAAATGTTTCTTTGCATGGAGAAATGGGTCTTCAGACTGACAGAGAATGTGTTGTGTATGGTTCTGTGTAGAACCTTTTTGAAAATGGTTCTACATAGCACCAAAAAGGCTTATATCGCAACAATAGAGGAACACTTTTTGGTGCTATATAGAACCATGTCAACATATTCCTTATCAGAAGAACCACTTCGCCATGCAAAGAATCATTTAAGCATGAAATGGTTCTATAACTCATGGTTCTTCTATAAAGAACCTTTTTGAAAATGGTTCCATATCGCACTAAAAGTGTTACAAGCTTGACATTGCAACAATAGAAGAACCTTTTTTGGTGCTATATATAGAACCGTTTCAGCTCACTCTCCATCTGAAGAACCATTTCACCATGCAAAGAACCATTTAAGCATGAAATAGTTCTACAACTCATGGTTCTTCTGTATAGAACCTTTTTGAAAATGGTTCTGTATAGCACCAAAAAGACTTACAAGGTTGACATCGCAACAGTAGAAGAAACTTTTTTGGTGCTATATAGAACCATTTCAACACATTCTCCATTTGAAGAACCATTTCAGCACACAAAGAACCATTTAGACATGAAAAGGTTCTATAACTCATATTTTAACATATTTAACAATTAAATTTTACCTTGGCTTTACTTCTATTGCAGCTTCCATTCTTTTTGGGAAAAATGAACAGTAGTATTTTTAATTCTAAAGTTCAGTCGGAGAAGTTGCTTGCATTTTCTTGGTCCATCAGGTTTTCCAGGTGGTTGTTAGGAATCCCATTTTTTTTACTCGTTTTGGGAAAAGCAGGTTCACTTATTTTCCTTAGACTTTCTCCTTCCCTGTACAGGTGAATTAAACTCCTCAAAAATTCTCCTGAAAAATGAATAACTTGTTGGCTGATATGACTGCAAATGAAATATATGAAGGGAGGGCTGTGGTTCTGTACTGTGTACAGCCCATCTGTCAAACACAGCCTGTGGGTCCAGTCAGGCCTGTGGCACAATCCTATTCGGCCTGTGAAATTATTTAAAATTTCTATTGATATTGGTCCATTGAACTGCACTACAGTCCCCAGCATGCACTGCAACGTAATGTGTGCACCCACCCCCTCCCAACATTGATCTATGGGGCAGCACCACAAAAAAACTCTAGTTCAAGCAAATGGGCACCTACTGTACATTGGGGACATTTAAAGAGGTTTAACAGTGATCTGTCGCTGATGTCGTCTACTGTTTTATATAAAACAATTAGTTTTTATTTAAAATTATTTTTGAACCATTCAAATATTCAGTGCCTATTTTTTGCTGTTGTAGTTTTGGTGTATTATGAATAATCAGTGGTCAGGTGGGTTCATGGCAAAATGTTAAGTAAAAATAAAAACAGCTGGCCCACAGATTCGATGAGATTTTTTAATATGGCCCTTTTAATGGTTGAGTTTGATGTATAGTTTAGTATAGTATAGTATAAAATATGTCTGGGCAGCCAATTTTGGCCATTCCTCAAAATTTACATGATCCCCTTTTCTGTTTCACCCATTTTTGAGCTGTTTAAGACTACATGTCTACCTGCTATCTTCAGAAATGAAGGGTATTAATGGGGAGTTTGTCCCTCTTTGCTGCAGTATGAGCCCCTACTCTTTCTTCTGGGAAGGCTTTACTAGATGTGTGAACATTGCTGTGAGGATTTGGTGGAGCATTAGTGAGGTCAGGTACTGATGTTGGATGGTCAGTTCTGGATCACTCCAGTTCATCCCAAAGGTGTTGGATGGAGCTCCATCACTCCAGAGAACACAGTTCCACTGCTCCACAGCCCAGTGCTGGGGGGCTTTTTACCCCTCTAGCCCATGCTTGGCATTGGACATGGTGACCATAAGCTCATGTCATCATTAAACTTCCAATAATAATAAGTTAAAAGAACAATAATCTGACTTTTGTTCTGTTCACTTATTATTATTACAAAATAACATATATTGAATTGATTTGATTCAAATATGTATAGAATTTCCACATGAATAACTTTTGAATAATTATGAATAATTTTGAATACAACATGTTATATATATGTTATACACATATAGCATGTATTACAATTACTGCCTCTCAGTTTACTTTCTATTAGCAGTATCTGTGCTTATGTGATGTATTTTATTCATGTGGAAATTATAGATATTACAATTAAACCCATCTTTTTTTTTTGCACTGTAAAACTAATGTGTGTGTTCTCAACTGAAATGTGGAGCTTGAACAGCATACAAAGTGTTTTGGTGCTCATTTTGCAACGTTGTGCTTAAATCTAGACATGAACTCCTCCATGAGCTGCTTTAAACATAAGACATCATCATCGTCAGAGACAGCTGACTCACACAGCAGGGTGTTCACAGGGTCAATGCTGACATTGTCAGGACATGAGTTTAGACGGGAACCAACAAGCTACTCTCCTAAACAGGACAGTTTTGAAAGGTTCAAACCAAAAATCAACACACATCGTCTATTTAGTTGAGTGCCTTAAAGGGCAGATATCATGGAATTTTCCTTCCCTTTTCGTAAATAACAGTTAGCTGAAGTATATAAGCACTGTTTTAAAACACACCATTCACTCTCCAGGACATACAGTCCGTACATGGAAACCAAGCCCATTTAGAATTCACAGTCTTTGTGACGCCACAGAAAACTATGCATTTACATATTGGCAGCCAATCAGAACAGCCATTTACATTGATCAGGCTTAAAGGTACAGTAACAAAAATAGCCAGAGAGGTGGGAAATGATTAAGTATGACCGTGTATATATATATATATATATATATATATATATATATATATATATATATATGTGTGTGTGTGTGTGTGCGTGTGTGTGTGTGTATATATATATATATATATATATATATATATACACAACTTCAATGCAAACAGGCAGAACTGTTCTTAATTTATGAAAGTGTGTAGTACAACTTTGGCCATGTAAGTGGTTAACATGTCTTCTACAAAGAACTCAAAGGCGAACTTCACCCTTTTTTCAAAATCTCCAAATAATTCCATCCTTAAGATGTAAACAGAGTGCTTCAGGGTGGTTTGGTGTGAAGTGGCTCACTGTAGAGACTCAGATTTCTTTACAGTGGTGGTGATAGGAACCCGGTGTCACCATAACTACAACACGAATATAGTTGTTTTATTTACTATTCAAAACCACCAGTGAACCTACAGGTGTCTTCTGAGCTTCTATATAGAATGTTGATGATGGAAAAATAGTGGCAGTGTATTCATAACCATTTCATGTAATGGTTTCTAAAGGGAGCTTTTAAAGGTGGACGTCTGGTTCCTATCACCACCACTGTGAACAATTCTGACTCGGTAAGTTTCTCTAGAATGAAGCATTTCACACCAAACCACTCTGAATGACTTACATCTTAACTGTTTAATTATGAAGAATTTTTGAAAAATCAGTGGAGTTCTCCTTTAAATATGCCACCTTTTTTAAATAAACATTAAAATAAAAAATGTGCTACGTGTTTTTATTTTTTCCTCATATTAAATTCAGCAAATGAATAGTAATTTATATATCTATATATAATAACCGTATATATAGACAGGCTTGAGGACAGTAACATTTTAAAATTGGTTGATTCAAATGCGTACAAAATATCGCATGTGAATAAAATATATTATGTTGACATCACATCTTTGAGTTACTTTGGGCAATAACTGCAGGTTATGCAGTCAGTGTCGTATGCATAATACATATGGAAATTATGGGCACATTTAAATCAGCTAAAATTCATCTTCTCACTGTAGACACACTGTAACACAAATACAGCTCCTAAAAAACACAGAAAACACAGACGTCTTAAACTGTAAACAGGTTTATTGAAAAAGAAACTGCTGTTCCTGAGAGGCCGGTGAACTCTGCTATGAATGGATATCAGTGGCACTTGACTGGGGAATATCTGTCTATTAGCACATAGATACAGACTCAGTTAGCTCTGACATGTTTACAATGGCATAAATGTCAGCGGAGCGCCTTCATTTAGGAGAAACAAAAGCGAACGCTCGGCCAAGTATGAGGCATATGATGTCTTGATCCCCGAACAATAGCAGATTGTGTGAACCAGTTTCAGCCTCATGCCGGGCTGGCGCCTGAACGCAGCGCAGGGCAACACGGGGGCGTTGCGATCGTGGTCTGCTTGGCATCGGAGTAACAGGTCTAGAGCGAGTGGCCTAAGTAACCTGAAACAGCCCAAACCAATCGCTCAGCAAAATAACAACCATGACTGAAGATTTCTTACTAAACCCAGCCTCTACATCATGCGACGACTCCTTATTATCGCTGTCATATCAAAACCTCTCCATTTATTCTCATTTATTATTTTCTTTTTACAGCATTTTAAACGCTGACGTGTATTGTGTGAACCCTTTATGATGGACCAATAGACATGGCCCAAAATCTTGCTACATTTACATATACCAAAATGAAAGGGGAATGCCACCAACTTTTTCAAAATTTGCCTAGTTAAATGAGCAGTCACTGGAATGTTGTTCACAGTGGTGGTGACTGAAACCAGACATCTGAAGACTTACTATTACATGAAATGGTTATGAATGCACTGCCTGATGTCTGAGACACTGTTTCAGGATAGTTTTGAAATATAGTTTTGGCCTAAAACATGTTCTTAAAACCCATTTATGAACCCGGACATTTTTCAGATGGTAAATAAAATGTCTATATTTGTGTTGTAGTCATGGCGACCCCTGGTTCCTATCAGCACCACTGTAAGGAAGTCTCACACCAAACCACTCTGGGTCACTCTGTTTACATCTCAACCACCCAGTTGCCCAGAAATTTAGAAAAATCAGTGGAATTGCCCTTTAAGAACATTCTTCTGTTAAGCTACCGTTCTGGAGATGCGAAGGTTTAGTTACGACAGCACTGGAATGAAAGGTGGCGGTCGGGCACATTGGCACAGAACAACAAAAAGAGGTCATTGTGTTATGACAGATGACCGACTCGAGACAACATGACACTTCCTCCACTTAAGTTAAAGCAACCAGACTAAACAAACCTTAGAGGAAAACTCCAGCAGAACGTTTTCAACATAATCTTCATCTGCTGCGTCTGTAGCATGTGCTCGATTATCACAGACAGTAATTTCCCCATAGTTAGAAAATAATGAAACTTGCTGCTTCTGCTGATTCAGCGTCTGCCCACTGGCTTCCACTGTAAGCGAGTTTGGAGTCAACTGGTTCTCTGTTCTTTTCTAAGTTGAGGAAAACATTCCGAAATTATCGTCTGTGGTAATTAACAGCACGCTACAAATGCAGCAAACAGAGATTAGGTGTTAATAATGCTGGACTATTCCTTTAACACATAACGACTGCAGCCTTATTACTAAACAGTTCTATCTACAGTGTAACATTTTGAATTAATGCAAGCATGTTTTGCTCTGACGAACTTGATCCAAGCCTTCTAGGCTCTTCTGGGTTGGTCCTCAAGGCATTAAATGAGTTCAGTAGTGCCTGGTTGTGGGTGGACTGTAATAATGTCCATTAGTGTAGAAAAAACAGGTGACACACTGATGAGACCAGGTCAGACAGTTCACTGAAAAATAGTGCTGCACTGGATTTACCAGATTCTGTGATGCATCATCTCCACATGAGTGAAATACACGACATCAACACAGTTACTTCTTTGGC
Organism: Colossoma macropomum; assembly: GCF_904425465.1. Lineage (NCBI taxonomy): Eukaryota > Metazoa > Chordata > Actinopteri > Characiformes > Serrasalmidae > Colossoma > Colossoma macropomum. Next base: position 23,317,116 of record NW_023494794.1, read on the forward strand.
CAAAACTGTGTAGGGATGCACCTATATGGGAATTCTGGGCTACGGAAGTCCGGAGAGGCCATGAGCTATTGGTATATTTTTCTCGATTGTTATCTTGAGAAAACAAGATAAGTAACTCGTTATCTTAAGATAACAATTTTGTTATTTTTAAGATCACAAGATAATTAACTCATTATCTTAAGATAACAACTTTTGTTATCTCGAGTTAACAAGATAGTTAACTCATTATCTCAAGATAACAACTGTTGTTATCTCAAGATAACAAGATAAGTAACTTGCTATTTCAAGTTAACAATTTTATCCTGAGATTACACGATACATAACTTGTTATCTCAAGATTCTGTTATTTTGAGATAGCAAGATAAATAACTCGTTATTTTAAGATAACAATGTCATCTCGAGATAACACGATAAATAACTCGTTATCTCAAGATAACAACTTTGTTATTTTGAGATCACAAGATAATTAAGTTGTTATCTCTAGGTAACAACTTTTGTTATTTCAAGATAACAAGATAATTAACTTGTTATCTCCAAACAACAGTCCAGAAAATTATAACTACCTCATGGCCTCTCTGGACTTCTGCACTGGGCTGATGTCGACATCTGATATTCATGAATTTATTTATATATCGTACATTTTAAACTACTGAGATTGAGATTATGTCTGTTTGTGTCAGCATTACAGAGAAATGCAATGTTTATTTCTGAATACATTTAATAAAATTAGTGACATGCAAACATTTTAGCGCAGTATCCCACCGTTCAATAGTCTCCAATTACATATCCTATTAATCATTATTTATTTTAAAAACTTATACATCTAAACGTTTTTTAGATGTTTTAGTTCATATTTCAAAGATTTTTAAAATAACAAGAAATTATAAATTAATTATTACACACACATTATCTAAACTGCTTGTCCTCCTGGGTTGCAGGGGGTGCTGGAGCCTATCCCAGCGGTCACTGGGCGGAAGGCAGGCAACACCCTGGACAGGCCACCAGTCAGTCCATCGTAGGGCACGACCATTACATACAACTGCTTTTTAAAATTCTAAAATTTTAAAATTGATATTTCATTAGTATTATATGTAACTATAAAGTTATATGTCATCACTGTCTGAACAAAACTGCATCTCATTTTTGTCACTTAATTATTTTTTTTGAATCTGAAACTTCAGCTGCTCTTTATTGATATCAAATATTGTGATGAATCATCCAATAGAAATGCTTGAAAATAACTTTGAAAATAATTGTTTCCATTAGCTTTTATGTTTTTCTTTCTTTTGTAAAATTACCATTTTGGAGATTTTTTGACAACGTGTAATATATAATTATATTTAATGATCAAATCATAGTTATATATAATGATCTATCAAGCTCAAGATTTGATCATTTTTCAAATACAGTTAATTTTGAATATTAACTTTATTAGAAATTAGAAATTCTTGATGTTTTGCAACTTTCTCATTTCAGAATGATCTACAGCTCTGTTTGTTCTGAAAGCATCTAATTTTTGTTCAGATTCTAAGTTTCCTACTAACTATCTGAGACCTGGATGAACATATTAGAATCATTTTATGCATTGGATTATCTGTGAATAGGATTTTCACTGACTACAAACATCTGAAAGATGAATCCAAAATTCTGAATTGTAAAATCAATGCGCCGAATATCAATATGAATTATGGCTCCAATCTGAGCATCAGCCCAGTGTTGGTCATTTTTTAAACAATCTGCTAATGCCAGTTCTGTTCTGGTACCATCGTGCATCCCCGGCTGATGTAATATATTAAATTCACGTGAAAATAAATGGAGTAATATCAGTGCATCACTTTTTTTCACTGTCGATGCTCAAACTTAGCGTCATCAACGACACCTACATGTCCACAAACACCATGAAGCACCAGCCTAAGCCGCCCACTAAGAACATGGTGACGTGCATGCTGTAGATGAAGAGTTCATTCAGCACGCCGAAGTCCAGCCGCCGGTGCCCCAGCAGCAGCAGAATGACCGACAGCTTGTACTGCAGGCGCAAGAAGATTCGCACGGAGACGTACTGCAGGCACAGCAGCGCCGACAGCGCCACCCAGAGGAGGGAGGTGAACAGGCTGCAGCCGAAGTAGAGCAGGAAGCGGACGAAGCTGTACATCCAGCGTGACTTCAGGTACAGGTCGAAGTTGTTGTACTTGGTGCGCACCAGCTGGGAGGTGCGCGCCGGACCGCAGGCCGAGTGCATGCAGGTGGTGTGGGGGCCATGGAAGGAGCGCACCCGCCGCGGGATCGGGATCACAGGCATGAGTGGGCTGGGAAAGCCCCTGGCTTTAGGAAGGCCCGCTGGCAGGACCTTTCCGATGCCTCATGGGTCGCTTCAGGCATTACAGTGAAAGAGAACGTGCAGTAAGCTTGGAGTGCTGTGGATTAATGCAGGGGAATGACCTCTTGACCTCATGTCCACTGCATGACCCTCTTGCTTTGTCGGCTCTGCCACCCGACAGCAGGATCCTACCAGGAATAAAGAGATATAACAAATAAACACTGAAGTAAAGCATCTTGAATTTACATGATTAACCTCTTATAGGGCCAAAAGCCACTGGTGAGTTCTGGTTTGAAGGGGAATTCCACCAACTTTCCAAATTTCCTGTTGATTAAGATGTTTAAGATGTAAACGCAGTGGTTTGGTGTGAAATGCTCCATTCTAGAGAAACTCAACAAGTCAGTGGTGGTGATTGGAATCAGACGCCCAAAGCTCCCTCACAGTTATTACCATTAATTTATTTCAGATCAGGTGCTTGCTGACTGAGACATTGTTTTATGATAGTTATGAGATTAAACATATATTTAAATACACATTCATGGCCGAGAGATACATGCAGGGCGTTGTAAGGCTGTTTTTCAGATTTATCACCCCAGAAAAGAAAAACATTTACTCAACAATATGTAACACACTTGAGATTTTAAGGGGTTAAAATGCGTAAGGTCAGTTGCACAAAAATAAAAAATGTGTTATATTAACATAATCACTGCCAAAAGATGCAAAATATGCAATGGTGGTTATTTTATGTGCAACTGACACTTTTCAATCATGTCACTTTAAATCACCACTTGTTCATTGTATAACAAACATGTAATTAGCAGGTCATTTTCTCTTATGGCAAGACCTTGAACATTAATGTACAACCGATCAACGTATTTAAATCAAGTAAATCCAAACCATTGTTTTTACAGTATCATTCAGGGTGGTTTGGTGTGATATGCAGTTTTTAAACACTGCGTCCACTCACTCACTCACTCCCACTCTATTAGACACTTCTACCTTGTTGCTCCACCTTGTAGATGTAAAGTCAGAGACGACAGCTCATCTGCTGCTGCACAGTTTGTGTTGGTCATCATCTAGTCCGTCATCAGTGGTCACAGGACGCTGCCCGCAGGACATTGTTGGCTGGATATTTTTGATTGGTGGACGATTTTCAGTCCAACAGTGACACTGAGATGTTTAAAACTCCAGCAGCACTGCTGTGTCTGATCCACTCAGACCAGCGCAACACACACTAACACACCACCACCATGTGAGTGTTACTGCAGTGCTGAGAATGATCCACCACCCAAATAATACCTGCTCTGTGGTGGTCCTGTGGGGGTCCTGACCACTGAAGAACAGGGTAACAAAGTATGCAGAGAAACAAATGGACTACAAAGTGCTCCTATATGGTCAGTGGAGCTGATAAATGGACAGTGAGTGTAGATACAAGGAGGTGGTTTTACAGTTAAGGCTGATTGGTGTACCCATTCAAAAGACACGTGTAGGTTCGCTGGTGGTTTTGGATAGTAAATAAAATGGTTATTTGTGTTGCAGACACAGCGATCCCTGGCCTCTACACACCAAACCACTCAGAATGACCTTGGTGACATCTCAACCACCGAATTATGCAAAAATTTTGAAAACTGGTGGTATTAGCCTTTAAAAGTGGGGCCAAAAGTAAGGCCACTATTATTCATTACTCTGTAAAAACATCATTTTCACCTGGAAAAAAAAAACTTACATTAAAACAATTGCGTCTTTATATATAGTCACGCCTGAATCAATAGTGAATGATAAAATTGAGGACAGTTGTTGTTTGTAGTTGCTTGTGACAACAGCAGAACCCTTTTTGGTGCTATAGAGAACCATTTTCAAAAAGGTTCTATAAGAAACCATACACAACACATTCTACCTCAGTCTGAAGAACCGTTTCACCATACAAAGAATCACTTAAGCACACAAATTGTGTTAAATATTACAAATAATAGTAAAAATAAAGAGTAACCACAACTTACTAAGGCGTGGGAACAGGATAACGGCCACGACTTAGTAAGCTGTGGGGACAAGATCCTAATGCATTGCCATGACTCAGTAAGGTGTGGGAATAAGACAATTAAGCCTAGACCACAGCTTACTGAAGCATGATCCTGATCCCACGCCTTACTAAGTCGTGGCCACGCATTAGCATCTCGTTTCCACCCATTAATACGTCATGGCCATGCATTGTTTTTATTTATTCATCAGCACAGCTCCGTAGCTAATATAGATCTCATGGTTCTAAGTAAAACCCTTGCTTTTACTAAAGAACCCTTGAAGAACCATCTTTTTTAGGTCTAATCTGCCGTGTTTGCAGTGTTGGAGGGACAGAGCTGCTGGGACATCGATGATTTGAACATATGATTCAGAATAAAGAAGAATTTGAAGGTAAAATCTGAAGAAATAAGCTGAAAACGGTCGGTTTGTTCGCGGTGTATTTAGCTCATCATGCTAATGTGGCTCCCAGCTATCTACCGTCTAAGTCTATTGGACGGCTAACATGCTAAGTTAGCAATCGTTCATTTTGCTCAAAAGACAAGCGGCTTACCGTCTTATTATCGCACATTCGCCCACAGACACATTTCCTCGGCCTTAGACACTTTTCTGGTGCCCAGCTGAGACAGAAAGAACTTCGCCTCCGGCACGATTTTGCTGTTTAATAGAAACGCTAGCTTTTTGTAGCGGTTTAAGGAGCGGCACGGAATACGTGATGTCGCAAAACAGGGCAACCGCCGGTTGTCCTGGCAACGGAGGGCTTTAAAGGGGAACTCCAACGATTTTTCCCAATTTCTGCCTAAGTAAGTGTCTGACACGCCAACAAAGTTACTCATGGTGGTGTGATGCGAAATGTTCTCTTCTAGAAAAACATTATCGAGTCAGAATTGTTCACAGTGGCTGTGATAGGAACCAGACGTCCACCTATAAAAGCTCCCTCACAGAAAGTTACTACATGAAATGTAATGTTATGAATATCCTGCCTGATGACTGAGACATTGTTTTACAACAGTTTTTTAGTCTAAAATGTATTTTAGTCTATTTATTTAATCCATTTATGGTGGAGGGTGTTCTACAGCAAAATTGTTCGAAAAGAAAACTTTTTTTTTCAGATTTTCCACTATTTTACCATCATCAACATTCTATATAAAACTCAGAAGATACGTGTAGGTTCAATGGTGGTTTTGGGTAGTAAATAAGAAGGCTATATTTGTGTTGTAGTCATGACTAGCCCTGGTTCCTATCACCACCACTGTGAAGAAATCTGAGTCTCTACAATGAATCATTTTACATTTTACACTTGGTGGAATTCCCCTTAAGACTCATGATTCAGTTACTAATGCACTGAACTGCACACTAACCACATGAATACAATAAACAGTATTACATCCACTCAATTTTGTCTTTCTCTTTATTAACTTGTGGCAACAATTGTGTAATATATGGCCAATAATTAGCAATAATTGCATAGCCGTAATATATTTAATTCATATTATACACATTAGCTTTAGCTGTCTATGGACAAATTGAGTGTACTGGAGTTCGCAGAACAACAGAGATGCTAGAGTGTATAACGCAGTAAGCTGAGAACATGATGTAGGCCTGCAGGTTCCTGCGCATTTAGTAACGTGAGGGTTCAGAAAATGAAAATACGTTATTATAAAATGCTTCTAGCCAATAGCTGAATACAGCTGAATACTAGGACATAGAGAAGATCTAGAAATTATGTCTGGAATTAAGATTATTTGTGATTTCAGTTCTGGACTTGTTTGAAGGCAGCCCATGTTATTATAACTGATATTATAATAGCATATTATTACAGCATATTACAAAGTAATACATATAATTATACAGTAAAATAATGGCATTTCAAGAAAAGCATTGTATACTGCTATTATAATGCCTGTTGTTTTGATTGGTACAGTTAAACACTGTAGCAAATATATTGAATATCCAAAAGTATCCAAGCACTCTTTATCGAATAATACTGTGTTAGACTGAGCAATTACTTCTCTAATCTCCATAGTAAAGCATTGACCAATAGAATGTGATGCTCTGGAGCAGCCAAATAAGGTCAAGCGTCGGCTAGAAGGGTATAAGACCCCCCAGCATTGGGCTGTGGAGTGGTGGAACTGCGTATCCTGGAGTGGTGGAGCTCCATCCAGTACCTTTGGGATGAGTTGTGATCTGGAACTGACCATCCAACATCAGTACCTGACCTCACTAATGCTCAATCAAATCCTCACAGCACTGTTCACACATCTGGTGTACAGCCAAGGGAGACCAATAGTCTGCCATTACCGTTTTGCTGGTGCATTTTGTCCATTAAAAATAAATATCATGATGTATCGCAATATCATAGTTCTGCCGTATCGTCCACTCTTATATGGGCCCTTTGTAAACTTCCTTTCACCTCTGTCTAACTTTTCCAGCATGCTAAGCTGCACAGGGCAGATTTATGGCCAGGCTGTGAGATTGCACCCCTTGTATTTGTCAGCAGGCCAGACAGCACAGATCACCGGCTATATCCATCATAAAGAGAGACGTTTTTAAAAAGCCTTCATTACGCTCGTTAATGGGCCGGCTGATCACTTTGCATGGGATTTAAAGATATATTATGCAAAATCAGAAAAACAAACCTTATAATACTTAATCAAACATGCATAAAGCTGTCGCCAGCCTAAATAAATTCTATCAATTAACTCGCATGAGGAGTGTGATTGCTTTTACTAATTTAATCAGCGCCGTAATAACTTGAGCGCCGGTCAGGATTGATGGCGGATCTGGACACGGAAATCGAGGGAAAAAGGGAGGATACCCTTAACAGCCTACTCCCTCACTTTTCTGTGCCAGGAAACTTTTTAGCAAGCAAAATGACCTCCATTATTTCGGGTCATGGTCAAGCAACACAAAGCTGTGAATTATATACCAACACCATAAACCACAGATGAGTTACTACTGCAACAAGCATAAACAGTAGACATATATTATATAAGTATGTGAGTGTGTGTGTATATATATATATATATATATATATATATATATATATATATATATATATACACACACACAAATATATGTATTTATATCTAAATTAATAGGCATTAATATGGAGTTGGTCCCGCTTTGTAGCTATAACAGCTTCCATCTGGGAAGCTTTCTACAAGATTTTGTTGTGTGTCTGTGGGATTTTTTGGCCATTCTTCCAGAAGAAGTGAGGTCAGATGCTGATGTTGGACGAGAGGGTCTGGCTCACAATCTCTGTTCTAGTTCATTCCAAAGGTGTTCAAAGGGTTTGAGGTCAGGGCTCTGTGAGGGCCAGTCAAGTTCTTCCACACCAAACTCACCCAGCCAGGCCTTTATGTACCTTCCCCAGACTGTTCCCACAAGGTTGGAAGTGTACAGTTGTTGAAAATGTCTTGGTCTGCTGAAGCAGTAAGATGGAACTGGAACTAAGGGTTCTAGGCCAACCCTTGAAAAACAACTCCATAGCATCATCCCTCCTCCACCAAACTTTACAGCTGGCACAATGCAGTCAGACAGGCAACGTTCTCCTGGCATTCACCAAACACAGACTCGTCCATCAGAAGCGTGATTCGTCTACTCACAGAATGCATTTCCACTGCTCCAGAGTCCACCTACCGCTTTGTGGCTGAGCTGTTGTTGCTCCTAGATGCCTCCATTTCACAACAATAGCGCTTACAGTTGACCAGGGCAGATCTAGCAGGGCTGGGTTTCTTTCTTGCGCAGCCATCTTGCCGGTATGTTGTGACACTCTGTTTGGATTGTGTCTCTGAAAAACCTTCGTTTGGGGGGCCATGTAGCCCTAAGGGCTAAGGGCTAAGTGGTAGGGGAGAGGGGTGAAATGGGACTTGGCCTAAATCTGGACACAAGGCAGTTGTCCCTAATAAAGTTCTCAGTGAATGTATGAACAGTACATGAACTTAAGTAGCTTCTGACACGTTATGACACTGCTATTTATGACAAGATACCTGCTACTGTTTTTAGTTATACTACATACTTCAACCCATGTTTATGGATTACAGTGTGTCATACAGTGTCAGAAACCACATAATCAAGTCTACCAGTGATGACTTAATCAATGTACATAGGCCTCCATTACTTGTTAGCCACATTAGCCTCATAGCTTCTGTGCTACAACTAAAGAAAAAACTTCAGACAGCAAATATATCATGGCTGATCAGCTTCATTTACAGAAGCAGTGAAAATTAGGTTTCTGAACACTTTAAAGTGGACTATTTCAAAGCATAGGTGAAATGTTGCTAGATCACCACTAGAGGGGAGTATTTCTCTACTGATTTGCTGTCTATTCCACCACTGCTGGGTTTTCTGTGAGCAGAGACTGTGCTGGACGCTGACTGGGTTGTTGATGTTTATCTCATGCTGGTTGTTAATTCAGTTTGGCTAGGGGTCAATATGAAAACTTTGGCCACATCTCACTGGACTCTCCACACTGTCTGATATACAGTAGTTACACATTTATAACCAGTCAGACTGTGCAGTTAAAGTTTGCGAATCACTTTGTGAACAGTTTGTGCTGTTCAGTCATTCGTTAAACTGCATTTTTGGTCATACAGCATGTTTTTTGTTTTCAATTTTATCTAGGACTGAATAACCCAGTCTGATATCATACACTTTTCAAAAAGATGGTGCATCAAGGGTTCTTCAGTAAAGAAAATGGTTCTATATAGAACCATGAACACTCAAAGAACTTTCTGCATGATTAAAGCATTCCTTGCATCAAGGGTTCTTCAGACTGGTGGAGAGCGTGCCGCAGATTATTCCTTTTTGAAAAGGTTCTATATAGCACCAGAAAGGTTCTTCTATTGCTACAGAATCAAGATTGTAACAATAGAAGAACCCCTTTGGGTGCTATATAGAAGCCTATATAGAAACCTATAACACATTCATGCACATTTTCAATCAACCTGAAGAACACTGTTATGATGCAAAGAATGCTTTAAGAACGGGTTCTTTGATTGTTCATGGTTCTAAATAGAACAATTTTCTGTACTAAAGAATGCTTGAAGCGTCTTTTTGAAGAGTGACTTTTTAATGGCACACTCTAATAATGTTGCTGACTGAAGGCCTGTAACAGTACAGTGAAACAATAATAACAGTAATAATCATCATCATCATCATCATCATCATAATCATCATCATCATCTTTATTTATCAAGCCTTTGTCATACTTAGAGTTACAAAAAATAGACATTATGAATAATAATAATAATGATAACAACAACAACAACAACAACATAATAATAATAATAATAATAATAATAATAATAATCATCATCATAATAATCATAATAATAAAAATCAACATCATCATCATCATCATCATCATCATCTTTATTTATAAAGCCTTTGTCATACTCAGAGTTACAAAAAATATACATTATGAATAATAATAATAATAATAACAACAACAACAACAACAATAATAATAATAATAATAATCATCATCATCATCATCATAATAATCATAATAATAAAAATCAACATCATCATCATCATCATCATCACCATCTTTATTTATAAAGCCTTTGTCATACTTAGAGTTACAAAAAATGTACATTATGAATAATAATAATCATCATCATCATCATCTTTATTTATATTGCCTTTTTTCATACTTACATATATGGTGAAAAGTCATTTCAAAATAAAAGATTTAAAATACAATAAAAAAATAAATAAAATGATGAAAATTATACTACAAAAAACAAAACATTAAATATTACAAAAATACTGAAGGGAGCTAAAAGCTATGTGGGAATAGATGTGCTGTTATTTTTTCATTACAGTGTATTACAGTAAACTGCAAAATACAAGTTAGTTAATCTTGCTTTTTATGACATTCAGGTCAAATTAAATCAATCAGAATTGATCATTAAACAGGTCTAACTGACTTTGTCTACTATTTGATTTAAGACAATACAGTCATTAAGGGGGAAATCCACACATTTTTCCAAATTTCTCCATAATTAAATGGTTAAGATGTAAACAGAGTCATTCGGAGTGGTTTGGTGTGAAATATTCTGTTCTAGAGAAACTTACAGAGTCAGAACTGTTCACAGTGGTGGTGATAGGAACCAGACGTCCACCTCTAAAAGCTCCCTAACAGAAAGTTACTACATGAAATGGTTATGAATACACTGCCCGATGTCACACTGTTTTATGATATTTCTGAAAAGATTTTGATCTAATTTTAAAATCATTCATGGTGGAGTGATACATGCAGGGCGTTGTGAGGCAAAATAGTTCCTAGAGAAAACATTTTTCAGATTTTTCCACTATTTTACTATCATCAACTTTATAAAAACTTTATAAAAACTTGGAAGTCACGTGTAGGTTCACTGGTGGTTTTGAATAGCAAACAAAATGTCTATATTTGTGTTGTAGTCATGGCGACCCCTGGTTCCTATCACCACCACTGTAAAGACATCTGTACCATTTCATACCAAACCACTCTGAATGACTCTGTTTACACCTCAACCACTGAATTATGCAGAAATTTTGAAATGTTGGTGGATTTCCCCTTTATCAGTGCTGATTCTGATCCCCCTGGTTCGCAGGCATCTCCGAATGTCGTGTCAGAAAGCTGCGATCCTTCAGAGGCTCGAGAAGACAAGATTAAAGGGTTAAGATGTCCAAATCCTCTTACAAACCCCAAACACACTGGATCAATTAATTCATTAAGTAAGTAGAGGTCAGAGCCAATAGCTGAGCAGAGACAAATGAAATCAATTATGAGTGGCTAATAAGAACAGAGGGACTTTAATGAAAGGAGGTTTAATTATGGTGGTGCTGAGGGCTGGAATTAAAGGCTCGTTTAATGACCTCCCTGAAGACCTGTGAGATACGGCAGCAGTACAGACATGAGGAGAACATGAGGCTAAACAATACAACAAACAAACATAAACACAGCTGCAAACTGAAAAAGTAATGCACTAAATTTTGTTGAATCAAAGGCTGACATCATTTCCACATGACTAAACTGCATTACATCAACAGTATTGACCTACTCAGGCTCCGCCCACAAATTTACAAGCTTTACAGAATGTTAGCAACCATTTCTTTCAAGCTTAACTTCTCTGTTTAAAATACTTGAATGAATAACTGACTCTAAATGTAGGTATTGTGATATAAACTGAGTCTGTTCTACAGTTTCTCATTAGGTTGAATGAATAACTGGCTCTAAATGTAGGTATTGTGATATAAACTGAGTCTGTTCTACAGTTTCTCATTAGGTTGAATGAGTAACTGGCTCTAAATGTAGGTATTGTGATATAAACTGAGTCTGTTTTTCAGTTTCTCATTAGGTTGAATGAACAACTGGCTCTAAATGTAGGTATTGTGATATAAACTGAGTCTGTTTTTCAGTTTCTCATTAGGTTGAATGAATAACTGGCTCTAAATGTAGGTATTGTGATATAAACTGAGTCTGTTCTACAGTTTCTCATTAGGTTGAATGAATAACCGACTCTAAATGTAGGTATTGTGATATAAACTGAGTCTGTTCTACAGTTTCCCATTAGGCTGAATGAATATCCGGCTCTAAATGTAGGTATTGTGATATAAACCAAGTCTGTTTTTCAGTTTCTCATTAGGTTGAATGACTTTTGTAGTGTATGGTGTATATTTTATTTGTGTCTTTATGTTCTATATGATAAAGTGTCAAAGCCTGTGTTATTCGTGCATTGACTTCAAAATGGAGCTTTTTGTTTGTTTGCAATCATTTTTCTTCCTCAGATCTAAAACACAAGCCAAACCCTTTCACACACTCTCTACACGACACCCACCAGCCAGCTGTTACCATTAAACCTGCCTCTCCACTCTCATTATTTATCGCTGCCTGTTTAGTCACTTTGTTATCAAAGCTGCATATTTTTGCATACATTAGCATGTCCTCATACACAGAGACTTCCTATTTTTGTCCCACTTAAATGCCAAAACCAAAATGCTGAACTTTTTACATAGAACACCCACATTTATTTGCTTTTGTTTGAATAACTTTGATGTAGTATGTAAACATTGTTTTAAATACATCATGGTTGTGATGTCACAACCATAAGTACATTTACATGTTTTACCTATACAGCTCACAGCTTTTTAGCCCCACCTATTCATGCTGCGTTTTGCACCCCAGACACAATATAGGGCAGCCAATCAGAGCAGAGGTCATTTACATATATCAATCTTAAAGGCACAGTAACAAAAACAGACTGTTTAATTAGCAACACCCACGCAACCACTTGCAACGCTATAGCAACCACCTAGCAACACCCAAGCAACCATCTTGGATACCTTAGTGACTGCTTAGCCTTACCTTAAAATACCATAGCATCACCTAGCAACAACATAGCAACCACATAACAACCCATGAAAAATTCACAACAACCACCTAGGAACACCTAAGAAACCACCTAGAACATTTTAGCATCCACCTAGTAACCCCCTAGCTACCACCTTGGATTCCTTAGCAGCCAGCTAACAATACCCTGCAAACTACCTAAAATACCATAGCAACGACTCAGCAATACCCTAGCAACAACTTCTTAACCACATAACAGCACATTATAGCTGCCATGTAGCAACACCCTAGAAAGCATCTGCAACACTATAGTAATCGCCAAGCAACACCCAAGCAACCTTCTTGGATACCTTAGTGACTGCTTAGCCTTACCTTAAAACCCACCTAAAATACCACAGCTATCACCTAGCAACAACATAGCAACCACATAACAACCCACTAAAATTTCATAGCAACCACCTAGGATCACCTTAGAAACCACCTAAAACATTTTAGCTACCACCTAGTAACCACTTAGCAACCGCCTTGGATTCCTTAGCAACCGCCTAGCAACACCCTACAAACCACCTAAAATACCATAACAACAACCCAGCAATACCCTAGCAACAACCTATTACCACATAACAGCTGCCTAAAATACTATAGCTGCCATGTTGCAACACCCTAGCAACCACCTGCAACACTACAGCAATTGCCAAGCAACACCTAGGCAACCATCTTTGATACCTTAGCAACTGCTTTGAAATCACCTAAAATACCCTAGCAACAACATAGCATCCACATAACAACCGACTGAAATACCATAGCAACAACCCAGCAAGACCCTAGCAACAACCTATTAACCACATAACAGCTGCCTAAAATACTAGAGTACCTATGCCCTAGCAACCATCTGCGACACTTTAACAATCACGAAACAATACTCAAGCAACCATTTTGGATACCTTAGCGACTGCTTAGAAATCACCTAAAATACCATAGCAACAACATAACAACTACCTGAAATACCATAGCAGCCATGCAGCTAACCACTCCACATTTTCTTCAGTAAATATGTGTGTCTTTACATTTAAGCAATATAGCAAAATTACAGTAACCGGTCTAGAATTTCACAGGTTTAAGGCATCTTTCTGTACGAGCTGCTTGTGGCGGCCGTGTTGACCGAATAACTCTGAAGCAGAACTAATCCGTCTGTGTTAGTCTTAAGGAAGGAGTGAGTTCGTGTCTCTGTTCTCAGATTGGGTCGGAGTGTTAATCCCTGGCATAAGGAGACCAGGCTGGATTACAGAGTCACAGAAACATCTGCAGCACTGCGGATCAGTGGGATGGGGGGGTGTGTGAGGTCCAGATTTCCTGGATTTCCACGGATGTGAGTTGTAGTTGGAGGGGAATGGCAATATGGTCAGGAATTGCATCAATATTGGAGTTATTCCAGAGCAGTGGGACAGGACAGGACATACAGTGCAGAGCTGGACAATGCGACACTATTGGTGCACAGACTGCTCAAAACAACCACAGTCGCAATGTAACAAAATCAAAAAAGTCCAAGAGGTGTTTACTTTGGGGCTGTAATGTCATATTTAATGGTGTCAAATATCTGAGCTTTTGCATTTTGCCTATTTCTCCGGATTCAGAAGATGAGGCGCCCACTGCTGTGCTCACCGCAATCACATATTAAATAAAATAAAACCCACTTACGCAGTTTTCATGATTATTCTGACATTCACCAAGAACACATTTAGGAAAAAACTCTGAGCCTTAATTTTTAGTGTCAAACTACTTTGCTTTTGAATTTACGACTCCAACCATATTTACATTCTTCAGTGACAAAATAAAATGCAACTTGAGTGCTAACAGTGCCCCCTTGTGGGAAATCTGAATTGTCGTAGACAAAATGAATTATCTGCAAGGGTGCCAACTTGGGTAAAACAAAAAAAAAAAATCCTTGAAATTAAACTAATGACAGATTAATTTGGGAAAGGATGTTGAAGTAAGAGTATGAATCATGGGCTAATATCAGCAAATTATTCATATTAGTAAAGATTTCACACAGATAGCTCACGCAGAGCGGCAGAGCCTCCCAGTGCTGTGGTATTAAGAGAACAGATGAGATGCTGTGTGCACCAAGCAGCAAAATACAGTAAAATAAGCCTTAAGAATAAATAAAAATGAAACTGAAAACCAAACCAAACTTTTAAAATGCAAATTCTCTCATTAATGACCGTTATCAAACAAAATATTAGTTAAACACTTTGTGCTGCAAACAAATTCTCCAGTTGGTCTATCAGGTGTGAAACCATCACCCAACATTAAATTAGAATTGCGTCTAGTTATTCTAGTCAGTTATTAATCTGTGTTACTGAGCTCTGCTAAAGCCTGAGTAGACTGATAAATCAATGTGATCAGTTATTAATCTGTGTTACTGAGCTCTGCTAAAGCCTGAGTAGACTGATAAATCAATGTGATCAGTTATTAATCTCAGTGTTACTGAACTCTGCTAAAGCCTGAGTAGACTGATAAATCAATGTGATGATCAGTTATTAATCTGTGTTACTGAGCTCTGCTAAAGCCTGAGTAGACTGATAAATCAATATGATCAGTTATTAATCTCAGTGTTACTGAGCTCTGCTAAAGCCTGAGTAGACTGATAAATCAATGTGATCAGTTATTAATCTCAGTGTTACTGAGCTCTGCTAAAGCCTGAGTAGACTGATAAATCAATGTGATGATCAGTTATTAATCTGTGTTACTGAGCTCTGCTAAAGCCTCAGTAGACTGATAAATCAATGTGATCAGTTATTAATCTGTGTTACTGAGCTCTGCTAAAGCCTGAGTAGTCTGATAAATCAATGTGATCAGTTATTAATCTCAGTGTTACTGAGCTCTGCTAAAGCCTGAGTAGACTGATAAATCAATGTGATCAGTTATTAATTTCATTGTTACTGCAGTACTTTTACTGGATTATGGGTTTAGGTTACTGTACCTACATCACATCATTTTCTCACTCAGATCATCTCTTCAGCATAAACGCAGTATATTACCTGACACAAGGTGATACTTCAATATCAACAGAAAGACATTTTCTTAGGTTCGTTTTATGTAAAAAGTCTATGTGTAATGTTATATGATTTAATTATAATAATCACAGCAGCAGGATATGGAGTTCAAGACGGAGTTTGTCCCACTGAAGGACGCTGGATTTTGCCTGCATTCGCGCTTTCTGTAGTAAAATAGTGCATGTACACAAGGCTATGAATTTCTCTGCAGGATTTAGAGCCAGGGGGTTGAGGAGGGGGGACACTTTTGGCTGCGGTGAGGGTGCTTACGCTGCACATCAACACATGCTGATTTATTTACACGGGGGAACAGATGGTGCAGAAATTGCTCTGTTTGGAGAAGGACGTGCGATTTATTCACTTCCGCGGTACATGCTGCAGTTTTAGCGTCAGCTGCCGATGAAATGAGAAGAGTTTGACTGTTTGATGAAGAAACTAGTAAAAAAAACCATGGACGAGCATGTCTGGACATCAGCAAAGCCAGCATATTATCACTGTACAAAAGAAACACAGAAAGGTACTGTGCTGCAGAAAAAGGCCAAACGGTTAATAATGTAAAACGATTGTAAAGAGATTTTATTCCATGCAGTTTTTGGGGCTTTTCTATTGTTCCAGTCAACATGAAATGTCCACATAATGTAAAGGGTAGCTGACCCGCATAGACCAGCTTGAAAAAGCCTAGACCACTTTAAACCAGTTTAAACCCGCATAGACCAGCAGTTTAAGCCAGTTTAAACCAGCATAGACCAGCAGTTTAAACCAGTTTAAACCCACATAGACCAGCAGTTTAAACCAGTTTAATCCAGCATAGACCAGCAGTTTAAACCAGCATAGACAAGTTTAAACCAGTTTAATCCAGCATAGACCAGCAGTTTAAGCCAGTTTAAACCAGCATAGACCAGCAGTTTAAACCAGTTTAAACCCGCATAGACCATCTTAAACCAGCATAGACCAGTTTAAACCAGTTTAAACCAGCATAGACAAGCAGTTTAAGCCAGTTTAAACCAGCATAGACCAGCAGTTTAAACCAATTTAAATCCGCATAGACCATCTTAAACCAGCATAGACCAGTTTAAACCAGTTTAATGCAGCATAGACCAGCAGTTTAAACCAGCATAGACAAGTTTAAACCATTTTAATCCAGCAAAGACCAGCAGTTTAAACCATCATAGACAAGTTTAAACCAGTTTAATCCAGCATAGACCAACAGTTTAAGCCAGTTTAAACCAGCATAGACCAGCAGTTTAAACCAGTTTAAACCAGCATAGACCAGCAGTTTAAGCCAGTTTAAACCAGCATAGACCAGCAGTTTAAACCAGTTTAAACCCACATAGACCATCTTAAACCAGCATAGACCAGTTTAAACCAGTTTAATCCAGCATAGACCAGCAGTTTAAACCAGCATAGACAAGTTTAAACCAGTTTAATCCAGCATAGACCAGCAGTTTAAACCAGCATAGACAAGTTTAAACCAGTTTAATCCAGCATAGACCAGCAGTTTAAGCCAGTTTAAACCAGCATAGACCAGCAGTTTAAACCAGTTTAAACCCGCATAGACAAGCAGTTTAAGACAGTTTAAACCAGCATAGACCAGCAGTTTAAACCAATTTAAATCCGCATAGACAATCTTAAACCAGCATAGACCAGTTTAAACCAGTTTAATGCAGCATAGACCAGCAGTTTAAACCAGCATAGACAAGTTTAAACCATTTTAATCCAGCAAAGACCAGCAGTTTAAGCCAGTTTAAACCAGCATAGACCAGCAGTTTAAACCAGCATAGACAAGTTTAAACCAGTTTAATCCAGCATAGACCAACAGTTTAAGCCAGTTTAAACCCGCATAGACCAGCAGTTTAAGACAGTTTAAACCAGCATAGACCAGCAGTTTAAACCAGTTTAAACCAGCATAGACCAGCAGCTTAAGCCAGTTTAAACCAGCACAGACCAGCAGTTTAAACCAATTTAAACCCACATAGACCATCTTAAACCAGCATAGACCAGTTTAAACCAGTTTAATCCAGCATAGACCAGCGGTTTAAACCAGCATAGACAAGTTTAAACCAGTTTAATCCAGCATAGACCAGCAGTCTAAACCAGCATAGACAAGTTTAAACCAGTTTAATCCAGCATAGACCAGCAGTTTAAGCCAGTTTAAACCAGCATAGACCAGCAGTTAAAACCAGTTTAAACCCACATAGACAAGCAGTTTAAGACAGTTTAAACCAGCATAGACCAGCAGTTTAAACCAATTTAAACCCGCATAGACCATCTTAAACCAGCATAGACCAGTTTAAACCAGTTTAATCCAGCATAGACCAGCAGTTTAAACCAGCATAGACAAGTTTAAAGCAGTTTAATCCAGCAAAGACCAGCAGTTTAAGCCAGTTTAAACCAGCATAGACCAGCAGTTTAAACCAATTTAAATCCGCATAGACCATCTTAAACCAGCATAGACCAGTTTAAACCAGTTTAAACCAGCATAGACAAGCAGTTTAAGCCAGTTTAAACCAGCATAGACCAGCAGTTTAAACCAATTTAAATCCGCATAGACCATCTTAAACCAGCATAGACCAGTTTAAACCAGTTTAAACCAGCATAGACCAGCAGTTTAAACCAGTTTAAACCAGCATAGACCAGCAGTTTAAGCCAGTTTAAACCAGCATAGACCAGCAGTTTAAACCAGCATAGACCAGTTTAAACCAGTTTAATCCAGCATAGACCAGCAGTCTAAACCAGCATAGACAAGTTTAAACCAGTTTAATCCAGCATAGACCAGCAGTTTAAGACAGTTTAAACCAGCATAGACCAGCAGTTTAAACCAGTTTAAACCCGCATAGACAAGCAGTTTAAGACAGTTTAAACCATCATAGACCAGCAGTTTAAACCAATTTAAATCCGCATAGACCATCTTAAACCAGCATAGACCAGTTTAAACCAGTTTAATGCAGCATAGACCAGCACTCTAAACCAGCATAGACAAGTTTAAACCAGTTTAATCCAGCAAAGACCGGCAGTTTAAACCAGTTTAATCCAGCATAGGCCATTTTATACCAGTATAGACCAGTTTAATACAGCATAGGCCAGTTTAAACCAGTATAGACCAGTTTAAACCAGCATAGACCAGGTTAAACCAGTTTAAACCAGCATAGACCGGCTTCAACCAGTATAGACCAGTTTAAACCAGCATAGACATGCTTAAACCTGTTTAAACCAGCATAGACCATCTTAAACCAGTTTAAACCAGCATAGACATTCTTCAACCTGTTTAAACCAGCATACACCAGCTTAAACCAGTTTAAACCAGCATAGACATGCTTAAACCAGTTTAATCCAGCATAGACCAGCTTAACCTAGTTTAAACCAGTTTAAACCAGCACAGACCATCTTAAACCAGCATGAGCTTTGTGCTGTTGTTTTCAGCGGGTCAGTATAACATTCAAGTTTGGCAAAAAAAAGAGCATAAAATCCTTTTTTCTTCTTGCCCCAAATGTGATCCATCAGCCTCAGCCAAGACACACAGACCAAAGTTCTAGAAAGATGATGTAGCTAATGAGGCTAATAGCTGACAGGTTAGCATTTTGCTAACTCACTTAATGCCTAAATCATCTCATGCTCGTCTCAAACTATGTAAAGCTGTTCAGTAATATAATAATCTTATAGTCATAATGTTATGCCTAATTGGTGTATATGGATAATATGTTGTGTTTTGGATGCTGGAGACCAGTTTAGACAAGCATAGACCAGTTTAAACCAGTTTAATCCAGGATAGACCAATTTAATCCATTTTAAACCAATATAGACCATCTTAAACCAGTTTAAACCGGTATAGACCATCTTAAACCAGCATAGACCAGTTTAAATCAGTTTAGTGTTTGGCTAGCATCCCTGCAAATGGAAAGAGGACATTAAAGACATTCTAATGGTTGACTTAACTGTACATGCATTATTATTATTGCACACATTAGGAGAACAATGTAAAAATATCTCATTCACTTATGGACCTGATAACTATAAAAACAATAAAAAAATGCAGTGGTCCTTTTGGGGTACGTTGCCATGAGGCAACATTGTGAAACAATGGGGAGAAATGATCCAGAAAGTTATAAAAGAACATTTGGAATGAAACTAAGTAACTGCACAATTTGTTGAACTTTAAATACAGCAAATGCTAAAAACACAGAATCATTTTCTTTTCCGTTTTCAGTTAGCATGATGCTAGTTGGTGTGGTATTAGCTTCCATTACTAGCTACATCAGCTTTGGAACTCAAGTGCAAAATAAGAAGCAGAAAACTTCACACACCAGATATGTCTTATGCAGGGATGGGGGAGTAGCTAAGTAGCATGCTTTTTGTAGCTAACTACAAGTTTTTGTAGATAGTAGCTGCAGCCGCTACAGTTTTACGAAATGTAGCTAATAGCTGTAGCGCCTACAAATTTTTCTGTAGCTATAGCGCTAATTTTCGCTACAATTTGGCTACAGACTTCAGGTGATCCAGGCAAAATTTGGACCGTAAAATGCGGTCGTTAACTGGGCTGGTGGCGATTGTGCAATCCTGACTGAGCCGTGGACATTTCGAGCAAACAGTTACGTGCTGTTTTTCTCTTTGCCGTTTCGTTAGCTACAATACTTATCTGCGTTGCTATGACACCTACACTCCTGTGACCAGCAGTCTGCGTGTCAGTCTTCAGAGTTGAATTAGCAGTAATACATTAACTCCAGCATTTAAGACCATTTATTGCTAAACTGTGTTGAACGATCAGTGGAGCTTTATTTTACTGTAAAGGAGGATTATTTTATTTTACCTAAAAATCTAGTTCTGCTGTGGAGGTGCAACAGGACAGTAAAAGAGTCACGTATTGCCGGCCCAGAGTCACTGATGAAGATTTTGAGGCTTAAGTGTTACTGAAGTTTAATAAAGGACTCTGAAATGTTTAAATTGGAGCACTTTTATTTCCACTGTTGACAATGCTTTGCACAAAATTGTTTGGTTTGTATTTGTTTTTTTTTGTTGATTTTTGTTAGGAAAAACCTGGAATGATTGACTTTGTCTTTACTTAGTCTACATTTTTGTTGGATGTCACTCTTCTGGTTGTGTAAGTTTGATTGTTGGTTATACTTAAACTCACTGTTTGGTGATCTTTTTGCATATTTGCAGCTTTTCAATTGCTGTATAATATGCTTGTGTGTTTTTTGTGGGTCGTATACAAAAGTTTAGGCACCCCTGGTCAAAATGACCTGTTTTGCTGATTTTCTAAGTGTAAATAAGTGAACACATCCTCTACAGAGAACACATTTCTGCACATTTTAATGCACAATTACTGTTTATTTACTGAATTTAACATATTAAAAATGTGGCCTGTGCAAAAGTAATGGCACATTTTATATTTTATGTTTTGTTTTATATTTTATGTTAAACTCAGCAAGTAAATAGAAATTAAAATTTGCAGAAAAATGTCATCTTGAAGTGTGTTCTCTGTAGAGGATGTGTTCACTTATTTTCACTCAGAAAATCAACAAAACATGTCATTTGACCACGGGCGCCTAAACTTGCGCATACGGCTGTACATGTGCCAACAGTGAGCAGCTGTGTGAGAGCAGATCCTGCGTCCTGCCCACCCAGCTGTTCTCCACTGGCCAGCTTAAGGCGCTGTGACACGTCGACCGGCCGGCCTCTAAGGCCAAGGTCTCGGCGGGTGGATCAGGAGACTCTGAGGGGCTTTACTGTTCTAATCCCCCCTGCTCCTCCATCTTTAACCCAAATCTACAATCCCCCCCACACGGTGGCGAGAGATTTCACCCTGCACCCAGCCTCCGAGCCTAGCCCGGCTCAACACGGCATCTGCAGAGTTCAGTTCAATTCAGCCACAAGCAGCTTTCACGTTTCAGCCGTGTTAACCCTTTAGGGGCTGCAGTGAAAACAGCAGGCTGTAATTACACACTACATTATTATTATTTATTTCTGACTCAGAGCTCATAGAATCAGGTAAGGAAGTTGTGTGGACAAACGTTGGAATTTTGTGTGAGATATTTGGTAACACTTTCCATGAATGTCACGTTTGTAAGCACCTATAAACACATTCATAACATGTTACAATGCATTCATAAGGCATCATAAACATGGCTATAAATATTTATAAAAATGCATTACATGTTATAGCCATGCTTATTATACATTATGAATTGTTCACATAATGCATTATAAGTACTGTTCATAATAAATTATAAGAGCTCATAAGCTGTATTTCTCTGCTCTAAGTAAAGTGAAGCGTACTGTACTAAAACCTCCTCCAGTGTTAAGAGTGAGGCTTCAAGTTGAAGTATTTACTGAAGGATTTACTGAAACACTAAAACATACACAGTAAAGCACATTACAGGCTTCAAATGTCAGAGTTTAAACTAGTGCTGCCATCAGTGTTTTACCCAATGTGGGAAAGTTAATGTACACCACCGTTAGCTTGGCACTAACTTAACACTGCATATTCAATAGAATGCTAACAGAAATTAGCATCACTGTACTGTAGTGTAGTGATATTACAGAGTGAAGGGTTCTAGTGTTTGATGTTAGAACCAGTGAAGGAACAAATTACAATGACAGCGCTCTACTATCTCGCCTCTCCCTCTCCAGGCCTTCACTCCACAGTAATTTCATGCTCAGTGTGATGTCAGAAGGGATTTAGGGGAGGGCCTGATGGGTACTTTGTTTGCTGTGATGTAACATTTAAAGTGAGAGTGCTGGTTAAGAAAATCACACTGTAGCAGTAATTCTAGGCTGGACAGCCTGTTTGAGTCTTCTGAATATTCAGAACTGAAGCTGTGAAGATGCAGCTCTAACATCATAAAATACTGGAAATCCCAGGAAGTAAATAAACTTTGTATTTGTCTTTACGCTCTCAAAGCTGGGACTGACTTCTTTGTCACTGACAGAATAACATGTTATGAACACTACATATAATGCATTATATTAACAACTCATAGTGTATAATAAACATGGCTATAAAGTGTAATACAGTGTAATTAATTTGTATAAATATTTATAACCAAGTTTATACTGCCTTATGAATGCATTATAACATGTTATAAATGTGTTTATAGATGCTTACAAACATGACATTCATAGAAAGTGTTAGCAGATATTTCATTTTTCAGTATGTGAAACTTCTACATTCTCTGTATTCCACCTTAAGTTCTTGTCTGTACCTATAACTTTGTTTGCTACTTTGACAGTGGGATGGTATTTCAGACACTCTTACATTCAAATGAAGAGGATATTTTTTGGCATATATTGTTCTATGTTGTCTGTACATTCCAAAACATAAACAGAAAAATATTGTAATATATAGTTTTTTCAATACACGTTTTTATATAAGAGCCCACTCATTTGCTTTTGGCCAGAACGCTAATGCCATAAAAGATTATGAAAATCAATTTATGCAGATTTGAAATCATTGATCCCTCACACATCCCATAATCAGTATGGATTTCTTCTTCCCGGCAACATTTACATACCTAAACATATGCTTTTTTCAATTAGCGCAAATGCAGTTTCAGAAACAGTGAGTTTCCCTCCAGTGAGATGCCAGCCATGCTAATGCTCGGCCCAGTTAGAGCCGTGCGGCGTTACGATGACGGTTCGTTAAGGCCGTTAAGTTTAACGGCCCTGCTGAGAGAGAGAGAGGTCAGTGCTAATGAGGCTCCATCCATGAACGACAGCACCAGGCTGGACAGTAAAGGCGTGTCCAGAGTTAGAGCCCTGCGGTCCGAGTGGAGCTACAAAACTGGGCCTTCAGCCACTGGCTACCATTAGACTGATTGGCCGCAGAGGTCAACTGGGGTCAAACTGTCACGTCGATCGCATGGCCCTATCGGACACGCACCGGGGTCATGCTAGGCTCCTTCAGCGGTGAGTTATGTCCATGCTCAGGGTCCCGCTATGTTACTGCCAGAAAATCCATCATTTCACTTCATATGATTTACGCCCATCAAGCAGCAGTGGCTTTTGAGTGAACAGTTTCAAATGCATGCAGATTGATGTGGGTATTAATGCACAGTATTTGGATGGAGAGAATGGATATCAATACAAACAGAAAGAGGCTTTGCCTTTTGCTGGACAGTGCAGCAGAAAATAATCTAATCTAATAATGTCCAGCACCTACACTGTGCTACTCCCACTGCTCATGTATAGGCCTACATTTCTTTCTGCTATTTTTCTTACAAATAAGAAGTTTGTTGGGGTCCAACAACGATGCTAACTACAAAAAAAGAAAAAGAAAGCACCTATACTGTGTCTGCACCTTCAACTCTGGATCAATGTCCAATGCCAAAATTTACACCTGTGGCCTAAAAGAAAACACCTTGATTCCTGATTTTCTTATGGCTTTGTCCTCAAGGAGGCCTAAAAGTGATAGCTTGCAGAAAAATCAACCCAGTTTCCCCAAACAATCAGCTAAGACATGTTTGCTTCTTTAGTTTTGCACTAGAGCAACGAGGCTAACGTAGTAAAGTAATACCCCCAACAATTAGCATGCTTCAAACTGTGTCTGTGTCTTATCATACTTGTCTGGAATTGCTCGCTAATCTCTAATAGACTTGATTATTTGGTTTCAAACACTGTGTGACACATTTTTGTCTATAAATATCGACGAACGTATGTTAGCATAGCTTGGGGTGATCATACATCCTCCATTTGGGAGACAATGAACGTGTCTGGCTGGGATTTCAAAATTTCCTCAAATGTCTGAGATTTGGCTTTGCTTTAATGTTGACATTTACTTTTAATGTAATTTTTGTGTCTTCTAAACTTTTTTGAAAATTAAAATGTGGTCACGCTAGCACAGCTACAAAGGCTAGCAGCGGTCAGTTGAGGTCTGACATTGGTCACTTTTGTCTCCAATTTAGTTGTGGCCGATTCCACCCGCTAGTTAGGTCTACTCAAATTACCACATCAATTCAAGCTGCTGCAACATTACTGGACAGCTCAGAATGCTTGAAGGATAAAGCTAATGGCTAATTCTGTTACATTAGCTAGAAGATGCCCATGTTGGCTAGCACCAATAGTTCAGGTTGCTGAGACAAGGAGGGTCATCCTTCCCACCCTGCTGGAAAAAATAATATAGACCAACATGAATTCCATGCTGGTCGAGGCTGGTTTATGCTGGTCTAATGCTACAGTCTTAAAAAACATGGTCTTCTTTAGTTAAAAAAATGGTTCTATATAGAAACATGAACACTCAGAGAACCCATTGCATGAGTAAGGGGTTCTTTGCATTGTAAAATAGTTCTTCAGACTGATAAAGAAAGTGCTCTAGATGGTTCCACATAGAACCTTTTTGAAAAGGGTTCAACCTAATACCAAAAAAAGGTTTTCTTGTGTCGTAACAATAGCAGAGCCGTTTTTCAAAAAGGTTCTGTATAGAACCATATACCACTCTTTCTCCATCAATCTGAAGAAGAACCATTTTCCAACCCAAACAAACCTTTAATTATGTAAATGGTTCTTTGAGTGTTCACAGTTCTATATTGAATCATTTTCTTTTACTAAGGAACTCTTGAAGAACCATTGTTTTTAAGAGTTTAGCAAACCAGCATGCAAAACACAATGTATCGCTGTTGTCGGAACAAAACCTCGTATCTCCAAAATGGTAACTTTACAGGAGAAGGAAAAAACCTACTTTACTTTTAATGTAAGTCAAAGGAACCAGACTTTTTTCTGAGTCATTTTGGGTCATTTCTTTTGGTCCATTCTTCATGAAATTTACACACACTGTAAAAGGCAATAGGCATTTTCAAATTATGTCAAAAACCGAAAAATCGAGACACTGAGGTTTTGTCCCAACAGCAGTGATATGCTAGTTATGCTGCTCTTTCTAGCTGGGCTCTCTCTGACTACCAACCACAGATGGCTGTGGCATCACCAGGAATCAAACTGACATCTCCCGGCAACAAAGCCATCGCTTACATGGTTGCACTGCTCAAAAGTCTGCTTAGAAAACAGTGAGTCAAAAGCTGTCTCAAGTCTTTTTAAAAATTTCTTTACAACAAACCAAGTTTGAGGCGATGATTTAAGGTTGCAGTTAGCACAATGCTAATTGGTGCAGTACTAGCTTCCATTACTTGTTAACTACATTAGCCTTGTAGCACCAATGTAAGGGTGAAGAAGCAATCTTAAGAAGCCAAACATGTCTTGGCTCATACTGTGCCCCATAGGTAAACCACAGGATCAGTCTCAGGCCGAGCAGGTCGAGTAGGCCAAGCCTGGCGGAAAGTGCAGTTGGACGCTCATTAATGTTAATGCGCAGAACCTAAATGTGTGGTGAACCACAGCTTGGCCTGAATCAGCGGAGATAAAAGCATCAGTTTCCACGCTGGGCCGTAGTGCCTTAATCCATCACACAGCCATGGGATCCACTTTTATCAGGCCGCATTAAAGTTACAGTGAGTACAAACAGATCGCAGGTCACTTACCACTCTTCCTTTAACCTGTCCAAAACACGGCTCCGGTGTCCGCGGGAAAAGAAATACCCCCTGCAGCTCATGAGCTCAAAGGTCAGGGGTTAAGGAGTGGGAGCCGGTGACCTAACCCCATTACATCATCCACCAATTCAGGCTGCGTTCTTACGAGGTATCGTTTGAGACGCAGCGCTAAGGTTTGGTTACCGTTTGGTTACTGGAACCTTATTACAACCTCAAAAACAACTCAAAACAAGCCCGGCCAGGCAAAAGGAAAGCAGACTTTACAGTGATAGTTTGGGAAAAGGCTGTTTTTTCTTACTGGGCCTTTAAGACTAGTATGTGCAAATGAGCTCTGTTCTGATTGGCTCTCCTGTGTCACAGTTCATTCAAAAAGCAGACCGGGCTGAAACTTCAGCGTGAATTGGCAAAGCTAAACTGCTATAGGTTGAATAGGTGGACAAAGGTAAATGTGTTGGTTGTTGTGACATCACAGAAACAATTCATTCAAAACAGGCAGCTTAGTTTCCATATATGGGCGGCTTGGACTGGAGAGTGAGTGGTATGTTTGGAAACTTTAACAATGCTTACATTGTACTTTTATTCAAATGAAAAGGAAGGAAAATTTGGGCCCTTTAAAGGAGACTAAACTGATTTTGCAAAATTACTTAATCATTCAATGATTTTGATGTAAACAAAATCATTCAGGGTGGTTTGGTGTGAAATTCACCAATGGTTTAATGGTATAATGATTTTTCAGCATTATAGTACTAGGAAACAGATGTCTGAAGCATTTAATGGCTTTAAAACCTACATCCTGTTAAGTTATTACACACAGTAGTTATGAATGTGAGTTTTGGCCTAAATTATATTTTTAGTATTAAAAAAAACTCCAGGATTAGTTCCATGTTTCCTCTCAAAACCACACTCTCAACTTAGACCAATTCACGCAAGCTAACATGCCTCTGCTGTTACTAGCCTGTAACTACAGACACTCAACACGGCTAACAGCAGCAGCAGCTTTTGTTTACAGTTTATTTTTAAGATGACAGAGTATGCGGAGGTCATCGAGAAGGTCTGTTTCCAAAATGTCGTAGAGCCACATCAGAGCTACCTCCTCTTACCTGTGTAAACTGATCAAATTGTAAGTCACTCTGGATACGAAACAAAATAAATTGATAAGACACATGTAAGCTCATTGGTCATTTTTGATTGCAGATAAAATGGTGATATTTGTAGTGTAGGTATAAGGACGTCTGGTTCCAAGTACTACAGTGGTGAACAATTTTGACTCTGTAAATTTCTCTAGAATTTCACACCAAACCACTATGAATTATTTTGTTTACATCAAAACCATTAATGGTTAAGTAATTTTGCAAAATTCCCCTTTAAGTAATCTCATAAAGACTTGCTTATGTGGTTTCTGACACTGTGCGAAAACACCTTTTTCTGTATGTCACTCACTGCAAGTCAGAAGTCAAAATATGGATTTTCACACTGCTTTGAGGTTTAGTTGGACAAACTGATTCAGGGTCAGAGCTATAGTGAGGCCTGTAGAAGACTGAATAATCCTCCATCCTTCAGCCCGGCTCTAAGTGTCTGATTGATTACCTTCCGCTGCTATATTTCTCCACTCCGTGGCAGGAGATTACGGACGACAATTTGTGTTTATGAGATTCCCGAAATTCACTTAACAACTGACCCCCTATTAAAAGGTCAAGCCGGGAAGTGGAGCAGTTTTTCTCTTCACTCTGTGTTCGTGTTCCTGATGAAGAAACACATCATTCTAGCAGGAAATTCCTGGCTGATAAAGAAAACATCGAATGTGGTCTGAATGTGAAGAGGGGCATATACTCTGCTGGGAAATATACATGTGCACATATACATATATGTTGGGAAATATACATGTGCACATATACATTTATGTGGGGAAGTATACATGTACACAGAAATATACATGTGCATATATACATGTATGCAGGGAAAATATACGTGTGCACATATACATATATGCAAGGAAATATATATGTGCACATATACATATACGTTGGGAAATATACATGTGCACATATACATTTTTGTGGGGAAGTATACATGTACACAGAAATATACATGTGCATATATAAATGTATGCTGGGAAATATATATGTACACATATACATATACGCTGGGAAATATACATGTGCACATATACATTTATGTGGGGAAATATACATGTACACATAAATATACATGTGCATATACACATGTATGTTGGGATGTATACGCATGCACGTATACATATACGCTGAGAAATATACATGCGCATATATACATATATACTAGAAAATATAAGTGTGCACATATACATATATGTTGGGAAATATATGCCTCATACAAAAAGCAGGCCAGGCTTGAATGTGAAACAAACTGTTACGTTTGTACTGAAATGTTGTAAAAAAAAAAAAGACTTTCAGCCGCTCCTTTGAGATGTGTGGATCCTTCGGGAAGGCCGCAATGATCCATTTGCTTCCTGCCAGCCAGGAACAGAACAGCATTTAATCAGGGCTAAATTGCTGTAGGGTTAATGGGTTAAACGGGTTAAAGTGCTGTAGGACGAATAGGCGGAGCTAAAGTGCTGTAGGCTGAATGTCCAGTCATATATAAATATGCTCAAGGTTGTGACATCATAACCATGACAAACTGACAAATTGTTTTTGCAGCTTAGTTGTGAAATATGGACTAGGAAGTTAACGGTATATTTTGAAACTTCAACTAGGTTTCCATACTACATCAAATCGTATCATTTTAAAAAAGCAAAGATTTTTAGTTATAGGTCCTTTAAATTTAGTTAGTGCTGTTAGACTTCTTCCACGGGACTGCTTGATATTGGTGCTCTGCCTCTTTTTAGAGTTCCTCTCGGGTTTCATGTGCACCGGGTGACCTCGGCTTTGCTGGTTTGGGGTTTCAGCTTTTCCTCCATTATTGATAGAGTCGCTCTATTATTCCCCATCAGGATCCCGTTTCGGGCCGGGCCGAGGAGCTACACGGCCGAGATATTTTTAACTGCGGCACACATACATCCTGTGGAGCTACAGGTGTTTGTGTGCGAGAGCAGGAGATGGACAGGCCTCGGGGTGAATTATTAATGTTTGTATTTCTATAGGGTCCGAGGTGTAGGAGGTCAAGTAGCAGAAAAAGAGGGAGATGAAAGGAGTGGGCGTGGCTCCATTCTACAGCTGTGCTTTTTGAATAAGACTGGATGAATTTCTATAGCCTGAAGCTACTGGGTCACAGAGAGGTTCATGCTAATGCAAATATTGGGCCTCATTCTCCAATATCTTCCTAAGTTTGTTCTTAAATGTGTTCTTAAGGAAGGTCCAAAGAAAAAGTCTACATCAGATTCATGATGTGTTCTTAAAGTGCAGAACTGTTCACAGTGTGTAGATTCTGTTCTTGCCACAGAACAAACCCCAAATAAGAAAACATTGGTGAATGTCAGAATCTATGTAAAAGCTGCATAACTGAGTTTTAGGAAGAAATTTCTTAAGAATGGTTGGTAAATATGGCCCATTGTTCCTATACAGTGCTGTGCAAAAGTCATAGACCATGCTTTGTTCATTTCATTTCCAGTCAAAATGGAAACTGGAAATCAAAATGGAAAAGCTTATCATTTTCAGGATATTTCTGAGATTAGATAAAAGACAGTCAATTTGCATAAGAAAGGAGAAAGTCAAAACAAACAACAAGAGTTTTCAAAAAATGATTAAAAGCTACAAAGAACAAAAAACAAAGCTACAAAATACAAAAAAATGGATTCCTAACAACCACCTGGAAGACATGGTAGACACCAAAACTGCCCCCATCAGATAAACAGCTCTTTTCAAAAAGCTGGTACTGACGGACAAACATAAGAAAAAAGCTGCTGGTGTCCTCAGAACAGTGGACAGACCAAACCTCAATATCTTTGTATGTGTTTGATTACTTCAGAAAATGCTAAATCAAATTCTAAGACTGAACTTTGGAGGTGTGGAAAAAATCCCTGCAGACTTCTTTGAAAAAAAAAAAACATTATAATTTACTACCAAAATGACTCCAAATAAAATCTGATTACGTTAATAATGTTTTAAAACATTCTTTACTGCCCTGCCCATTCAGTCCGTATGTTGTCCCAGTTGCTGTGATGTCACATTTACATAGTCTGTTCAGCCTATAGCACTTAAGCTCTGCCTATTCATTCAACATGCAACAATTTTTACTATGACTTTCAGTATTTTTAAACTATGTAGTATTTAAAACGTATAGCTTAAAAATGTGAATATTATCTTATACTATGTTGAATGCATAGTGCAATTTAACCTGTACAAATCACAGTCATCTCTGGCATTAAGAAAAGCATGGTGTAATTCTAGATAAATAATTTTCTCACTCGTCGTTCATTCAAAAAGCAGAGAAAGTGTGGAAAGTGCAGACTCTAAACTTTCAATCCGTACCACATCTGTAATCGCACTAGTCATCACATTTAAACAGTACAGCTTAAAATAAGGGTTAAAATGCAGCATCTTCGCCGTGTCAGCTGCTGTTATCTCGGTGACGGTTGCTCTACCAGTGTAGTTTTGTTCCAGTCAGCAGGTACAAAGCGTGTTTTGCTGCTGCTGAATTATCCAGAGGCTGGGGCAGATGGAACTCCACTGAAACGTGAGCTGGACACCTGACGCCGGGGTAACCCGCTGATCAGCTGGCCCAGGTGTGGCCGGCCTAGATCTCACCTGAACTTTCCCCTCTGAAGCTCCTCCCCCTCCCTGCCGGCCGGACAGTGGGGTTAAAGACGTTGCCGCACCTGTCCTGGTCAGTAAGTATCCTTTTTCCACCACGCTTGTCCTACTGATGCTGTGTTTATGGTTGTTGGTCTTCCTCACCGCAAACCCGATCTGAAGGGGTAAAGGTGTGGATAAACATTGTCCGGCGGTGTCACTTTCGTTGTTAGTAGAAAACAATGCAGATGTCCTCATGCACTGACAAAAACACCTGCAAATGCACTACAGCAACAACAGTTCCAGTGTTAGTACTGCATTCTGTTATGAAGACACAGTAGATCAGGACATGCTCAGTTCAGTCAGGTCAACTTACAATCACGTCATAAGGGTTTTTTTTTGCAAGATGTTGGAATCATCAGAACGAAATAGCAGCAGTTGTTAAATCATCTATGTACCAAACACCAGCATTATCTACCAAATACCAGCATTCTCCAATAAACAGCATCATTCTCCACTAAACACCAATATTCTCTACCAAATACCAGCATTCTCCAATAAAAATCATTATTCTTCACTAAACACCAGCATTCTCCAACAAACACCATTGTTCTCTACCAAACACCAGCATTCTCCAATAAATGCCATCATTCTCCATCAAATACCAGCATTCCCCACCAAACACCATAATTCAACGCGAAACACCATCAGTTTCCAACAAAGACCATCATTCTCCAATGAACACCATCATTCTCCAACAAATACCAGCATTCTCCACCAAACACCAGCATTCTTTGCTAAACACCAGCATTCTCCACCCACAGCAAAGCATCAGCAAGTACCTTCAGCCTCCACCAAACATCAGCATTTTCCAACAAACATCATCATTCCCCAATAAAAAAACAGCATTCTCCAACAAACACCAGCATTCTCTAATAAACATCATCATTCTCCACCCAACACCATCATTGAATGAACACCATTGTTCTCGAATAAACACCATAATTTTCCAAAAAAAAACCATCATTCTCCGACAAACGCCAACCATCTCAGATAATCATCCTTTTTCCAAAATAAATACTCATTCTCCAGCAAAAACCAGCATTCTCCAACATCCATTAGCTTTCTCCAGCAAACGCCCGCCTTGGTCAACCCATACCAAATTTTCCCAACAAACACCATCGTTCTCTACAAAACAACCAAACATGCTGTGGGGATAATTATGGTGTTTGTTGGAGAATATTGATATTTGGTGGGGAGAGAGGGGATTTGTAAGAAAACGTTGGTGTTGATTGGAGGATGTTGGTGTTTGGGGACTGTAATGGTATTTGATGGAGGTATTGGTGTTTAGGGAAGAATGTTGGTATTTGGTGGAGAACACTGGTGTTTGAGGAAGAATGTTGGTATTTGGTGGAGAATATTGGTTTTTGGGGAAGACTGGTGTTTGGTGGAGAACATTCATGTTTTGGGAAGAATGTTGGTATTTTGTGGAGAATATTGGTGTTTGGGGAAGAGTGTTGGTGTTTGGTGGAGAACACTGGTGTTTGGGGAAGAAGGCTGGTATTTGGTGGAGAACATTGGTGTTTGGGGAACAATGTTGGTATTTGGTGGAGAACATTGGTGTTTGAGGAACAGTGTTGGTATTTGGAGGAAAACACTAGTGTTTGGGGAAGAACGTTGGTGTTTGGTGGAGTTCATTAGTATTTGGGGAACAATGTTGGTATTTGGTGGAGAACACTGGTGTTTGGGAAAGAATGGTGGTATTTGGTGGAGAACACTGGTGTTTAGAGAAGAATGGTGGTATTTGGTGGAGAACACTGGTGTTTGGGGAAGAATGCTAGTGTTCGGTTTAGAATATTTCTGTTTATTTGAGAATGATGGTGTTTGGTAGATGAAGTTTGGCAGATAATACTAATGTTGGTTGGAGGATACTAGTGTTTTTATGAGGGATGATAGTGTTTGGTAGAAAATGTTAGTGTTTGTTGGAGTAATTAGGTGACTTTTTGGCATTTTTAGAGTTTATTGTTAAATTCCTGAGCTTCTTTGAAAATCCTTGGTCAAGCTGTGCTTTGAACTTCGGACCTTTCTACTGATCCATAGCAAGTATCATGCAGATTTCAGCCCATGGCCAGTAAGAATCTTCCACTATACCTCCTCTCTGATGATTGCTGAGGTATCCATCAATCTGGCCTGAGGAAGCTTACTGGAGAAACTTATGAGCTGTCAGAGGAAAAGTGTGGAGCTTTGCCGGAAACTGACAGTGGAGAGTGAATGACACTGACACCAGCGTCCTGAGAGAGCCAGCCAGTGTGTGCGTATGAACGTGTGCTATGCTTGGCATCTCATTTTACATCTCTCTGTTGCCTTCTCTCCTCTTTTCTCCCCCTTTCCATCCCTCCATCCTCATTCCTCCTCTTTTCCCTGAGCTCAGCACAGTAGCTCCCACTCATCATCCTGACAGCTCAATCAGTGTCAGGCTGAAGCCCAGCCGAGCTTTTCCCGGTACAGTGTGGCTGTGTTTCGTCATAGCTCTGTTTTACACAGCGCTGCAGTGGAGCTCCTATTTAATTCACACTTTTTTTTTCTTCGTTGTTTAAATGTTCACTTTAATTGTATTTTTTGTATTTTAAAAAACAAGCAATATAATTATGTATGTACAAATTATTTGCCTTCCCTCTTGAATGTGAGGCATTCTGTATATTTTCTTTATAATAACTTTACATTTTAAAGCTTTTCCAGTCAGTGTAGAAACATCTGCAGCTCTGTTTATCACTCTGGTTGCACAACGTTGTTTCTTTTTTATTTTTAAAGAATTTCCCATTTTTAATCTGGAACATTGCACCAACCATTTGAATAGGAGTGTTTATGTGTATTATACAATATATACCAAAGGAGATCCCTCAGGGCCTTTTTGGCCTTCAGAGAAGGCCTAATGTTTTCTGTAAATTAAAAACAAATAGATGTCTGTAAGTTTTAGAATATTTTTATTTAATATAATCATCATGCTTGGTGTAGGTATTGCAGTAATATGCTTATTTAATTGTTAAGTTATGGTTAGAAAATAATAGCATTAAAATCCTGCAATGTGTGAAGGAAAAATATCCAGTCAGAGTTGGACTTTAGGAGCTCGTCTGAAAGCCATAAACATCAGATGAACTAAAGCATAATTAAGAAGTGATAGAGGAATCAACCAATCATGTTTTGTTTTGCAATGGTTGATGAGAAAAACTCACTCTAGTTCTTCTAGAATTCTAGATACATCACTGACTTTGAATAGGAGTTGTGAATAGAAGTAGTTTATCCAGGTTTCAGGTAGTTGTCAGGAATGGAAAACAGCAGCGGCAGCTCTTTGTCAGTACTCTTTGCTAAAAGTGTCACTCTAAAACGGGCAAAAATTGTTCATATAAATTGGTATTAGCTATATAACATGCTCCTAGAATCCCAAAGGGGGGCTAGTGGAAATCAGCATTATCGCAGAGGTGTTTTCCCTCATTTTTAAACTAAAGGCCTTGTACTAATAGTCATTAATTGTCCACAATGTATAAACTGTATATATATATATATATATATATATATATATATATATATATGTACACACACACACACACATATTCTACAGGTACACAGTTTTCCACTCAAAATGGGGTCTGGTCTTGATGCCGTAGCCCCCCAACACTGTGCATGTATGTGTGTGTGTGTGTGTGCTGATGAATGCTGGGGCTGCTATTGATCGCGGTGGCTGATGGATGATGGTCCGGTGCTGAGCGATGGGCTGCTGGGGAAGGTGCCAATAAGGGCGTTGTTGAGGGCGGAGCCTTGGACGCTGGACTAATGTGAAAAGACCAGCCTGTGGAAGCTCTCGCTCTGCCTGGAGACTCAGTCACCTCCTCTCCAACACATACTCTCTCACTGGTGTCTTACTGCCTGCTCTCCTGATGCACTCAGACAGCATCATCAGGGACTGTATCTGGAGTCATATCACTGACAAAAAGCATGGACTGAAAATACTTAATACATATGTGTACATTATTACCAAAATGTGTTACACAAACAGTATTATTGCCATACGTAAGTGTACAGAAAGACTACATAGTACATTTAGATGCTTTTATATATATATATATATATATATATATATATATATATATATATATATATGGATGGATGTATGTGTGTAGATTTCATGATGAATGGACCAAAAGAAATGGCCCAAAATATATATTTGTGTCTATGTGAAAGTTAATGTAAAAGTTTTATTTTTTCATATATTATTCAAAAACACGCACAAAAAAGGTTTCATGATAAATGGGCCAAAAAAATGTGTTAATTGTAATACACTATAATATAGTAAAACATTCACACACATATATAATATATGTATTTATTCATAAAATATGTGTGTGTGTGTGTTTATATATATATCCATCTATAAGTATATATTCTTTTAACTGACAATTAAGAATGCTTCTCCTAAAAAGTTCCAATTTTGTTTAGACAGCAATATTATTGCCTATAGACATACTTACAGACTTATAACCTATAGGTACCTACAATAATATGTCCCATTTGTAATATATATGCATAATACAAATGGGGACACATCACATATACATACCCACATATTTAAAATACATACGGGGCGCGTCCTGACATAGTATAAAAACAAACCTGTATGTGTGTGAGTATGAGTAGGAGGGTGATAGAGAGAGGGAGAGAGAGAAGTGAGAAGGAGGGATGCAGGAGAGAGGGATGAGGGGGTGCAGAAGGGATGGAGGGATGGGGGGTGAAGTGAGAGAAAGATGATGGATGGCAGGGCAGAAGGGGAAGACTGCTTTGCGGCTCTAAATTGATATCCAGGCAAATGTTTTTGTCTGCGGTGAAAAATGGAGCAGGCGGCGACTCTCATCTCTACACCGACCCCCTCTTCTCCCTCCCTCCTTCTTTTTTTTCTTCTTCTTCTCCTGTCTTCTCTCTTCTCCCTCCCCCTTTCACTTCAACACCCCCCTGCCTCAGCCTCCGAATCAAACGGGAGCAATCCATTCCCTCTCTCTGATCTTTTTCTCCAGCGGCGCCACGGCCATTCCTCACCTCCTTTATTTCTCCGTGTCCATGACGACGGCTCCAGAATATTGCCATCCCCATCACACTCACATGCCTGACGCTCAGGCTCGCGGAGAAACATTTGTCGGATCGCGCCATCAATTGTGGGCCCGGATTGGCGTTATTGGGGCCAGAGGCAATACCGCAGGCCTTTCGCACGATTACAACCGGTGTGCCTTCCTGAACAAAGTGATTTTGAGCAAAGTTGAACAAAGAGAATGAAAGTTTCGGAGAAAGGGCGCGCCCTCTTCAGCTCAATCCGCTCCTTTAGCAAACCCTGATTTCGGTTTCTTATTTCTGGGAAAACAAGGCGTTTGTTTTTAAGGCAATCTGGTAACAATCAACAGTCCTAGAATTTGAACGAATAGGGTCAGCAACGGCCGCAAAGCACTGAAAAGAATGATCAAAACAAAGAGGTCAGAGTGCATTGTAAAAAATTTCACTGCATCACTACAGAAAATTACTGTCGGCTAGTTGCATTACTTTCACAGTAATTTACTGAATCATATTAACAGTAAATAACCGTAAAATAACAGCTGTAGACTGTGATTACAGTCCCCTGCACCACAAGATTACTGGGATGTAGCTGTTATTCTTCTGTACTTCTGTATTGTTCAATCTGAAGAAGTCTTTACCATGCAAAATACCATTTAAGCACAAAATAGTTCTCTAAAGAACTCATAGTTCTAAATATAACCATCATCTTTACTAAAGAACCCTTGAAGAACTGTCGTTTGTATAGTATGTATAGTAACATCATCAGTAACTCACACTGCATGCATACTAGAGCAGAGCTCTATATAGCACCAAAAAGGGTTCTGCTATTGTTGTTGTTATAGTAATACAAGCTTGAAACAATGGCAGAACTTTTGGTGCTAAATAGAACCCTTTTCAAAAAGGTCCCATATAGAACCATCTATAGCACTTTCTCCATTAACCTGAAGAACACTTTCATGATGCAAAGTACTTTTTAATGATGCACAGGGCTCATCAGGTTGATGGAGAAAGTGGTATAGATGGTTCTATGTGGAACCTTTCAGAAAAAGGATCTATATAGCACTGAAAAGGGTTCTGCTGTTGTTGTTGTTATTGTAATACAAGCTTGAAACAATAGCGGAAGTTACGTTCAACTAAATGTCTACTAGATTGATCTAACGTTAGACCTGGCTCTAAAAGTAACCCTAACCATAACCCAAAACCTAAACCCAACCCTCACCCTGGTCCCAGACCTCACCGTGGTCCAAATCCTAACCCTAACCCCACTACTGTTTAGAATCAACTGAGTTTCAACAGATCGTTTGTTAGCAATTTGAACATCTGTAGATTCTCTATAGGGAACTTTCCAAATAAAGTGAGACCAAAATAGAACAGAGCATTTCACACCAAACCACTCGGAATGACTCTGTTTACATCTCAACCACTTCATTGTACAGAAACACCTGGATGCCAGTAACTTATATGCAATCAATTGTGAGTGGATATCAGTTCATTAGATTGCTAGTGTAACACTCAGAAAGAGCCCATCATCTAATAGCTCATTTTAAGTGGCTTATTTTCTTAGTGTAATCGTGTTGATGTCATATATTTTATTCACATTGAAATCATGTCCACATTTGAATAAAGTAAATCAGTGCATCACTTTTTCAGTGCTAACTAGTCGACTTACAATCCTGTTTGATCAACTGGAGACCAAACCTACATATCTTCCTACTGAGAGTGGCGTGTGTGAGTGTGTGTGTGTGAGTGTGAGTGTGTGTGTGAGTGCGTGTGTGTGTGTGCATGTGTGTGTGTGTGTGTGTGTGAGTTGTTTGGTGTGTACCCTGTACACTGTGGATCATGGGAATTAAAGCTGAGCTCAGTTAAGAAAAGAAGCATCTGCGTTGAGGCTTCAGCCAGAGATTAGGAACAGCACACAGATTAACACACACACACACACACACACACACACACACACACACACACACACAAACAAACACACACACACACACACACACACACACACACACACAAACAAACACACACACACACACACACACACAAACAAACACACACACACACACACACACACACACACACACTAAAGTGTGGCAAGGCCACTGAAATGGTATTCCAGGTGGTTGCTATGGTGATTCTTGTCTATATTATGGTGACCAAGGTGGTTGCTAAGGTGTTCCTTGGGCATTGCTATGATATCCCAGGTGGTTGCTAAGGTGTTGCTTAACCCTTTCTGTGTTATCCCAGATGGTTGCTAAGGTGTTGCTTAACCCTTTCTGTGTTATCCCAGATGGTTGCTAAGGTGTTGCTTAACCATTTTTGTGTTATCCCAGATGGTTGCTAAGGTGTTGCTTGACCATTTCTATGTTATCCCAGGTGGTTGCTAAGTTGTTGCTTAACCATCCATCCATCCATCCATCATCTAAACTGCTTATCCCTCTGGGTCGTAGTGGGGTGCTGGAGCCTATCCCAGCTGTCATTGGGCGGAAGGCAGGATACACCCTGGACAGGTCGCCAGTCCATCACAGGTTGCTTAACCATTTCTTTGTTATCCCAGATGGTTGCTAAGGTGTTGCTTGACCATTTCTATGTTATCCCAAATGGTTGCTAAGGTGTTGTTTGACCATTTCTATGTTATCCCAGATGGTTGCTAAGGTGTTGCTTGACCATTTCTGTGTTATCCCAGATGGTTGCTAAGGTGATGCTTAACCATTTCTATGTTATCCCAGGTGGTTGCTAAGGTGTTGCTTAACCATTTCTGTGTTATCCCAGATGGTTGCTAAGGTGTTGCTTGACCATTTCTATGTTATCCCAGGTGGTTGCTAAGGTGCTGCTTAACCATTTCTATGTTATCCCAGGTGGTTGCTAAGGTGTTGCTTAACCATTTCTATGTTATCCCAGGTGGTTGCAAAGGTGTTGCTTAACCATTTCTACGTCATCCCAGGTGGTTGCTAAGGTGTTGCTTAATCATTTCTGTGATATCCCAGGTGGTTGCTAAAGTGTTGCTTAACCATTTCTATGTTAACCCAGATGGTTGCTAAGGTGTTGCTTAACCATTTCTATGCTATCCCAGGTGGTTGCTAAGGTGTTGCTTAACCATTTCTATGTTATCCCAGGTGGTTGCTAAGGTGCTGCTTAACCATTTCTATGTTATCCCAGATGGTTGCTAAGCTGTTGCTTAACCATTTCTATGTTATCCCAGATGGTTGCTAAGGTGTTGCTTACCATTTCTATGTTATCCCACATGGTTGCTAAGGTGTTGCTTAACCATTTCTATGGTATCCCAGGTGGTTGCTAAGGTGCTGCTTAACCATTTCTATGTTATCCCAGATGGTTACTAAAGTGTTGCTTGACCATTTCTATGTTATCCCACGTGGTTGCAAAGGTGTTGCTTAACCATTTCTTTGTTATCCCAGGTGGTTGCTAAAGTGATGCTTAACCATTTCTACGTTATCCCAGTTGGTTGCTAAGGTGCTGCTTAACCATTTCTATGTTATCCCAGGCTATGTTATCCCAGGTGGTTGCTAAGGTGTTGCTTAACCATTTCTATGTTATCCCAGGTGGTTGCTAAGGTGTTGCAAGGCCATTGTAAACAGTTAATGCAATCAGCCAACATAATAAACCAAAAAGGTCCATTTAGATTTTTTTCGTTTACTACAAATTCATAATTGACTTTTACTTCGTTCTTGATTTTGTCATCAAATTTGTGACTCCAGTTGTGACTTCGGTTGGCCGGTAGTGTAAATGTGCATCTGTGTGATAGTTTTACCAGCCCGGCGCTGAAATCCTTATAGTGGAAGCATGTCTTGTTGAGCTGTTTTATATGATGCCACTCAGAGTAAAGAAACTTATGAAAGCATTAGTGTTGGAGTTTTCTCACTGAAACAGGCCTTGGTGTGCCTGGCATTTAGATGGAGCTTTTACCCTCCGTGATTTTACAGGAGTAAATGTCCTGAGGAGTTTGCAGTAGGACAAATAAGACGCATCTGTTAAATCTGGTGGGGCGCCATATAATTATGACAGCGCAGCTTCAGTAAACAGTAATTGAGCAAACTGTGTGATCAGGGAGAAATCAGTCTGCGCTCGAACTTTTATCGTCCCTCGCAGATTTACGGTTAGAGGTCAGACTCCTTGTTATTTTCCATGGTGGTAGATTTATGGAGTTTGGGCAGTCTGTTTGGAAGGGCATGACTGGTATAATTACACCCGTGATTTGCTGCGGTGGCCTGCAGGGGGCAATTAGACTAATAAATCTGCGGGATGTAATTAATAAAGATGAAACAGATCCAAGAAGTTTCTTTGCTCATAGAAAAGTGAGAATTATCCCTGCTGGGTCCTTTATGGAGAACATCTTCAGGTTTCTGACTTAGAGTTCACTGAAACAAGTGCAGATTTTAAACTTTCTTTGCGGGAAAAAAAGCCATTGTGTCATTCTCTGACATCAACCAAGCGGAAAAAAAGTCAGAAATGCAGACTCAAGTCTGTCAGTGTAGAATGTAAACCAAATATGAATCTAAACCTGGAATTTATTTTGTAATTACATAGTTATAAATTATGTAAATTGAACATGCAGTGAAACAACAGTAATCACTTTACATTTTTAATGCTATGTTTACATGTTGCTGTTGACAAGGGTGGATTTAGTGGTACACCATAGGACTGTGGGGCTCTGGGCAAAAGACAGCAGTGACGCCCCTGGATGTTAATTTTTAAATTAAATTAGTTTAATTTAGGTGCAACTATACACTGGAAAACATGATATCTTGGCAAGTAATTACATAGTTATAAATTATGTTATAAATATAAAAATTACATAGTTATAAATTATGTTATAAATATAAAAATGATCTTGAATGTAGTCGATATATCTAATATTTCTTATTGTGAGACTGTTATAAGTCATTTTATTCATTGAAATTATGGTATCATTACACTTTGAGAGAAATAACTTGTTAAAGATTCTTTTTTTTTGAACTACTCAATGCTCTGGAGCTGGTGACATCACTACGCAGCCTCATTAGGACTGTTCCACTGGTGTGACCAATAGGCTGCTAAGGAGGAGTCTTCGTAGGAGTCTGCAGAACGTTTCCATGATGTAAGGAACCCTTCAATATTCATGGCTCTATACAGAACCATTTTCTTTACTAAAGAACCCTTGAAGATCCATCTTTTTTAAGAGTTTACCTTTACCTAGTGCAAAGACCGGTCAACGTTCCATGCAGCTATGTAAGCGTTGCCATGGTGATAGCATTACTGGAATATCAGTAGTGTCAGTGATGGTGAACTTTGTTCACCTGTTCTGCATCGTTCTGCACCTCATAGATGCGGGAGGCCAACGGTGGCACAAAGCCATGCAAACATTGGCATGGTGGCAGCATTTTTGATAAAAATCTAGAATTCAGCAACAAGGTGTTCAGTGTCCATGACTCCCCAAAAAATCAGCATCTGGTTTATTCCATTTACATTTACTGCGTTTAGCTAATGCTCTCATCCAGAGCGACTTACCAAAGTGCTTTGTTGTCCACACAGAGAAATTATCTTTACCAATAGGTTAGAGTTAAAGATACCCCTGAGCTCAGATATTGCTAGAAACAAAAGTCTATGTTAACACCTATAGAACAGGGTATGTATATATTTATATATGTATGTATGTATGTATATATATATATATATATATATATATATATATATATATATATATATATGTATATATATATATATATATATATATACATATATATATATATATGTATATATACACATATGTATGTGTATATATATATATATATATAAACAGGGCAAATTCAACCACAAAAATG
Source organism: Colossoma macropomum (assembly GCF_904425465.1). NCBI lineage: Eukaryota > Metazoa > Chordata > Actinopteri > Characiformes > Serrasalmidae > Colossoma > Colossoma macropomum. Next base: position 23,358,940 of record NW_023494794.1, read on the forward strand.
GCCATATTCAAAATTTCAAGAAATCCGTGGGCCAAAGACACCTGTGTTTTTATTTCATTTTTAATTAAGATTAGCTAGAACCTGAACAGGCCATTGGTCATTCAAAATAGGCCAAATTGTCAACAGCAAAATATAGGCACTTGTAGTAGACCTTGAAATATTACATGAACACTTGAAATATTTAAAATTTAAACATCCTCAGGTGCGCAGTGTTTTAAACCTACCTATTTGCTTGAACTAGACCCCAGCATCCTTTCTTTGGTACAAGTTCATTAATACTTGGTCTCAACTTCTGAACTGCTGAGCTGATGTTAAGTGTTTATACTAGTTGAACTGCTGCTGAAATGCAGTTAGTGCATTTGGTGATATGACTGGTGTGGAGTTGTGTAGAACTGAGGTGCAACCACTGTCCCATAGATTGTTATTGGGGTAGGACAGTCAGAGCGCACATTACGTAGCAGTGCATGCTGGGGACTGTAGTGCAGCACACTGTGAAACGGGCTAATATTAATAGAAAATTAAAATACTTTTGCGGTCTGGACAGGATTGCGTCATAGGCCTGATCTGGCCTGCGGACCTTGTGTTTGACACATGGGCTACAGAAAAACAGAATTAGACAGTGTAATACAATACATTTCAAGAAGCGCAGAACAAAACATTTTATATAGTACTTATATCTGTTATATCCATATTATCCATTATTCCACTGCTGCAGTTGACAGCAAAAATTGGGAAAAGTGAACTCTTGCTGCTTGCAGTGCAAGGCTTCATTAAAAAGAGTGGAAAATCAAGTTTCCCATCATCCATCTACTGCATACATGTGAATGCAGCATTAGCCTCTATACCAGTGGTCGGCAACATGCGGCTCTTTTACTGCCCTGTTGCGGCTCCACAGCAGAATTAGATTTGTAGGTAAAAATAAAATAATCCTCCTTTACAGTAAAATAAAGCTCTGCTGATCTTTCTAACACAGTTTCAACAATAAATGGTCTTTAACGCTGGAGTTAATTTAACCTATGACTGCTAATTCACCAATTTTTGACCCTGAAGATCGGTGCTCAGACTGCTGGTCACCATAGCAATGCAGCAATGCAAACAATCTCACCTAGTTAGTGGCTAACAAAAAGGCAAAGAGAGAGATTTAACAAGGGACAAAATGATTTAAAAGGACAAAATGGCTTTTCTTAACATTTGGGCTGCCGACCCCTGACCTATCCTGATACAAGAGTCTGCTATTGTTATCTTTAGCAACATTAGTAAATTGGGTCAACTGTTTTTAAAATTAAATTCAGTCAGAAATCATTTTGTCTTATTAAGCTTAAGGTTTAATCAGATGTGAGCCGTTTATTCTAGCTCTAATATATTCTATTCTAATATAATTTGGGTATAACTTCTATGAAATCAGACCTGTTTGTCTTGAGTACACAAACGTACATGTCTCCAGATAATGACCCGTATACCACACCTGATAAAAGGCTCCTCAGTGTTATATAACAGTATCGGTATGGCAGGTGGTTTTGTTGCATGATGGTTTTGTTTCGCTCCCTTAGCAGCTGCCCCTCCTCTGCTCCGCCTTATCGATCCCCCCCATCACACTGCTAAGGTGAGCGGGTTGCTAAAACCCTCCCGATTGATTCGCCTTTAATTAACAATTTGCGCTAGCCACATGGAAAACTCTCTTATTTCCCTGCTTTTCTGAGACCCTTGCACCGGGACGTCCAGCAATGACTCGGGGGTAATTTATGGTTTAATCAATAAGTCCTGGCCGAGCGTCCATGGCGTGAATTAAAGAGGCAGGGAGGAGGAAGAGTGTGAAGGAGGGAAAAAAGGGGGGATGGAGGGGGTGTGTGGAGGAAAAAAAGAAGATGAATGGGAGAGTGGAGTCACACAAAAGTATGCTGTTCTTTAAAGGGGAATTCCACCGATTGTTCCAAATTTTTGCATCATTCAGTGGTTGAGGGTCATTCAAAGTGGTTTGGAAGTGAAATGGTTCAGATTTCTTTACAGTGGTGGTGATAGGAACCAGGGGTCACCATGACTACAACACAAATATAGTCATTTTATTTACGTTCTTAACCCACGCAAACACGAGGAGAACATGCCAAACTCCACACAGAAACGACCCTGGCCGCCGGGCCGGGAATCGAACCCAGGCCATTCTTGCTATGAGGCGACAGCACTACCCACTGCGCCAGTTTGATATATACTTTTTTTTACTTTAAAATCAAAATTTTGACATAATGCTTCAACTTTACTGTATATACAGCTGAAAGTAAAAAGTAAAGTATGTTTTTTCCTTCTCTTTTAAAGCTCTCTCTCTCTCTCTCTATGTATATATATATATATATATATATATGCAGCCACATGCAAACATTACATGCGACATTTAACTGCCAATTTCAGAGCACTTTCACTGCAATTTCCATTTTAAAAAAATAAAACTGTATCTGTGTATTAATATGTGCAGAAGTGTGTCTCTGTACAGGAGTCTTAACTTATTTCTCTTAGAAAATCATCAAAACTAGATTTTTGACCGCCCAAACTTTTACATGCGCCTGCATATATAATTCATTTTCTAACAAACTACATAACTGATTATGCAAATGTGCTAGAGTTAAATAGTATAATAAGAAGCCCACCTTTGTCAGGATTGAAGTGAGGTTGGTTTATATTCCTGGTCATGTTAAACATGATTCATATCGTATCATTTAAAAGATAAAATTCATGAATTCTATCAAAATGTGATGACTTTAGCCCCACCTCTAATTTCTTTCATTACATCACCATGCACCAGTGGGTGGGGCAAACCAACGATCACCTCCCCCTCCCATCACCTCCTCCTATCACAGAGAGGAAACGCTCAGCTAGCATAGAGACCCTCCCTGATTTTATCAGGAGGAGGATGACTAATGAGTTCTCTCTGTTCAAGCTGACTTTAAAACCAGTATGCCATGCAGGTCCACCTCTGACCATTAGAGGGCAATAGACAGTCTTTTCTACAATATGCATACATTCTTTGCCAAAGCCCTTTTCCTTCGGGGCCCCCATTTTTAAGCCCCCCACTCTTACTCATGCATCCTGACTGAAGACGCTTTACAGAGGACAGACATGAGCAGGTGCACCAGGCCAAAGGCAGCGAAGGAATTCACATGACAGCGTTCATGAAAGCTCGACCAAGGTGAACTCACACTATGAGTCATGCAAAGCAACCTCTGGACTGGCGGTTACTGACCCATTTACAGACGCGGCCTTCAGAAACGGCCGCCCGGCACGCAGATGCTGCTGCACCTTTTACTGCCCGCCCATAAAAGTGTTTTATAACATATCTTGTAATGCGCCGCATTAAGGTTGACTGTTGTTGTTTTGTTCAAGGTCATTTTAGCCCCCTCTTTCACTGCACCCCCCCCCCACCCACTTCAACTATTTGCTGCCATGCTGATGTTACCAATGTTATGGCATAGAGATTACATGCATCAATGTCTTTCTGTAGAAAAACACTTGGTTGAAAGAAATGGATGCAAGAAATAAAGCATGCCTAGAGAAGTGCAGGCAGTATTTTTGAACTTATGACAGCTATAAAGCCCAAATCGTAATATAATATCAACAACAGTATAATTACAGCACAGCAGTAAACAATGCCCTGCGTGTTAAACTGTTTGGGGATAGCTAGCTTTCCAAAATGTTTTAATACAAATTCAAGGCTCCTAACAACCACCTGGAAGACCTGGTAGACACCAAAACTGCCCCCATCAGATAAACAGCACTTAAAGCTTTCATCTTTGAGAGAAAGGAGAAAATCAAGCTGCTTCAGATCTGAAAACATCCACAGGTGTTTCTGTCCATCTGGCACATTGTATGCCACATTGTAAATTCAGTGAAAGAAGGGTGGTCACTGATTTCTTGAATAGGTGGGTAGGGGGGCCTACATATACGGAGCTACTCAGGCCCCCAAACGTTCAGAAACATCCCCACAGGTCTTCATACTGAGCAGGAGACCTTAATGAATCTCAACAAAACCTTTGCAGCAATTCTTTCCTACTTAATTGTGAATTTAATAGCAAGAAAATTCAAATCTCAAAAGAAAGCAAGCTTTTGATGGTCATTTTTTTCCTGACTTTTCACCAGTTTTGTGTCTTTTAACATGAGTTCCTCTCCCGAGGAACCATAACCACGGACGCTTCGGAGGCTGATTAAACGCTTAACTGAAAACGCCGAGCTTAGCCGGATTACCATTCTCCAACAGACCCAGTTCTTGTACCTTTTTTATTTTTAGCTTCATAATTCTACAGTGCCCCCCAAACCCTTTCACATCTTGATATTTTATTATATCTCCCTTGGAAAATTTAAGTCCCTCGGCTTCCCTCGTAATCTGGTCAGTCGGCTCTGCGCCCCCTGCCCGGCTGTAATAAAAGAAATGCATAATCCACTGTTTGGGAATATGAGATTTGCTTGTTGAAATCCACCAGCAACTGCTGGATTAAGAGTGACCGGAGGAAGAGGCCAAAGGCTCCCAGCTCAGCCCCCACCTTTTTCACCCCGAGACAGAACAAGTCACCTTTTGCGGGTGGAGTAAAATGAATGAGAATTACCATTCACAGATATGCTGCTTTAGTGCATTTCACACAATTAGAGGACATGGCCAGTTTATTAATGTGTAATATCATGCTAATAACATAAATAACTTACAAAATGTACATAATGTGCACAAACTGCTGGTCAAGGCTACAGAAGCCCATGTCCACCCAACTGAGAAAAACACAATCACCTCCTTTCTTTTTTCTGGCAGCAGTATTTTGAAGATATATTTTTCAAAATATACATTTACTGTTTTTTAATAAATGACTTAGTAACTCATAACAATTCATTATTTTCCCAAATTATTTCTGTACTCTCTTGAAATTTAGTAATTCATTATTATTTCAACATAGTATCTCAAAATCTTGAGAAATAAGTCACTGTTTTGAAACATATAGTCAATATTTTAAGAAAACAAGTCATCATTTCCAGAAACTCAGTCTGTATTTTGGGATATAAGTCAATATTTCGAGAAAATAGTCATTATTTTATGATACTAAGTCAATATTTGGAGAAAATAAAGAATAATTAAGTATTTATGTATATAAGTCATTCTGTTGAAATATCATGTTAATGTTTTGATATAGTGCTATTCCTCTACCTGGCAGGAATAGGCTTCCATGCAAAAATTTGTGAGCACAATCTGAGCAGTATTTAATTTTTAAAGATGAATTCCACCAATTTTTCAAAATGTCTGCATAATTATTTTGTTAAAACAAAATCATTCAGACTGGTTTGGTGTGAAATGCTCAGTTCTAGAGAAACTTACAAGGTCAGAATTGTTCACAGTGGTGGTGAAGGGAACCGGACGTCCACCTCTAAAAGCTTCCTTACAAAAAGTTAAGGAATCAACCATCCATATAAAACTCAGAAGACTTGTGTAGGTTCACTGGTGGTTTTGGATGGTAAATAAAATGGCTATATTTGTGTTGTAGCCATGGCGACCCCTGGTTCCTATCACCACCACTGTAAAGAAGTCTGAGCTGTATGTTTCTCTACAACTTTGTTTACATCTTATCAATTAAATTAGTACACAACTGGGGGAAATCACCTTTAACCCCTTACTAAACCATTGGCCCGCCGGCAGGCCCATAGTTTTATTACACACTTCTATAACCTAAGAAAAGCTCCATTAGTTTGCATTGAAGTCCCTGTAGTTAACAAAGTCTTGAAGTCTTAGTATATAAAAAGCCTTGAGATGGACATGGCCGGTTTACTAATGAGTAACATCATGCTAATAACATAAATAACTTACAAAATGTACATAACGTGCACATGCTGCTTGTCAAAGCTAGTAGCTAGTAACGCCCACCCAAGTGATAAAAAAACAGTCACCTCTGTCCTTTTTTCTGGCAGCTGTAGGTCAAAATTTAGATTTCAAAATAAAGATTACTATGTCTAAGTAATGACTTAGTACCTCATAATAATTACTTACTATCCCAAAATAGTTGCATATTTTCTTGAAATGTAATAATTCATTAAATCACCTTAAATACCTTACCTGCTGGCAGGCCCATAGTTTTATTACACACTTCTGTTACCTAAGATAAGCTCCATTAATTTGGATTAAAGTCCCTGAAATTAAAAAATAATAAGCCTTAGTATGTAATAAGCCTGGAGATAGACATGACCAGTTTACTTATATCATGCTAATAACAAAGAACAAAAGCCTGGAATGTTTAGGGGCTGAAAAAAGAATGTGTATGTCAGCACAAAGCAGCAATTAATTAATAGTGTGTGTATTTCACATAAGTCCCAGTAATATCTGGTCAGTGGTGGTCCCTTTCCAATGATGAATGAGGTAGATGGGAGCTGATTAACTGTGCTGCAACAGATGGGCCACAGTCTGTAATTGTAAACCTACAGAGTGCACCTATATGGTAGGTGTTTCTGATAAAATGGCCAATGTAGAGTGAAGATACAAAGTAGGAGGTTCTATTAAACTGGAAACTCACTGTATGGTAGATACATTGTCTTGGTAATTATCATGGTTATCATCTGTATGTTCTCTAATTCTCTGTTCGGCAAATCCAACAGGAGCCCAGAATCCAGTCTCATCACTTACAGTAAAGCACAGTTTATTCATAAATGCACAATGAAATAATAATCCAGTGATTATTACTGTTGCTGTATAATTAGTGCTACTTTGACTCTAATTGCAAAAAAAAAGACTTGAATGTGTCGAATGTCTTTACTCTGACTGTTTTGTTCTGTTGTCGTTTACCACCCCAGCCGTGCGCTCATGCAAATAACTGTGCCGTTTTGCTGACAGCAGAGCGAGTCAGTGGCGTAAAAGGTGGAGGAGGTTTTTGTAGAATTTACGGCTGCCAGGATGCGAGACGAGGCGAGCGGCAAACAGGCTGCTTTTTCCTTTTTTTTTCCTCCCTTTTTTTATCTTTTAGTGCACCACCCTCATTTCTTTAATACGTCTGAAAATGTAAATCCGTATGCACGCGTGCATCCCCCGGACAATGCCCCCGATATGAATTTTATGTAAAACGTCCCCCATAACTCTAAGACATGATGGAGCATATGAGTCCTTGTAATTTCATTACATAAAAAGGTTGTGTGTTTGTTGCGGGACGAGAAAGTGGGAGGGGGAGGAGGAGGAGGAGGAGGAGGAGGGGTGTTATTAGCAGGAACTGTGTGTTTTCTATGTGCATGAGAGTGTCTGTTTGTGTCTGTATATTTTCTGGGTAAAAGTGACAACAAAATGATCCTGGCTTTGTAAAACGTTTGTTTCTAAAAGCTGCATGTTTCATTTGTTTAAAACCTGACTTATGAGGTTAATATTCGGATTGTTACTATATGTACTAACATTGTTATTACATATACATACTTACATTTCATCGCTGTCAGAACAAAATCTTGTATCTCCTAAAGGGTAACTTTACAGGAGAAGGAAAAAATTCTAATTTTTAATGGAAGACAGTGGAGAAAGTATTTATTCCTAGCCCTTTTAGAGCATTTCTATTGGACCAATTATGATGAATTTCTGCTACAATGTAAAGGGCAGTTGATGATTTGAAAAAATGTCAAAATATGAGAAAAACAATATACTTCTAATACATGACAAATATTTATTATTGCATGTAGGTATCTGCTTTATATAACCCATATGTGAAATATTTGCATATATGTAGTTTAATGCATATATATATATATATATATATATATATATATATATATATTTATGTATGTGTGTGTGTGTGTGTGTGTACATATATAGTTTAGTACAGTCACATAACAATTATTACATATAGATACTTCCATATATAATGCATATGAGAGTATGACATTGAAGGAAAAGGAAATGTTCATGTCTGCATGTCTGTGAGAGACACATAAGCAGGGGGTGTCTGGGCCATTTGGGGACACACGCTCACTGGACAAGTGCATGTAGAGCGACACATTAAATAAACAGGAGAGGCTCTCTCCCACATTAAAATAATCCACAGTCCTCCAGCAGCTCAGATTTAGCATGCATTACTCATGCAGGTGGAAATGCTCTGGGAAATGGAAGAGACAATCTCAATCAGTTTAATATTTTAAGAAACAGTAAGGAGGGGGTTGTGTGCCATTGAACTGATCTCCAATCAACCTTAATAAAACACTAACACACACATACATGCGCACTTATACGTAAACAGATGGCCAACTGCATATGTGTCAAGTGTCCCACTTGAAAAAATATCTTTATTCTCTCAGTATTAAAGTAAAACCTGCACTCTCTGATGCTGAATAAGGCAAACTTTATTGCAACTTATCTGAGGAACATGTTTTCAGTTAGGCTTTCTACAGGTATCCAATAAGTACTGCCTTTTGAAGGTCACTTTACATCATCTGACTATATATTGCTGCTGTTGGAACAAAACCTTGTATCAATGTTTTTGACATAATTTGAAAGTACCAATTGTCCTTTACATTGTGTGTAAGTTTTATGATGAATGGACCAAAAGAAATGACCCAAAATTACTTGTGAAAAATTCTGGTTCCATTGACTTACATTAAAAGTAAAGTCACGAGGTTTTGTTCTGACAGCAGATATGTATATATGTATATGTATATAAATAACAAATATCCAAAAATATACAACAAATACTTAGAAAATGACAGATATTACTCTGTGTAGACTCTTGCTTGGTCAATTGGTCAGTTTGATGACTTCATTTCTCCATAAAAAGAACTTTACAGATAAAGGCAAAAACCTTCTTAATTTTGAATGGAAGTCAATGGAACTGGATTTTTCTAAGTCATTTTGGATCACATCTATTGATCCATTCATTCAAAAATGAACTTTCAACACAATGTAAATAACAGCTAGAATTTTACAATTATGCTAAATAAATAAATAAATAAATAAATAAATAAATAAATAAATAAATAGAACAAAAATGACAATAAAGGTAAAACGTGTTGTCCGACCAGCTCTGATATTGCCAGTATTAGTAAAAACAATAGAAAACAAGTTGACTTGAAACAGACTTATGACAGAAGCCAATGGGCACGTACTGAAGCAAGTGCCCACTGACTTCCACCTTAAATGTATTTCGAGGCAATAAGTTTCCTGCTCTCTTCTAAACACTGGAACATATTTCAAAATGATTATCCACAGTAATGCAGCATGTGCTACAGACGCAACACACAGACACTCAGCTGAAAAATGCTGAAGTGCTTCTTTAATTCTGTACTCATACGAAGCTGCCTCTGTTTGGGTTTCGGTGGGGGGTGCTGAGGTGGTCCCAGCCTATTAGTAAATGAGTCCACTCTGAAAGTGGACACAAAGCTGCCGTTTGATGCTGCCCAATGAACAAGAGATTGTCCAGCCTGCCCTTTTGAACTTGGAGGCGTCCGCGGGGAGCAGCCTTTGAACTGAGAGATCAAATAACTCTAATATAAATATACAGAACTGTCATTGACTTCAGAATAAAACCACTCAGCAGTTTTGCCTGATGAGCTCATATGGAGCAGACAGGTTCAGATATGATCTGCCTGTAAAAATGTGTGTTCAAATCATTAAGGCTCAGGCTCGCAATTGGCTTTGAAAAGAAAAGCGTATTATATGAAGATTAACAGGTATTACTTAAGCCTCTGTAAGTACAAAGAAAAAAGAAATCAGATTACAAGTGCCGATGCTTTTAAACTGATGATGAGCGCTGTTTTTCAGGATTTTCATACAGTGATTATCATAATGAGGGGGAAAGAGCACAAAGTTGGTTGCTTCGAAATACTACATTATACCATGCATATGTACATATATATGTTATTTATTTGCAATAATAACTTGATATCTATACATTTAAATACTGTAAACTTGACATGACAAGGTAATTTTGATAAATCTATCTATCTATCTATCTATCTATCTATCTATCTATCTATCTATCTATCTATCTATCTATCTATTATTATTGATATTATTATATTATTTAGTCTTATTATATTATTACAGTATTATTTGAGTCTCAAAACTCTACAATAAGCCTTTCATTTTACTTTAATAACATAATTGAAGCCTTCTATGATTTTTAAAGCTGTATATGATACGTAACCACTCGAAACAAACTTAATAATGAAACATACTATTACAATATTAAAAGAATGAAGCACAAGATCAGTTGCTTGTAGTGCAAAAACTCCAAAAACAAACACCCACACACAGACACCCCCCACACCTGCTGCCCATTGTATTAATAAGCAGGCTGCCAATCTATAATGTGGAAATCATGGTGGCCAGTATCGATCGTTGGAGGGGTTGGGGGCACTGGGAGAGCATGTGTGTGTATGTGTGATGGGGGGTTGGCGCAGGCCACCGAGCTCAGACACTTCAGTCTATTGGATTGAGATTCACTCGCTATTTAAGGGTCAGGGATCGGGCCGCTGTAGCTGTGCCGGCCGCTGTGATCAATATCACTGCCACACTCACAACCTCCACATTTATTCACCATAAATTCACCCCGCAGTGCTTTTTTTTCCCCTTCCAAACATGGCCTATATGAAATAAAGGAGGTGCGAATCACCTGGGAGTGCTTAATACCACCCAAAAACGCTTAAACTGCAATAACGTCCAGTCACGCTTCTCTTTTCCAAATCATGAACTGTTACAAGCACATATAAAAACTCTTGATTTAAGCATCAGACAGGTCTGAGTGCTGGTGGGTGCTGACATTAATCTGAGTGATACCGAATTGATCGTCCAACATCAGTACCTGACCTCACTAATGGTCAATCAAATCCTCACAGCAATGTTCCAAATTCAAGTAAAGCCTTCCCAGAAGGGTAGAGGCTGTTATTGCAGCAGAGGGGGACAAACTTATTATTATCTTCTTATTAATATAGGAAAATTTCAGAAAAAATGACATATGCAAGAGCTGACATGACTGACATGAAAATGTTCTCACCATTGGCAGTTTTTAAAGAGCTAAATATTTAAAAATAAAGGTGATGAAAAGGGTTTCTTTGGAGAAATGACATAGAAGAATCTCTTGGTTCAGCTAAGCTGCTTATCCTTCTGGGTCAGAGGGTGTGCAAGGGGCTATCCCTGTGGTCATTAGGCGGAAGGCAGGAAACACCCTGGACAGGCCACCAGTCCATCACAGATAGATTCTGATAGTTATAGTTTATCAGTGCTTTTCATTGTACAGTAAAATGAACATTAGTTTTCATTTGTCAAATTCCTAAAACTCAATAAACTTGCAGAAACTTACAAAGCCTTAAATTATAAAACAAAACAACAGCACTGTGGGTAGCGCTGTCGCCTCACAGCAAGAAGGGCCTGGGTTCAGTGCCCTGGCCGGGCAACCAGGGTCCTTTCTGTGTGGAGTTTAATGTTCTCCATGTGTCAGCCTAACTGGAGATGCTGTTGAGAAATTGTTCCTGTGTGTGAGTGTGTACGTCTGTGTGTCTGCCCTGTGATGGACTGGCAGCCTGTCCAGGGTGTTTCCTGCCACCCAGTGAGTGCTGGGATAGGCTTCTCCTGCGACCCAGAAGGAAAAGTGGCTTAGATTGTGTGTGTAAAACAAAACACTAATAAATAACCTCATAATCTTAATAACTAACCTTAAATCAGATCAATAACAATAACTTTCACATTGCTGTTGTTTTCTTTTCTGTTGTTCCAGAACCACTTCTTTTTTATCAGTGCTTTAAATTTGTGGAACCTTATTATTGGCTGATTTTATTGGCCAAACAATATATTAGTCAAGCTATAAATGAATGATTGCATAAATTATCACAGCAATAATATCATGATCCTTTAATGGGTTACTAGTTACTGGACATTTCAGTGCTGAGCAACAGCTCTATTCCCAAAGATCATGTAGTTATAAACTCATCACGGTCAACTCAGTTATAATTTTTTGACCTTCCTTAATGTTGAATTGTGACCTGTGTGTTTGCATACTCTTTAGGTGGTCATAAGCAGAAACCCTTCATTTTGACACAGCAGCTGCACTGGAACATGGAATTAATCAATGAGTTAATTAATGCATTAACTGTGACCTTTCTTGATCATCTAATTGCAGAGGCAATTACTGCTGTAACTATTAATATTCAATTAACTTCACAACCTTAATGATCAGCCATATGGCTTGTTCATGATGTAGGAGAAGGTAATAATTAATATCACATGAAGAATGTATTTTTGAACAGATGCAGTTCAACACTAAATATTAAAAAGGAAATTTTCTTATATTTTTAAAGAAATATCTTGATGAAAAGGCAAATTCACACAATTTACACAATTAATGCATTAACTAATGCATTTTATGTCTATTTAATTATAGCTAAAATACACTTTAAAACACATCAGTTGACACAAGGTGATCCAATATATGTAGTATGTATTAAAATATGTTTAAAGTGTAAATATTAAGAATATATACTTTTCATATTAAATACATTTTTAGAAAGCACACTTGAATGCATTGCATTTTTAGTTTGCTTATTTAGTTTTGCTCTGGAGCTGAAAAGCTTCCCTTGAAAGAAAAATGCACTTAAGTATACTTCTTAAAAAATATTTAAACAACTTTAAGTATTTACATTTAAGTATGTAACGTGATGACTGTTATAACACTTGGATACATTATAAATACACTATTGGAAGCACTGATCCACTTCAGTGCTAGTTATTGAGTAAAATTGCAACTAAATACACTTAAATTCAACAAATAAAACATTTTTACAACCTTAGAACACTTAGTTTGCTTAGGTATACACTTAAATAGTAAACAGTATTAGCTAAACACAACTTATAAAAAGTCAAATTATATTTAAGTATTGTTGAAATACATGTTTTATGTTTGCAAGTGCTTTTAAATTTGGAAAACCTATGTTGCTATTGTCAAATTCTACTACACTAATTTTTATACACTCGCATTTGTATTTTAAAATTAAAATCTTGGGTGTACCGATACCCATAACGTTGCTGTCCAATGAAATGCAAGTATCTCCAAAATAGTATCTTTACAGGAGAAGCCAAAAACACGCTTACCTTTCAATGAAAGTTAATGTAAAGAGATTTTATTCTAAGTGATTTTAGAGTATTTCCATTGGTCCATTTAGATGGATATTTGAGTGCTAGTTATATTGAATTATGATTGCGATATAGTTATATAGATTTATTTTGTGTAAAATGCAAAAAAAAAAAAGTTGATGACAATTAAGTATACTGTTTGTCTTATTGTGCTTCAGTATGTTAAGTATTACTTAAATACTTAAATGTATATCCTAACAGCATAAAAAATAATTCTTCAAAATGTGTTACTTTAAAAATAGTTTATTTTAAATGCATTTTCATAAAATACAAAATAAAGAAAATGTATTTTTCATATGCTGAATGTACTCCAACTGCACTATTTATGTACTTGCACATGTACATCAAGAAATGGGCACAATGTATTGCAAAGCTAAAGACAGTAGTAGCTACCTTGAAGCCTGAATTTTATTCATACTTTTGTTTATGTTTATACGTAACAATATGTCTTACAGTGTCAGAAACCACATATGCAAAACTATTTGAGATTACTTAACAACTCCACACAGTTTGAGACAAATCTTTGATCATTTAGGCAAATTGAATGATGCTAATTAGATTGAATGATGCTAATTAGCTTCCATTACTTGTTAGCTAAATTAGCCTCATAGCTGCGATACAAAACTAAGGATACAAACTTCAGACACCAAAGATGTCTTGCGGAGAATTTTAGAAAATTCTGTAAATTCAATTTTTTTTTAAAGTATTTTCAAATTTTGCTTTTATAATGCCTATTCATACTGTGCTGTTAAGCAAGTGAATAAGTCTATTGATCTGAATGAGATTTTTTCTTTCTTTTTGTTTTCTTTTTTTTTTCTGCTGTATTTTCTTTTTCTTTCATTGTACCACATCTGTCCGACTGTCTTACCTGCCACATTGTTCTCATACCCTTGTCCTTCACTTCTCCTTCAGCTTCCACCTCATACCTCATTTCCATACGGGATGCAAACAACGTGCCCCATCACCTCGCTGCCCCGCCTCCTTCCACACATACATATACACAGGCTCCCTCCTCAAGGCTCGTCAACACTTCTCCCGTGTCCCGCGCGCTTTCCTGGCCTGATATAGGGGGATGAGGTTTCAATGAACACCAAGGTCAGGGACAACCAATCTATTCAATCCACTCACTTATTAGGGATATAAATAATTTGGATCAGGACTGAACCTTGAACTTTGAACTGTTACCCCAGGAGAAATTTATCTTTTCTTTTCCCCCCATCTTTTCTCCCCCATCTCTGAATCTCTCCTTCACTCTCTGTGTGCTGTGTATGGGCACTGGATCCATTAGGACAATGAGATGGACACTGCCATTCTGCATATGCAATATTGCAGCATACAATTTTGCTATGGTGAGATATGGAAATCCCCCAAACCCCCCCAACACCGACCCAGCCAAGTATTTTAACCCTTAGAAGTTGCAGATATCTGTAGATAATAAGCCTGCTGTAGTATTACATTACATCATAGCTCAAAGAAAGTACAGATTGTAAACTTTTAATCAGAACCAGTGTTTTTTATTCCACCTAGTGTGTTTAAGTAGAATATAGAAGAAAGATTTTTAAATGTTTTTTCCATGTTTTGGTCATTTTTTTGTAACAAGAATTTATTCTAAGTCATTTTAGCCATTACAGTTCAGTTTAGTCATTATATTTTTATGCAGAGTTTCACATTATGTAAAAAAATGACCAAATATCAAATAAATGGAACTGATTACGATCTATCTATCTATCTATATATGTCATTTTGTCATTTTCCAGTTTTTGACATAATTTGAAAAAGCCTGATGTTCTTTATATTGTGTGTGAATTTCATGATGAATGGACCAAAAGAAATGGCCTAAAATGACTTGGAGAAATGTCTGGTTTCATTGACTTACATAAAAAGTAAAGTAGGTTTTTTGTTGTTTTGATCCAACAGTGTGTGTGTGTGTGTGTGTGTGTATATATATATATATACATGCACACACACACACACACACACACACACACACACACACATATTTCACATATGTTTCCTCCCACAGTCCAAAAACATGCAGTCAGGCCAATTGGACATGCTGAATTGCCCCTAGGTGTGAGTGTGTGTGTGACTGTGTATGTCTGTCTGTCTGCCCTGTGATGGACTGGCGACCTGTCCAGGGTGTATCCTGCCTTCCGCCCAATGACAGCTGGGATAGGCTCCAGCACCCCACCGCGACCCAGAAGGATAAGCGGTTTAGATGATGTATGTATGTATTTATTTGTTGCTGTCCAAAAAATATTCTTCAAAAAACTTTTAATGTAAGTTCATTTAAAGCAATTTTATTTTAAACATTTCTACTGGTCTATTCATTTTTTTTAATCAATGTAAAGGATAGTTACCAGGTTCAAATGAGAAACATAAAAATATAAAAATCAATAAAAATTGATCAGTGTATTTTTTTTGGACACTTACAGTGTTCAATGTTGAGTATAAAAATCTCTAATATTAAGAAAAAATGCTAATTCATATGTAAAATACTATAATAGTCTAACAGTAAGCAGTAATCAAGCAAAAAGTAGTGGTAGTAAATAAGAATTTAGAGGAAAAAATACTAATTTAATAAGAGCATCTTTACCTATAAACATGATTTTGATATCATTGTAAGGAAACGTGCCTTTGTGAAATGTTCCTGGTTAGAATTATGACCAAATCTGGGAAAGCAGCGGTCACGTGCCGCCGTGCACTCGTACAGCGCTGATCCCCTCAGGACGAAATTATAAAATCATAGAGAGCATGATGAGATTGCTGCTCTATTATTAATCTTCAATAAATACATCTTGACCTGAGGATTAGTGGCTTGGCCTCTTCTCCCCCTCCACCCCCCACCATTCTGCACAGATAAAGCCATCTTAGAGACATGAATTATGAAAAAAAAAAACCAGAAAAATCAAAACAAAACAATGGATTGAGAGAACAAATGTTCAGAATTGAACACTGGAGCAGCTCATGTTCTTGAGAACGCTCTTCAAAATAAGTGTGCCAGAAAGGCTTCTTTGGAGCAATGCTGTTGAGGAACCACTTTTAGATCCTCAAATAATATTTCAATGGAATGTTCTTTAAAGAACCTTTTGTGTAAGTTAGATTTGTGGGTGTGAAGAACTTCTTTTAAAATTTCACAGAATATAAAAGTTCTATACCAAGGAAAAGCCACGTCCATCCAAGACAAGAACCATTCAGGAATTTGTAAGAGTGCTCTTTTTCTGCATGAAGATTTTTTTCTGACCATGAGCCTAAAACTCCAAACAAAAATGGGTCAATGTCAGAGCAGCACATGAAAGTCTGCCCTGGCAAATTTCTATTTAAAATTCAGAATTCAATTTAAAAAAACTAAAATAAAAAATTTCTAGTTTAACTTTTCATAATGTGTTCATACAACAAACAAATGAATCCAAGTGTGACCAAATATAGCTGATAAATCAGATAGACCAGATAAACCAGACATGTTTTGTATCTGAAATTTGCTTCTTTGGTTTGCACTGGGCCCTGCGATGGACTGGCGACCTGTCCAGGGTGTGTCCTGCCTTCCGCCTGATGGCGGCTGGGATGGGCTCCAGCACCCCACCGCGACCCAGAAGGATAAGCGGTTTAGATGATGGATGGATGGATGGTTTGCACTGGCTACAAGGCTAATGTAGCTAACATGTAATGGATGCTTATGGCCCATTCAAATGGCATTAATCTTCTGAGCAAAAATATATTTAACATATTAGCACATAACGTGGCAAAAGTTATGGCATGTATTTACATTTTAGATTTTTTTTACGTACCTGAACAGCACCGTTATTTCTAACAGTGTGTGATCTGACCAGGATGTTCACACCTTTGCATAGGACTGTACTGTTGTCTACAAATTTATAACCAAATTTATGTCTATTTACAAAAATGACCAAAAGTATGAACATAATTATAGCCTTGACTGCCATTTTAAGGTATGCGAATAATTTTGTCAAGTTATGTAAATTGGATTTTTCCAAAACAGCTCTATATTTTGATTTCATAAATATCTATTTGTGATTTCAGAAAATGTCAAAGATTAAAATGACAGCTTTTGCAGAACTTGGCATTCAGCCTTTGTTCCAAACAGACAACCTGATGACAGGAAAAAAATCACAAAGAGGAAAAAAAGCTAGTCTAAGTGAACAGACAGGCAAAGTGAAGTGTATGCCTGCCCACTGCTTCGGTCCGGCATGTTAATGTCGCCCTGCTGTCTGCTGCTCCGTAATCAAATCACTGAGACCCTGACTGCCACCTGATTGATTTGTTGTCAACCTAAGCACAACACGGCCACAAATTAATACGCTGCGTGAGGGAAGGCTAAGACAACGACCAGCGCAGAGACACAAAGAGCCAGCACAGGACAACTGGCCCCGCGCTGGAGACTGGACAGTGAAATACAGGCTAAAAGGAAGGAGGCAACAAGGAAAAGGTGCAACAACAAATGGGGTCAAGAGTCAGTATTGATCAGTGTGAATTAGTAAATAAAAGTACTATCTGGAAGATTATACAGCTTTATATGAACAAAATTATAACATTGTTAAAAAAAAGGTCAGTTTTAAGATGATGATCTTAAAACTGGACTGCTAATATTTGTAATATTTGTTGCTGTGCAACAAAAACCTTATTAAAACACAGCAAAACAACATTAACTATGACATTTATTTTATTATGTTCAGTTTAGATTTTTATACGAATAAAACTAAATAAATTAATAAATAAAACAGTCTAACATGGAAAAGTACAAGAAAAATAAAATAACACCAACACAAACAAGAATAATAATGATGATGATGGTTACATAAATCAAAACACATACTTTTATATAAAACATGAATATAATAGTGCAGCACATAAAAATTTAAGGTGAAATTGTTATTTACTTGCCTTTAACCTATCATTTATAAATTCATATAAATTCAAGTATTATGGGATGTTTTGGTCATACAGGACAGTGTTGTGGGTTAAATGTTACACACACTGAATGTAACAGACACTATGTACTCAACTTCCCCAAAAAAATCAATTTATATTTAAAATTTATTTTACAACAGCAATTTGTTGTCTTTTAAATTTTTAACCAAATTTACTCTTTTAATTGAATGCAACTCTATTTATAGAATGTCCTTTTCAATAGCAAGATATTATTCATTTTTCCACACAATAAGTTAAAAATCAAATTTTTAACTTTCCTTTTCTTATAAAAAAGCAAATTTTAGAGTTTAGTTTCAAAGAAAAATGGCTTTTTTTGCTTTCTGAAAAAATACTAGAATGTCTTTTTTTTGTTCAATTTTCCTTAAAAATTGCTTTTTGAAAAACTTGATGGCAAAACACAATTTATCCTTTTGCTCATTTAGAAAAATGCAAGCAAATTTCCCACAAAAAGATGAGTTTACAGTTACAGCATTTCTTTGTTTATTTAGAAAAATACAATTGTAATCAAAGGTGTTTCTGCTGAAACTAGAATAAACAAGAACTTCCTAACGTGTCCCCTGTTGCCTGACGAGCCCACCCTACAGGTACTCATTCCTGAAGCACCCTGTTAGAGTACTGAGGGATGTGGGTGGTTTTGACCCTGTAACCTCCTGCAGCTGAGATAAGACCCTATTCAGATTGAATGTTAACAGCATGTGTGTTGTGGACGCCTGCAGGCCCACGCGCTTCATCGCCAGCAGACGGGCGTGGGCTGCACTGCATATAACACACACCGTGATTTATGGGCAGTGTGTGCAGAGTCCAGCAGGGCAGAAACCCAATCAGCAACTCCCCGCTGGCTGGGGGGGAGCCTGTGGCACGTGCACGAGAGAAGAGTCCATAGACTTGTTTAGGATGTTTCCTTTACACACGCAAACTTTCATTTGTAGACTTGGTCAGAACATGGGGCCATATGTGTGCTCGATATATAATATATATATGTAAGCACTAGTATATAATAATATTCCCTATATGTATTTTCCATGTGTAAATACCAGTGTGTACAGGGATATATATATATATATATATATATAGGGATAGATAGATAGATAGATATAGATATATAGGACATATTATTATATATTATATATTTACACATGGAAAATAAATATATATATATAATACATATCGAACACATATCGAACACAACATTGGTCTTCTAGGTTAATCCTGTTTTCTTTGGCTGTACTATAACATCAGGGCATCTCTGTGTCCTCAAAATGTACCAAAAACATTGTAAGCACACACACAGCCTGCGTATATGGCAGTAGAGATGAGGAATAGCCCCTGCACTGGGCAGTAATTGAAAAGTGTGGCGGCTGGTGTAGCCATCTGCTCCACTGCAGCAGACAGGCGGCCCTGAGGGAGCTGTTAACACCTCATAGACACAAGGGGTCCACCGGGACCACTGAGCAGCCACAGCACGCCTAATGAGATCGCGAGTGATTATTTCACCTACAGAAAATAAACCGGCGTCATTATGAGCGCTAATGGCACGCGCTTCAGGAGCCCCGTAGCTCTTCCAGCTGAGAGTTAAAGGGATAGTTTGGATAAAAGTACACAGTACACATGAAAGTACACAGATTTCCCCCTTAGTGCCAACGTTAATTGTACTCTGCTTATTTAGTTTTGCACCAGAGCTACAGTGAAAAAATGTTCCTTTGAAGTTACTTGATTGAAAGGTAAAGCATTAGTAACTTGTAATGGAAGTTAATTTAAAATAATTTTTTCCAAAGAATTTTAGAGGACTTCCTTCCTATTCATCATGAAATTTCAACACAATGCAAAGGGTACCTGGAGATTTCAAATTTATTCAAAAAACGTGAAAAATGTTCAAAGATATTGTGTGAGAGCGATGAATAAAATCAAGTGTACGAATTGTGAATCAACACAATTCTTGCCAAAAGTGATATAAATTAATGGCAGTAATTGGATGTAATATAGTTCATTCATGTGGAACCACTATCATGTAAGTTCAGTATACAATGCTAATGTTGCTAATGGAAGATTTTAGCACTGATTTGTGTCATGCTAAGCATCACACTCCCCTCAAACTGTGTGGAGCTGTTCAGTATCTCTAACAGACTTTTTTATGTGGTTTCTAACACTGAATGACACACTGTTATCTACAAACATGGACTAAAGTATGGACAAAATTCATTCACCAAGACAGCTGCTACTGTTTTTAGCTTTGCTAATGCTTTTGTCCAGTTTTGCCATCCTTTCAACATAATAGAACATCATAGAACATTTCTGAGGCCCATTTATGTGAGCTGGACTTTGTTTTTTCAACGAATGTCAAGGATCTGATGACATTTTGGAAGGTTGTCTTTGTTTCGAATGTTAAAGCTGATCCTATAAAGAAAAATCTGTGAATAGACAAGCAAAGAAAACCAGAACTGTGTCCTCATGTTAGTCCATGTTTACAGATAACAGTGAGTCATACAGCTGTAGATTACTGTACAACTCCACATGCTTTGAAGCAAGTAAACGATGATGTAGACATGCAGTTAGCACCATGCTAATCGGTGTTTGTATTTGTTTTCATCACTTGTTTGCTATTAGCCTCGTAGCTCTTGTGAAAAATTAAAGAAGCAAACTTCAGATGCCAAACTTGCCTGGGCCTCGACTACAACTGGGGATGAATCGAATAATGGTGTAAAACTACACCTTTATGATTGCCTTGTATTCTTTTTTTTCCATTCTTGCCATTCATTAGCCTATTAGCTCATTAGCCATAATCAAATGCTTGAGATGTAAACAGAGTCATTCAGAGTGGTTTGGTGTGAAATGACCTGTTCTAGAGAAACTTACAGTCAGAATTGTTCACAGTGGTGGTGATACTGCCCGGACGTCCAC